>NC_134472.1:53234735-53394735 GCF_964194025.1 Convolutriloba macropyga
CTGACGAAAACCGATCAAAACGACGAAAAAAACGTAATGGCCTTGATCGGTTTTGACAAAATGAAACCGACAAAAAAAACGACAACTTATGTTTGATGCCAACGAAATTCTTAACACGCGACTTGCTCTTGCTTATGACCGAGACAGAAACTAAAGCTTTAAAAGGTGAAACATTTTAAAATTTCTAAGCAATTTGCCAAATCCGGCAGATCGAATCGATGGTTGTGCTCAATCTATTGAGACCAATGCTATTGTTCCATGCCAGGAGGATTCATTGCACAAGCTTGAGCTAAAGTGGAAACACACTAATGACACCTTAGTAGTGAGTAAGAATACAAGCTGAGCTATCACAAAGTCACTCACGCAGCGCTTGGTCCTAAGTCTTGTCTCGAAGGTCTTTGACGCCATTGGCCTTGTCGCGCCGTTTACTTTCGTGTGTGACTGCTCTTAAAGGACATATGGCTTTCCATGGGACAACAATGGGATGACGAGCTCCTAGAGCACATGTGTCAATGATTTCTGGTTTGGAGTGCGGATCTGCCGAGGCTTGAAAACATCGAAAACCCTCGAGTTTACTCTAGTGGACCATATGATAGTGCAGAATTGCATATCTTCAGTAACAGTTCGTAGGTTATTTTTAGTGCCGTCGCATTCCTCCAAGCCCAAGTAACAACTCCTACGTGCATGGTAGAAACAGATCTTGCGTTTGTGTTAGAGAAAGCGCGCGTTGCGCCAATTTAAGTTATGACTGTCCCAAACATGGAACTTAAGCAGCTCAACTTGCCACTCGGCTGTAGAACGAAATTATTCTAGCATTTTCTGTAACTGTTAACCAAGTATTCACGTGCAAAGATAGCACAACTGTTCTTATAAGCTTGAATCCACTGAGAAGGAGAAGAGGCACCCATTGCTTTGCTTAATTGATGGCTTCCTCAAGGGACTCCACTTAGTCTCTCGCATTGCGTCGTTGAGAAAAATTGATGCAAGCGGGCGGGTTCTTAGTCCAAAAGATATGGCGCACATATTGAAACACTACAACGTTATTTTTGGGGTCCTCTCGCCACAGAACGCGATCTGATAGTAATATTCCAACCTGTAGAAAGGTTACCGATGTTGACAGAGACGTCACATGGCTGTTGTCGTAAGCGAAGAAGTACATAAATCAGCTTTGGAGCAGATCAGGGCCAGTGCGCAAAGACTTATTCAACGAGGCACCTTGAAATTTTGCTGCTCCACTGAGCACTCTTTGCACCTTACCCGGTTTGTTGGGGTTTAAAACCGGATGTTGTTATAGTTTCCATTCTTTTTCGGACCGGTTCTCAACCTTGTGAGCGTTTGGAATCTCAATTATAGACCCAATTATAAAAGAAGTATTTATATGAGAGTTTGGTGTCGATTGCTGCCCACAGCATTCCGACATCGTATCTCAGGCCATTGTGTACGGTGGTAATCTCAAGGATTTCGCATGCCCTTGGGTCTGCTGCAGATCGTGGGTCGAAGTTTTTGTGGTCCGGAACGATTCAATGTCGTACCATGAATTTAAGTGACTTGCTAACTCATTGTCAGGTTCAATTTTTATTTTAAGATTTTAAGGTTTTAAACCCGAACAAGATGGTGACGGACCGCTTAAGACCCAACCTATGGATAAACGTACGGCAACGGGTGTACGCTTCACATCGGCAGCTCCAAAGGGTGGCTTGCATGATAGACATTTTGTCCGATTACTATCTCGATGTCTTTATAGGATTATGTCACGGGATCAATGACGGCTAAATGTGGGTAAGTTTCTTGAAGGGCCTGCACACTATTATTATCTGTGCCAACGTTCAGACTCTCATTAACGAAAGGGTTGATGGGAAATGGTTCGAAATGCTGATATTCGTTTGGTTTCACAGTCAAATCAATAACCCCAGTATTAACAACTTCTTCAGTTTTTATACCCTTGTCAGCCGGCATTAGTACTTTACCATGCAAACCGAGCCTATCTGAGAAACTACCGGCCATCCAAGAGTTACTGCAGGCGGTATCACAAAAAACTAAAGCTTTGATATCTTAATGGGACGAATTGACCAACTGCAATTCAGTCCCCTAAAGGAGACCCTTACCACCAGTGACAAATGACATCGTTGCGGTCTAATTAGACGCTTGTTGACTAGTAGTTGCTCTACAGGGGTATTTGTGTTGCCAGAATGCTAAATAGTATCGGGATTTGCTGACTGCTATGTTTCAAAAACCTTATATGTTGTTTGCAATAGTGTGTTATGCGACCTATTTCACCCTACTGCCCTGCAATTTTTTGGTTGAAGGCACTGGTGGAAGGTGTGCTTGTTCCGTAAGCCCGAAAAGCAAAGTTTTTTATCCACCACCAAATTGCCGTTCCGGGTTGGCGTCCTTTCCTTGAAAGCTCGACAATCTCATAGTGGTTACCTTTGCATACAATGCAGCGAGATTTAGTGTTTGTGGAAGATATCTTTTGCTTCTTTGTTTCCCTTTGTTGTGATTTTGATGCTAACACTTTTCAGGCTGTTTTGGTCTTGGTTACTGAAAAGCTGTTATCTTCAGGTTTTGCCTTGGTTGCGCGTTGTTTCATAAAATTGTGGGCCTCAACTTTTTTCCAAAGCCAGTTGTTAAAGTTAGGGCAAGTAGGTTTCAACCAGTATTTTTAAACCGTAAATAGCTTCTACGACTATTTTATGTTTGGTGGTAACTTCCGTATCGCAACGCTTGATTAGGTAGGGATGCGATCTTCAAGTCAGCGTCATTTGATAGTGACATGAAGACCCAAACGAGGCTTGATATTGCAGCAGATTAGATGATGATGTTATGACTATTATGCCTTTTCAGAAGCGGAAAATTGCTTGGTTTAGTGTGCACTTACGACTGCCTATGGCTGGCCAAATTTCCGTTCTGAAGTCTTTGGTTTATCCTTGTACATTAAAACACTGTAATGAAACTCCATGATTGCAATCTTACGTTTATTGCAATCTTCCGTGATTGCAATCTTACGGCTTAATTAGTAACGTGCGTTTTAAGGTATGTCAATTTAGGCTCATCTGTTTGCGTTTGCGAGTCAATAGTGCTTTTGAATTAATCCTACCACTCGTGCCATTGCAGTGGATCGCCCTTATACTGAGCCAGTTTCCATTCGGTCGAAGTGTGTTTTTTGTTGCCTGTTATCGCATCTGCCAATTCAACAATTGTGTGGAAGGTTGTTCGTGTGGAAAGAACTTTTGAAGAAGAATTGTTTTCATTTGCTTTTGGTGCAAAAGGTTTTGGTAAAACGGGCTGTTGAAGGGGTGGAAAGAAGTCTCTGGTGCCTGTACACAAGACGGATGACTATCCGCGGCACCTTGGTTACATAAGCTTGGAAGCGCCATGCCTTGTTAGACTGTTTAATTCATATGCGTCCGTGGTTGCGGCTTGTACAACGCATGTGTACTGATAGCAGCCAAAAAATTCTCATTTGAGGTGTAGCAAGGATCAAGCAGCTGCAAGGCCTCATTGCTTAAAATGTAATGACCTAAAATTTTTTGGAATGCAATGCCATGAAGTATCAGTGTCCTGATCTTCCACTGTTTCGCGTCATTGTGGCCACGGCATTCTGAATGGTCATTCGTAATCTCTGGTTCACGAATTTTCTTCTCAATCTTAAAATTTGAAGAACATGAGGAGTTGATCCAGTCCTGGACAGTCTCTTCACTTCTCATCGATCTCCTAGCACTTGCAGTTGTTTCAGAGTGGCTACCTTTAAAAACGGCGTCCAGCAATTCAAACTCTTACAGTTGCTCCTGGTAACCGTTTTCTGTTGTTTTGCTCCAGTTCATATAATTCCATTTGCTTTTTCTGTTCAGCCATTCGAATAACTGCTTTATTTTGTTTTTCAGTTTCCTCGCGCTTCATTTTGGCAATAATGTAAATAGGTTGATATAAACCAGATGATTCTGACAAGGCTATCAGTGGAAAAACTTTAGAACAAATGGAAGCCCTCGGTTCCTGAAGCTAACTCACTTTATCATCAGCATAATTGATGTACATTCGTGCTGAAGAGGAGATCTTGTCATTCTTAGTTGTCATTGCACTCAAGTAAGAGTCTAATGAAGGAAAGAAAACGCTTGGATCCTCAGTTTTTCCTGCAAACACAGTCAGGACCTCATTTTTGTCTAAAACATCCTTACGGGCTTCGACGCATTTTGTCATTAGGCGTTCAGCTTTCACTCGCCTAATTTGACTATTTATACAAAGAAGTATATCTTCATGTATAACATGCAATTAATATTCAAGCTTTGAACTGGGAGCTTTTGACTTGTTGATCAAGAGCGTTGGACATCACGATGTTATTAATTCGACAAATCAGCAAAACTACCACTGCTTAAATTTGTCTAATAAACGCACGCTCCAAACAAACCAATTTCACGCAAAACAAACCCAACGCAATGGACACACAAAGACAGCGCACTGTTGACAGTCTGTAAAACGAACCGCTCAAGAGAAAAAAGTTTGCCGAGCACACAAATTGTGCCCCACAACAGAACAGGAGTGCTGAACGTCATGGGCTCAAAGCAACGAGAGAAGAAGGAAAAACGGAAGTCGCGCGCAAAACGCACAACGGAAAGGAAACGGTTCGGTTGGGAAAAAACGGGCGGGAAACGAGCATGGATGCTAAGAATCACTATGTTGGTGGACCATAGCGACAAACTCAACCAAACAAACCAGCCGTCACTCCAGAACAAACATAAGTCACAACCTAGAAATCCCCAAGACAAAACAACCAATCAGCATACCAACAATATCAAACGAACGACAGCAATATTGAAATAATTTACAATGGCGTCTTTGTAAAATATGACAGCTAGAAACGTTCAGAAATAGTCTAGCCGTAACTCCAATTTAAATTTAATTCACACGCTAGAAGCAACAAGACCAAACCAACTAACAATCCAACAATTGCACAAAAACAGACAGCAGCAAAAACCAATATACTAAAACATGGGAGCTAACAAATTAGAAAAGTCGAAAATGTCAAAAATCATACAGCCGTAACTCGCGAATCATCTAAGTCGCAGTCTCCAAAGCTTCAAGACAAAAACCAGCATACTGCAATAAAATCAAAGCCTTCATCGCATACAAACATACTATAACGAAATCCGCAAAAACAGGGGAAGAAAACGAAAAGTGAAGTTTTGCGAGAGCGAGGATATTGAAAAAGACGGAACCCGGAGAAATGAAAAATTAAAGGGCGAAAAGGGCAGGTACGGTACCGAAACGAGCGACGAAAGTGTTATGTGAAACCAATAACTTATTCTTGTTGGCCGAAGGTTGTGAATTGTTTTAAAAACTTTTTATGTGTCCTGAGTTTCACGCAATTAATGAACCTTCTAGTTGGAAAAAATGATTACCGAAAAATTTGTCTAATGTGTATACTTTTTAAATTTTCTATTTTTGGTCATTTTTATGCAAATCCTTGAATGCGGAACCGTTTTCCAGTAAACAAGACGGTTATATGCCAGAGAGTACGGTTTATTAATTTTCGCTACTGATACGCTAAGTTTTTTGAATTGGTTCAAAATTGACCAAAATTTTTCAAATCTCCTCTCAATTATTTCTGATTAAAATATTTCTGATTTCTTATTAAAAGAAAATATTTTTTTGATAAACAAACAAACTTGATCAATTTTTTCAAATATCTGACAATTTGACCAAAAATTTGAAAAATTAATGTTTCTTCGCACTAAAGATAACATTTCCGTGGGCCTGTGAACCTTACCAAAACTTTCTACAAAAAACAGTTTTTATTTTCCCCATGAAACATTAAAATAAGTGGTTGGATCACTTGCCGTCTAAACTAATCCTAAAGAACTTTACTGCAAAAAAGTCTAATCTTTGCTAATTCGGCTGATTTGCCAAAATCTTGCTTTGACTGGTTGCACAGGAGTTCAGTGGAGTTCGGTACTCCAAAACTTGAATTGTAGAGCTGGACCAAACTCAATATCCTATGACCAATACAGTAAACTGTAATCGTGATGAAAATTGAAGAATTTCGTGACTAAACTGTAACACCACTCCGTCAACGTGTCCATTGTTTTCTCATAAAAATTCATATGATCAACCTCTCCACGTCTTGCTAACGATGGTCTTTTTTATTGGTCACTTCTATAATCACTTTCGAAGTGAACTTCAAGTTCTTCAATTGTTGAACTTTTGAAGCAGATAGAGCCGAAATTGAAAATTTGCTATGCATATTTTCACGGGAATGCGAAGCCACTATTCCTGTAAACCGTTCGAATGTCAAATTTCGGCTCTACGTACTAGCTTATCACAACAATTATCCTAAATAATTTGGTGTTTGTAAGCCACTCGCGGATCCATGATAAAAGTTTGAACAACACTCTTTTGAAGATTCATTTCATTTGATATATAAAACATCATATAAGCATTATTATGATGAAGACAACGTAATAGTCACCGTTAAAAAAGCGACAACGTATTAGCATTAGGAAGTTCGGAGTGAAAAGCCGGACTTAGACGGCAAGATTTTTTTATGCTCTTCTACTGGTTTTTCTTGTTGTTTTTGACGTCAAAATCGATTCATAATCAATCCCGCATTGGAAAATGGAATTCCAAATCAATTTTATAGCGTACTTATTAATAAAACGTTATCAATAAAATTCATTCTACGGCATCAACCTGGGACCACATTAAGTGTTTAAATAATCTTAATTCTGTTTAATTCTCCTGAAAAAAAAGTTCTAATAGTTTGAAAAATTTTCAAATTGGATCTAAATTGGACTACGAAAACAACATTAGAAGCTATCGAATAGCTTTAAATTGAATTTTATTATTGTTTCTCCACAGAAAACGGGCGTTCCTAACAGAAATTTGAAAAGGTTGTGACAATCGTTAGTTTTTAGTTTTAAAATTTCATATATTTTGAAAGCGTTAAAATTTCCGTCAGTTTCTGTCCATCCTCTCCATGCAATATTTATGCAACAGAAAATGTAGGGATTGAGCAGGTTCCCTTATGCAGAAAACGCCAGAGCTGCGTCAAAAATGAGAACAAAGTACTGTAAAAAATTCGAAAAACTTGAAATAAGGTAAATGCCACAACATTTTTGATTAAATTTATTCCTGTAGGCCAGAGGTTGAAAATTTTTTTAACAACTATTTGTTTGTCCTGAGTCTCAATCAATTGACAAACCTTCTAGTTAGAAAAATTGATATTTGACAAATTTGCTAAGTTTTTTGAATAAGCTCAGAATTGACCAAAAATTTCCAAATAGCCTCTCAATTCTTTCTATTCGAGAAACTATTTTTTGATATACAAATGAACTTGATCATTTTGTTCGAATTTCTGACAATGCGACCAAAAAAATTGAAAATAATATTTCTTCGTGCTGAATATTATGTTTCCGTGGGCCTGGGTGCCTTCCTTACCAAAATTTTGTACAAAAAAATAGTTCTTATATTCCCCATGGAATTTCAAAATAAGTGATTGGATCTTTTGCCGTCTAAACTAATCCTAAGGAACTTTACTACAAAAAAATATTTAAAAATTTGGTTCTGCCTGACAGTTTTCAGGCAGCTACAATCATAATCACTTTCGAAGCGAACTTCAAATTCTTCAATTGTTGAACTTTTGAAGAAGACTGTGCCGGAATTGAATAATTTGCCATGTAAATTTCCACGGGATTGCGCAGCCACTTTTCCTGTAAACCTTTCGAAAGTCAAATTTCGGCTCTACTTACTAGCTTATCACAACAATTAGGCTAAATAATTTGGTGTTCGGAACCCGCTCGTGGATCCATGATAAAAGTTTGAACAACCCTCTTTTGAAGATTCAATTCATTTGATATATGAAACATCACATAAGCATTATTATGATGAAGACAACGTAAAAGGCACCGTTAAAAAAGCGACAACGTGTTAGCAATAGTTAGTTCAGAGTTAAAAGCCGGACTGAAACGGCAAGAATTTTTTATGCTCTTCTACTGGTTTTTTTCGGATGTCATTGACGCCAAAATCGATTCATAATCAGTCCCGCATTGGAAAAATGGAATTCCAAATCAATTTTTTAGCGTACTTATTAATAAAATGTTATCAATAAAATTCATTCTACGGCGTCAACCTGGTACCACATTAAGTGTTTAAATAATCGTAAATCTGTTTAATTCTGCTGAAAAAAATATTCTAATAGTGTGAAAAATTTTCGACTTGGATCTAAATTGGGCTACTAAAACACCATTAGAAGCTATCAAATAGCTTTAAATCGAATTTTATTGTTGTTTCTCCACCGAAAGCGGGCGTTCCTAACAGAAACTTGAAAAGGCTGTGACAATCGTTAGTTTTTATTTTTATTTAACATTTCATATATTTTGAAAGCGTTCAAATTTCCGTCAGTTTCAGTCCATCCTCTCCATGCAGTACCTATGCGACAGAAAATGTAGGGATTCAGCAGGTTCCCTTATGCAGAAAACGCCAGAGCTGCGTCAAAAATAGAGAACAAAGTACTGTAAAAAGTTCGAAAAACTTGAAATAAGGTAAATTTCACAACATTTATGATTAAATTTATTCCTGTAGGCCAGAGGTTGTAAATTTTTTAACAACTTTTTGTTTGTCTTGAGTCTCAATCAATTGACAACTCTTCTAGTTAGAAAAATTGATATTTGACAAATTTGCTAATTTTTTGAATAGGCTCAAAATTGACCAATAATTTCCAAATACCCTCTCAATTTTTTCTATTGGAGAAACTATTTTTTTGATATACAAACGAAGTTGATCATTTTTTTCGAATTTCTGACAATGCGACCAAAAAAAAATGAAAATAATATTTCTTCGTACTAAATATTATGTTTCCGTGGGCCTGGGTGCCTTCCTTACCAAAGTTTTGTACAAAAAAAAGTTTTTATGTTCCCCATGGAATATCAAAACAAGTGACTGGATCTTTTGAGGTCTAAACTAATCCTAAAGAAATTTATTACTAAAAAAATATATAAAAATTTGGTTTAGTCTGATGGTTTGAGGCAGCTTCAATCAATCTTTACTAATTCGACTGATTCGCCAAAATGTTGCTTTGACTGGTTGCACAGGAGTTCAGTGGAGTTCGCTACTCCAAAACTTGAATTGTAGAGCTGGACCAAACTCAATATCCTATGACCAATACAGTAAACTGTAATCGTGATGAAAATTGAAGAATTTCGTGACTAAACTGTAACACCACTCCGTCAACGTGTCCATTGTTTTCTCATAAAAACTCATATGATCAACCTCTCCACGTCTTGCTAACGATGGTCTTTTTTATTGGTCACTTCTATAATCACTTTCGAAGCGAACTTCAAGTTCTTCAATTGTTGAACTTTTGAAGCAGACTGAGCCGGAATTGAAACCTTGCTATGTATATTTCCACGGGAATGCGAAGCCACTATTCCTGTAAACCTTTCGAAAGCTAAACTTCAGCTCTATTTACTAGCTTATCACAACAATTAGGCTAATTAATTTGGTGTTTGTAAGGCGGTCGCGGATTCATGATAAAAGTGTTAACAACACTCATTCGAAGACTCAATTCATTCGATATATAAGACATCATGGAAGCCTTACTATGATGAAGACATTGTATTAGCTGTAAAAAGCAACAACATATAAGCATTAAAAAATTCAGAGTGACAAGCGAGACTTAAACGGCAGTATTTTTTGTGATGCTCTACTATTGGTTTTTTCCTGATGCTATTGACGTCAAAAATGGTTCATAATCATACCCAATATGAATAATGGAATTCAAAATCAGTTACATAGCGTTCTTATTGATATAATGTTCTCAATAAATTTCATTCTACGGCATCAACCTGGGACCATTTTGAAGATTTAAAACATCTTACATCTGCTTATTACTGCTGAAAAAAAATTTATTCTAATTGTTTAATAAACTTATGAATTGGACTTATATTGGGCTACGAAAACTCCATTAAAAGCTATCAAACAGCTTTAAATCTTTTTTTTTTAATGTTTCTCAACAGAAAGTGAACATTCCTAGTAGAAACTAGAAAAGGCTGTAAAAAGCGTTAGTTTTAATTTAAATTAACATTTCACGTGTTTTGAAAGTTTTCAGCTTTCCGTCAGTTTCAGTAAATCTGCTCCATGCAGTATCTTCGCAACAGCAAGTCTAGAGGTCCAGGGGGTGGTCATATGCAGAAAACGCCCGAACTGCACCTGAAATAGAAAACAAAGTACTGCAAAATATCGCAACAACTTAAAAAAAAAAGGTAAAGTTCGCAAAATTTTTGAATAATTTAGTGAACTATACCTGCAAAGAAGATGTCAAAGGTAGATTGAAAGTGATCAATTGATTTTTGACTCTAAACAAAGTTTTATTTATCAATCAAAATCATCATTGATTGCAATCGCTATGCTATGTCAGTAGGTTAATTAATCAGAATATGCAAAAAAACGGTCTTTATAACATAACCACCTTACGTCGGGCGAATCGCTCGCTCTAAAACGACTGGCAAGCGGTTTGTTTTATCAGATGTGGTTTTGAACGCCAAGCAGTGCCAAATGGGGGACTAATGTAAGGGGAGGGAGTGACGTTGGATGGCAACTAACTCAACCAAACAAACTAGCCGTAACTCCAAAACAAACTCAAGTCACTTCCTAGGATGAAGTAGAGAAGCTACATCCAAACAAGGTATCAAAATTCATTATGGGCCTTAATATACCAATAACAAATTAATTTACGGCAATGCAGTAGTATGCCAAAAGAAAACAAAGGTCAAGAAATTTATTAGCCGTAACTCCAGATCAAACTTAAGTCACACGTTATAAATCTCCAAAGCAGAACCAAAAATTAGAAATACTCGATTCTGATTGGCTAAAATTCGTTCATTTACTCCTTCAACCAGTCAGAGACTGAGAAGACACTATTCTCTTATATATAGTGCATGCTCCACTAACAATAGTCAATCTGTTATTTTAGAAACACCATGTGCATACTCTTGACTCCGGTGCTGTTTTGTATCACCACCTTATTAATAGAAGTTTATCTTCAGTGTTTTACAGAGTCAGTTAGTCTAAGAGATATAGGTAAACCAACTTCGACAAAAATAAGTAGCCCTAGCTCTTTATATCTTAGGGCTGTAAAAGTAGCCCATCTTGGGTCTGCCTTAACTGGTGGGACCATTGAGTTAACAAACTCTAACCGTAGAAAGAACTCACATTAAATACAACAATTTCTCTTGAGAAAAAAACTTAGAGCTAGTTTGCATAATTTTATACTATTTTTGCATTACAATTCAGAAAACGGGAAACACAATCCCGACGAAAAATTAAGCAAATTAAAAAATACTAGTATTAACAAAATGAGCCGTCACACTGGCCAAATGTCGTCAAAACCGGATACACAATGCGAACAATTAGAATTAGCTGCTCTTGCACAACAGAACAAACGCTTTTTGCTTGAAGTCTTACTATTTAAAGTTGCACACTATCACACCAGGAAAAACTAAATATATATATATATATATATATATATATATATATATATATATATATATACAGCAAAACAATTCAAACACCACTATTTTGCAATCGAGCAAAAGCTTCTTCTCTCCTTACCAGATAAAGCGTCACAAGTCTCAAGGACAGCTTTTCTTTCATATTTAATCGAAAACCACAGGGCTCAGCTCACAAAAGGCACAATTCTTTTTATTTGTGACCTGCTCACTGATATTTATATCTCGCTCATTAATGACATTTTATTTGGCCCACTATCAGATACAGTATTTGAATACCTTAACGTAGTTTGGACAAAAATACAACCCTCTGATAGAGCTGTCGCATTTAGACAATTGTCAATTGAAATTCCATAACTCCTAGCATCAACAATAAATACCGCTGCTCTACAATCAGGAAAAAGTTTACACAAAACTGCTAGACAAATAAATGAAGGTTTCATTCACCTTATAAAAACGTATGTTACTTCTGCAAGAGATGCAGATTAAACAGAAACCGAGATATTAGATTCTGTCACACTTCTATCCTGGTACAAACACAGATATTGGAGAAGTTTATTAACACACAATTTTTCAGCTACATAATTCATAGCAGTTACGTGATCCCAACTAATGGATGAACTACCAGATACACTACACTACATTTTTGACCCAAATGGTTTCCAGAAAATTTCAGAACAATCACAGAAGTACCATCTGAAATTATACAAAAACTAAAATTTGATCATGAAAAAATCGACATTAGAAATCACAACGCGAAAACGAAACCTTTACATTCACAAACAATACAGAGAATACAAACACATCCCTAGAAGCATCACCAATAGGAAAAATGGATACTATAATCCATTCACAACCGATGGATTCTAATCTAAATCAAGCCTCCACACTGCTAGATGAGGGAATACTTTGCTCATCACACACGGTAAACACTCCATCACTATTTGATCTTAAAAACAGTAATAACCATAACCATAACAACAACAAAAACGAGGTAATTAACGACACTACTAGTAACACACATATATATGAAAATCACAGAAAATCGAGACACTTCTCGACATAGAAGTCGTAAAAGAACTCCACAACCTAATCCTAAAATATATTTTTGAAAAAAATAACATTAAACCACCAAGTAGAGCAATTCACCATAACCCAGAGCACAAAACTTTCAAAATAAACCAAAAGATAAAAACAATAACAACTACTCTAGTAACTCTAGAGCACTGTAACCAAATTGTAACAGAGACAACAATCGATCACGACGACAATTCTCACCCAACCACCTGACAAATGTAATAAACTATAATAACATACTTCTAGACCTAGAACATCTAGACGACACAACCTCTACCACAGAACAAAAAGGAACGAAAAATGTTTCTAAAAAAACAACTTTTGGAACAGCCATCTATTGATTTACTATTAGAATTAAACCAAGACACACAAAACAACCACACCAAGACACTCGTTATAAATCTCCAAAGCAGAACCAAAAATTAGAAATACTCGATTCTGATTGGCTAAAATTCGTTCATTTACTCCTTCAACCAGTCAGAGACTGAGAAGACACTATTCTCTTATATATAGTGCATGCTCCACTAACAAAAGTCAATCTGTTAGTTTAGAAACACCATGTGCATACTCTTGACTCCGGTGCTGTATTGTATCACCACCTTATTAATAGAAGTTTATCTTCAGTGTTTTACAGAGTCAGTTAGTCTAAGAGATATAGGTAAACCAACTTCGACAAAAATAAGTAGCCCTAGCTCTTTATATCTTAGGGCTGTAAAAGTAGCCCATCTTGGGTCTGCCTTAACTGGTGCGACCATTGAGTTAACAAACTCTAACCGTAGAAAGAACTCACATTAAATACAACAATTTCTCTTGAGAAAAAAACTTAGAGCTAGTTTGCATAATTTTATACTCTTTTTGCATTACAATTCAGAAAACGGGAAACACAATCCCGACGAAAAATTAAGCAAATTAAAAAATACTAGTATTAACAAAATGAGCCGTCACACTGGCCCAATGTCGTCAAAACCGGATACACAATGCGAACAAATAGAATTAGCTGCTCTTGCACAACAGAACAAACGCCTTTTGCTTGAAGTCTTACTATTTAAAGTTGCACACTATCACACCAGGAAAAACTAAATATATATATATATATATATATATATATATATATAAATACAGCAAAACAATTCAAACACCACTATTTTGCAATCGAGCAAAAGCTTCTTCTCTCCTTACCAGATAAAGCGTCACAAGTCTCAAGGACAGCTTTTCTTTCAAATTTAATCGAAAACCACAGAGCTCAGCTCACACAAGGCACAATTCTTTTTATTTGTGACCTGCTCACTGATACTTATATCTCACTCATTAATGACACTTTATTTGGCCCACTATCAGATACAGTATTTGAATACCTTAACGTAGTATGGACAAAAATACAACCCTCTGATAGAGCTGTCGCCTTTAGACAATTGTCAGTTGAAATTCCATAACTCCTAGCATCAACAATAAATACCGCTGCTCTACAATCAGGAAAAAAGTTTACACAAAACTGCTAGACAAATAAATGAAGGTTTCATTCACCTTATAAAAACGAATATAACTTCTGCAAGAGATGCAGATTTACCAGAAACCGAGATATTAGATTCTGTCACACTTTTATCCTGGTACAAACACAGATATTGGAGAAGTTTATTAACACACAATTTTTCAGCTACATAATTCACAGCAGTTACGTGATCCCAACTAATGGATGAACTACCAGATACACTACACTACATTTTTGACCCAAATGGTTTCCAGAAAATTTCAGAACAATCAGAGAAGTACCATCTGAAATTATACAAAAACCAAAATTTGATCATCAACAAATCGACATTAGAAATCACAACGCGAAAACGAAACATTTACATTCACAAACATTACAGAGAATACAAACACATCCCTAGAAGCATCACCAATAGAAAAAATGGATATTATAATCCATTCACAACCGATGGATTCTAATCTAAATCAAGCCTCCACACTGCTAGATGAGGGAATACTTTGCTCATCACACACGGTAAACACTCCATCACTATTTGATCTTAAAAACAGTAATAACCATAACCATAACAACAACAAAAACGAGGTAATTAGACGACACTACTAGTAACACACATATATATGAAAATCACAGAAAATCGAGACACTTCTCGACATAGAAGTCCTAAAAAAACTCCACAACCTAATCCTAAAATATATTTTTGAAAAAAATAACATTAAACCACCAAGTAGAGCAATTCACCATAACCCAGAGCACAAAACTTTCAAAATAAACCAAAAGATAATAACAATAACAACTACTCTAGTAACTCTAGAGCACTGTAACCAAATTGTAACAGAGACAACAATCGATCACGACGACAATTCTCACCCAACCACCTGAAAAATGTAAAAAACTATAATAACGCACTTCTAGACCTAGAACATCTAGACGACACAACGTCTACCACAGAAACGCAAAATGTTTCTAAAAGAAAAACTTGTGGAACAGCCATTTATTGATTTACTATTAGAATTAAACCAAGACACACAAAACAAGTATTTCAACTGCCAAGAGGAATGTAATACTCTCACCGAAGAATCAATCTTTCAACATTATGTAAAGGCAACATTTAAGTAATGCTCTTTACAATCTATACACAACAAACATCCGATCATACCAGAACAGTTTCATCGCAACAACTTGAAATTGATTTTGTAAATGATCCGAGCGCAACACTTAACGTGTTAAACAACGTTACTTGGAACGAAATTAAAAAATATCTTAAATTACAATTGAAAGCATCGACATTTGTTCTCTCAGCAACAATTCTAAATTACAGTCTCACAGAACTTTGAATTTTGATCTTTAGCCAGAAGTAACAGAATATAGAACACAAAAGACACAGTCTTTACTTAACTTTTCCGCGTATATGACACAAAATATAACATCCTAGGAACACCATTTCTAGAGAAATATTTAGAATCCATAAGACGTTCTTCTCAGAAACTAGAGATAAAGCATAATTAAGAAAATAAATTTTTAAAGTTCTTTGAATCATCCACAAAACCACCACCATATTATTCAAGATGATTTCCAGTTATTTGAGATCACAAAATAAATTTCAACTATTCAAACACCAAAATTTAACTTATTCACTTACCGCAAATGAGTGTAAAAGTAGATACCAAACGACATGATACTTTATAAATCTGATTACTCGTTCCTACCACTACGCGAAAATCTGTGTTTCTCTGTTATGGATATTAATAATTTGGAATAACCTTTCAATGATTTATACAGAATCTTATTCAAAATTCTTTAAATCACCCATTAACACTTGTTCACGGACTCATTGGATACGCACAACAGGATGTCTCTTTAACAGACCTCCAAACTATAAAATCCCTATCAATTAACTCATTGATTTCATAGATGCGTATGTAGCAAATTATCTTACACACGGCACGTCAGACACACTGAAAAATTTTTACTGCATAGTTTTAACAAAACCACTGGAACGTGAATATAAACCACAACAGAAATACTTTCACATACCATTTGAAACTTCTCTGTTCATAGTCACAGAGAAAACGTTTTGACAAATGTTCAATTTTGAACACACAAAATTAAACCAAACGCAGTTTGAACAACAAGCACCACTCTTAAACCAGTACATGAACTGTTACGCCACATCTAAATTTGATCTAAGAAAAATCAAAATTGAATTAAAACCACCTCTAAAAGCCACAGCAGTATTTCAAAAGCAAGGAGCCACTCGTATACCTTTAAAATTACAGGAACGATTACAACTCTTACTGCATATATCAACACACTTTGGCGTAATTGCACCCATAAATACAGATCACCTGACAACAGGGAACATATTTATTAACCCAGTAATCATACTAACGAAAGGAGAGTCACTAAACGTGTGCTAGACGCTCGTCAATTAAACAGAATTATTGACGAAACCAAATGTAGTGCGTCAACAGAGCCAATACAGACTATTCTCACACGAATAAAAGGACCGTTTTTCTCAGCCGACATGAAGAGTGCATATAATCAAATACCATTAGACAAACCTTCACAACGACTCACTAACTTTGTTATCGCATTTGTTATCGCATACCATTTTAAACGATTGTTCTACGGTATTTCTATTGGTCAAGTTGCCTTTTCTTTGTTTATGAGCAGTATATTTATACCACTAATCCGCCAAAATAAGATCATCACGTATCTTGACGACGTAACAATAGACACGATGTCAAAAGCTTTTGATAAATATCACAAAATCCTATAAACTGAAAATCTCAAAGCCGCCCCAGATAAATATATTTTTTCCTATAATCAGTACAAAAATTTTAGGTCACCAAATATGAAATAATCACACACAAACCCACTTAAATCAAAAATTGATGGCTTCCTAAGGTTAAAAATACCTAAAAAAATTACAAAATTATGTCGGATTTTAAATTTTCATATCCAAATACATATATATTCTCCAAATTAACCTAAGGCCCTTCCATCTCCAACTCATTGAGAGTAGATTGTAAATGGACACCAGAACTACAACAAATATTCGACAGAGTTAAAAAAAAGAACTCACAGACGGTACAATAAGTCTGGCAATTCCTAATTCAGAAAAACCCGTCTATTTTCTATGCGATGCCACAAACCTTGGTATTGGTGCTGCCCTTCTCCAAAAAAAATCATTTTGGGAAAATGGAAATAATTTGTGCAAACTTTTTGTATCTTTTCTACCGCAGAACTCAGATCTTCAACCATTCTTCGCGAACGCTCCGCTATAATCTATTCACTTTCGGAATATAAATTTCGCATTCAAGGGTCACAACGCCCTGTTATTCTATGAAGAAGAAACCGAATCACAGAGTTTACATATTCCATCCTAATGAAATCCACAATCTTATATATAGTTTGGTTAGAAGGAAGAACATTTCACTTCCGGACCTAATAAGTCGTTCACTTACGACAACAAATCAGAATGAACATCGCCTACAAACGGTCGAAATTCCTGACTCAATAAAATTTTTTATAACACACAATCCACATACACAATCAACACAGTGTCAATGTGCTGTATCAAAAGAATATATTAACACAATAACTACAGATACTGCTGTAGAATCGACCCATTTTCCTATTTATCTCCAAATAAAAAACAACTCTGTCAAAGTACAGCACGAAAACAGACTTTACCTTCCCGTCTCATACCACGGGTATAAAACAAAAGCACAACCTTAAGAACATGTTCACTACCAAAGAACCCCACAGTTAAAACAAAATAAATCATATCTAGATACCTATCCTATAATACAACACACAGATGTTGAACAAAACACGAAAAAAAACAGAACCATTTGAACTCAACGCTCACAATGCAAATTATCCTGTACCTACCTATAAGAGTCAAGCGCAAATACACTAGACGGAAGCACAAGAACAACAAATAAATACACAAACTTTATTGCAGTACTCAGGTTTTCTTACGAACGTGACATTACAACAAACACCACCTATACTTCCTCCACCACGAGCACAACCTGAACAAATAAAATATTCAAACACCCCACAATTTTCCACTCTACCAATTGACTTTGCTAACACTAATAAAACAAGTAGTTCCGAATTACCACAGCCAATTCACACTGCCTCTAATATGAACGAAGCACCTAACACAATTATTCTCACTGGGAAAAATAACACAACTCATTCTCTAAGCTAACAAAACACACAGACTATATTTCCACCTGCTACACAAGCAGAACCACAAAAACCCTCCACCAGGAAACGAAAAGGAGGGGAATACAGGCCATTGAGCACGACTATAAAGAAAAATGAATTAACCAAAATTTAAGTTAGTAGCCGACCCACAAATCGGTCCGGAATAATTCTCCGAGTCTAATTATTTTCACGAGATACGACTCGGTAACTTTTTCTTCCCGAAGGAAAGTCGTGATCAGGCCAAATCGCATTGTCTAAAATAACTTCACAGTATTTCGCTTCTGCAACTTAATTGTTTCTCTCAACTTAATACTTCCCTCTTCACTCTTCTATAAATATCTCCTAGCCTAATTTATTTTTTCTATGACTCTCTTCCACGCCCTTTCTTCTAACTTAGAAAAAATTCATTCCCAGTCTTTTTCAGATCACTTCTTCCTTTACAAAAAAAAATAAAAAAAACTGACTCACAGCACAGTTTCTTCCTCTATCGCAAAAACAATCTTTTCAACCAGCTCATAGCAGCAAAATTCATGAATAGGAGTTGACCAAGCTCACAGCAGCTGTTCCTCAATCTTCAAATTTTAGTTTCACAATACTGAAAGTTACAGCTTTCGTTTCACAACAGACAGGTATGCAAATAAATTTGCAACAAAGACTCGAAGTGTTGTTTCGTGGTACTCCGTACGCTGATACTTTTAGATTTATACAAAGTTTTCAGACAAAACAATCACGCTTTCAAGACATTTTCTACAATCTTGATCACATCTTGCTGCTCGCACACTTGGTGCGAGTGGGTCTTTTTTATATAAGAGACTTCAACAACAAACACATTGCTCTTTTCTATCTCCCATTTTTCCACCACAAGCAACACCAAAAATATCTGAGCTTCTCTACAATGACACAGTGTATACGATAAATCGAGACGCTATCCAAGTCTCATATGATATGACACATATTAAAGAACTTCTTAAGTTGGTTGAACAATACCAACAACTCGCAAAACAGAACTTAACACCCACATATATTTTTTTGCACGGAAATTTTGCACAATCGAGGAGTTGTTAACAGTTTTTGCTGCTGATTTTTTAGATCGCATCCATCAACAAAATTCTGCACCCACCCGGGCCAACAATTAACGCCACAACGCTTCTAATCGGCAACCCAACACTAACCCAAGTGCTCCCCAGGTCTCAGAATCAACAATTTGTTCATACAGTGACGCTAGCAAAAAAATCCACCCCCAGAAAGTCGTCATTTAAACAATTTAATAAAAAGCCGCAAACACAAAGAAGAACACCCATACAGGGTAATTACTACTGCCAAATCTGCAGGTAGACATCGTCCTAATGGACACTCACCCGTTTTAGCACACAGTCAGTAATCCAGTAATGCCGTACCCACCTATCGGAGTCAAGCTCAAATACACCAGGCACAAGCACAACAACACCAACAAAAAATAAATACTCAAACATTCCTGCAGTACTCAGGCTTTCATGCAAACACGACTTGACAACTGACACCACTTATATCTGCTAGGCCAAAAGCACCACAACCTGAACAAACTATTCTTCAAGCAGCCCACATCTTTCCGCTCAACCAATTGAATTGCCAGATATTTCTATACATTATAGAGAAGGTTTTACTTTCGTCACAGGCAAAGTTTCGGATGAATTTAAGGATGTACACATGACCATCCAAAACAAAGCACCTTCTATTACACCGTACACCAAACCAGATATCCGAAGTGGACTTGTTATCCCCCAAGAGTCACAGGTGTATAGAAGATCTGGAATGTACGAACTTTTCAGAAAAAAAATTGGTTCGGTGCTGTACATACTAATGTACAGATTGAAAAAATCTCAGCCATATGATCAGCCGCGTATTACTTGAGATGAACTGACGGAGCCTCAAAATTTACCAAAAACTCTTGGATACATTATCACAGGCCAGCGAAACACATTCGCCACACTAAAAAGCGCAAACCTTTTTTCACTTTTTCAATGCAAATCTGTCTCCACACCACTTTATGTATTAGAGAACCAAATTTTTGAAAGCATTCCTGTATTTTATCAGAACAAATTACAATTCGTAGACAAAGTAACACCTAAAACAGTTCCTACTAGACGCGGATGGAGATGATTCATACCGCTGAACGCCTTATCCAATCAAACCGATGAAATTGAAAGCGGCTTCACCCAAGCAGACTTTACTGCACAAGAACTTGGCATATATAACCACACAGATTGGACTGACTCAACAGATAAAATGATACTTAACCAAATAAAAGCAGACGTCGCCGAAGAACTTGAAGTAGCACGAGCAGTTAATTTTTCAGACCTTGCAAAACAAGCAGTTACAAGCACAATTTTCACAATTACAAAGCCAATACACAAACTATTTCAATATACTCTTTTTTAACGGGAAAAATTTATACTTCGTTATCTCGAGTGGCGTGATTTAGTCAACGGCAACTATTTAAAAGACTCACTCATCGGAATCTTTGGATACCGCTGGTACGTATTAAAAGAAAAAGCCATTATATGGACCGTCTTTAGTTTTTCACAGTGACTATTCGAACTATTTCGTAGCGCTTTTAATGCGTACAACCTTAAATCACTTTTAGGTCTTAATATCACATTAGCTAAATTTATAACTTCCGGACTTTTCCGAGTATTTTCACAAACTAATTTTTACGTCTTACAGATAGATATTTCTCACTATAAACCACCCTTACCAAAAAAGACGTAAACAATCGTTCGATATTACCACTCCACATTCACAGAATTAATTGATTCTATTACACAGAAAGCAATAAGAAATTTTCCTAACTCTTATAAACACAGAGCCTCAACTCTCCCTGCATCAATTTACGAATGTTACGAATTACCAGTAGAATCACACAATAAGCCAGATTTTAAACCACTACATCTCCACACTTTTAATCCTACTAAATGAAAGCATTCACGAGTTTCATCACTATCTAAGCTTTTTTTGAAGAGGAACCTGATTATCAGGAAAATCCCGGAAGAAAACATATTAAATTTACCAAGTACCTGTACTTGACACTTTTTGTTTTAGTGACATCACAGCTGTCAATCATGGCCCTCACTATGGAGGTTTACCTATCCATCCAAACTTCGACCCTCAGAGCATACGACCTCATCATGCTGGATGTCGAAGATATCCTGTTTTTGCCACTGACCTTTCGTTGTGCCCCCGCCAGTGTCAGAGCCAGTATGCGAAATGGAGACGCCGGTGCTTTTCATGATGGCCCAGGCTTCCCCACAGCCACAGTTTGTGGATTCGGCCACCTATGCTTGGATAGTTCCGCTGCCTTCACCCGCCACTTCTTCTTCGTCATCGGAAGAATTGCATCTTTACAACGGGAGCAACACAAGCTCACCGACGGCTACATCGGGCCGTTGAGTTCATCAGCGGATCTCTTATTACAATGACAACAGCCGGTGTCACTCCCACCACAGTTACAAAAATCCATTCAACGGGTGTCACCGCTGCAGCGGTGAATAACACAGCCACCACCACAGCCTGCACACAGCTCTTCTTGAGCCGACGAAGTTGCTGCTGAGCAATCGAGTCGCTCAACACCCGAAACGGTAGTCTCCAACTGGGCCTACTCGGGACGAAGTCGTGGCCCTCATCCCAACCACTGGTCTACCCACCACCAGTGATGCCAACACCCGTGTCAATACCAACGAACACCCAGCCACAGAGATATGGAGTACCCACAGTTCCTCCACCTCGGTCACAATCGTACTTACCCCAGCCTCCGCCATATGATCGGCCGACCTCGACCGACAATTACCCCTGCACGGACCCATCACCACGTCTTAGAACCACCACGCATGAAATACATCCTGTGCGTGTATCCCCAAGGCAGAACTCATCGCAGCAACTTGCCAGATACACAACTAGTCCACCAAGAAGCTCACAGCCCTCGGCCTCGAAATCGCAAGTGAATCCCTTCACTCTCACACAAGGAGTGTATCACAGAGCACCTGGCCCAAATTTTAAGTTCCACCAGTTCACCAATCCTCTGGACATCAACACGGATCACGGTGTTCAGATCCCCGGAGGAAAAAGGATTAACTACCTCGCCATGCCACCTCAACGCATGTTGAAGCCCACTGCCAGCACATGCTCACTGGGAAAACTTGAGAACAATGCGTCGAGGAAGGAAGGGACGAGCATTCTCCCACTGTAATGCCTACAATTTCCCAATCAACCCCCGCTTCTCTGAGAGACTTTGGCACACGTCCAAATATTTCTTCACTCTCGCCGATTGTCAGGACGATTATTTGAACACCATGTTCACGAGAGATGTTGCCCCAACAGTATTTACCAGAAATACGACCCCTTCTACCTCCAGTTTGGTTTTTTTACATCCAAAACAGGTGGATGTAAACAACCAGACACTGGATAGTGGACAATTTGGCGAACCGGGAACCATCACACGAGAAAGCACAATTCCTCAATCACCTTCTCGCAAAGCAGACACACTGTAACCACAGACCTGTATTCACGAATTCTCTCCGTCTGTCTCTCACGAGACAAGAAGGACTTTTTGGAGTTCTTCAGAGACCCTGAAAATCGGGACCCTGACTTTGAGTTCAATTTTAGGACGTAGGCCACAGTCTTACCACAATGGACTCAGAGTCCCACAAAATTCTCACCCTCACTGTTCTGCAAAGCTAAAAACTTCTCTTTTCTTTTCTTTCTATTTCCTTTTCTGTATATTCATTGTATTTGTCCTAATTTCGTCCTTTCTTCTTGGCCACAATTGAAGATTAGGATCTGTTCTTTTCTTCTTTCCTCCGGTCCGAGCTTACTCAGCAGGCATTAAATTTAACAAAATTAAGGGATTATGTAGCTCACACAGTAGCTAAAAGATCGACTTCCACCAGAAGGTAAGCTGGTAAAACCGATCGGATCAACCCTTGTACCAGAAGGAGATAAACAGAAATCTCCTTGTGCAAACCGACCAAGACTACAGACAACAAGCGATTTTCCAACTGTGAACAAATCCTCACTACAGTACAGTTACTGACAATTGGGCACTTTGACAGGACTGACGTTACTGGCCAGCACACCCTGTAAATGGCATCTTTACTGGTTTCACACTTGAGTGGACTACTCACTGACGACACTAGTCAACACTCTACTGACAGGGATTTCAGACGATGGCACAAGTCAGAACCACACTGTGACGACAACACGACTCATTACTTCACTACACAACGAGGATGACACATTCAGCACAATTCTGCTACAATTCGCAAATTGGGATTTAAAACTCTTAACCCCGGATGGATTATAGCAGTAGAAATACTGGACGTACACCTCAAACCAACCAGAGACTTAGAAGACACTATTCTCTTATATATATATATATATATATATATATATATATATATCGCATGCTCCACTAACTCTAGTCAGTCTGTTAGTTTAGATACGCCATGTGTCAACTCCTCCGGTGCTTTAGTGTATTACCGCCGTATTAATAGAAGTTTATCATCAGTGTTTTACAGAGTCGGTTAGTCTAAGAGATATATGTGAGCCTACTTAGCGCGCGGTATATAAGTATATATATATATATATATATATATATATATATATGTATATGTATATATATATATATATATATATATATATATATATATATACATATATATATATATATATATATATATATATATATATATATATGTATATATATATATATTTATATATAAGTATATAAGTAGCCCGAGCTCCTTAAACCTTAAGGCTGTAAAAGGAACCCATTTTGGGTCTGCCTTAATACTTATTCTATTTCAACTGAGTTGAAACAGATTAGATCCAGCAATAATACCTTATTACTATACGCAACCTAGATCAAATCCTCAGCCCCATTTCATAAAAAAATTGCGGGGTTTTCCCTTTGTAGCCCCAGGGAAATTCTAGGCGCAAATTAGCGTTTTTTACTGTAATTTGGGGCTTATATGTCAGTTACAAATGCTTACTCTCTATGCTCTTGTACACTGGGGGTGGGGGGGCTATATTATGAGAAGGACCTTGAATTTGTTGCAACACCTAGAGTCATAATAGCCACATAATTGAGCAACTGGTGATGGTAACAACACCCAGGTGAGCTGCCTTATGAGGCGCGGAGGTAATTTATCGCAACTGACAAAAAACTTGAAAACTTACAGAGTAAATGTAACATATAGTAACAATATCATTTCGAGCTAACTTGACTTCCTGGATCTCTTATGTTGCCCTTTTTCACCAGTGTTCTTTATGCTGGCTAGTTACAAATGATGTGTTATATAAAAGCATGTGACTATGTATAAAATTGACAGTTGCGCGTAATCCCACTGGGGGAAGAATAAATCCGACTTCGTTATGAAACCTCGCCTCGCTTGCCCATCGTCTGTTTCACTCACCGGTTAACTCGTTAACTCGCTTGATTTTGTGGTTATTTTGTCTCAGGTATTATATAACATGATAATGAAAAACCTTGATTTCATGTTTAACCACGGGAGTTATTTGTTGATTTGAGTTTTTGGCTTCGCAGTTCCATTCAGTCGCTAACTTTTTTCAAATGTATCAACTATTAGAAAAACTGCGCGAGGAGTCTTATGCATATTTTTTGTCTTTAGCTTGGATATTTTTGGTGAGTTTTCCGTTGCGTTCACTCTATAACTAAAAAAATCAAACGAAAACAACGAAAGCAAACAAAAATACTGAACAATAATTTTCTTTAAATATTTTCCCAGCAAGCATGTCCTAATGTTAAACTAAATATCATAGAGCTGACTTTAATTAAAACCTGAGTTAATAAATCAATTCAGTCAAAACTTCATTTGATGGTATTGAAAATTACTGCAGAGTATTTTCTTCATAAATGAAGATTAGACTTAACAATTGTCGGCAAAATGGCTGGTTGGCCAAACTATGCGTTGTTTGAAACACCGTTGGTCGTTATTTTGAACATATTTAGTTGGTTTCTCTTTTCATTAACAAAACATAGAAAATAAACGTAGAAAGTTTATTAGTTGATTTTGTTTTTTTTATAGCTTAATTAGATATAATTGGACGCGATGTATAGCAAATAAAAATTATAATGTACAAATTTGGATGCAATTTTTGCCTCGTTAATTAAATGAAGCACTTACGTCTAAAACCAGTAAATCTAGCCTCCGAAAAACGTCGACATTTTGATCATTAAACACCGTTTAAAGTCACATGAATCGAAAGCACTAATCGAAAACACAAATTATAATTTAGAAGAATATATGGTTGAGTTACGCATAACAATGAAACCACAGCGGAGTTAGAAGGTAACCAAAATTTATTTTTGGTAACGATTTCAATTTTTGATTTCTTTATCAAAGGAGAAAAATGAACCAACAAAAATTAAATTTATTTTGAAAAAAAACGTCAATTCATAATCCTATTTTGTTGCTAACTTATTTTAGAACAAACTTATCTCAACTGTTCATCTCAACTTTATTGCCACTATTTTTCCTTGACTAAAAATTTAAACTTACCCCTACTATTATGGTAGAGTATTAGCGATAGATGAGGTGATTTTAAGGTAATTATGTGGTAAATTTACTTCAGGCATTATTAAACAATGAAGGAATCTTGCAAAAAGTTGAATTTCCGTACGAAAATTGTTTTTTCTTAGACAGAGTAAATTACATTTAATTTGATAGGGTTACGGTAATATTCATTTTTAACAATTTTTAGGTAAAACTAAAGAACCGTTTAACTAAAATTTACCTTAAGTTTTCCTTAAGAACAAATTTACCGTAAACTTTAAGCCCTAATTTTACATTGACATTAAAGTTCCCATCCACATAGGAAATACATGATGATCGAATTTGTTGTTCAGTCAATTTTGGCAGATCAATATACTTGAGGTGGAAAGACAGGATTGGTATAATAAAAATCGTTTGGGCGTAGAATATTTGAGTTACACTGTTTTCTGACTTTTTCTTTTCTATCCAAGAGATGGAGATTGAAATTTTGTGAACAGTAGCATTTTTCACCTTGTTTCTCACGTTTTGCGTTATTTTTATTTAATTTTTTTCCACAATATGCTAATAATCTCGACTGATAATTAAGTTTCATTGTTTGTTCATTGGTGGTTTCTCACTTATTTGTTTGGTCCCTGTTATCAACAAACTGATCTATATTTGAGAAATACGAGACAAATTTTTGAAATCTTGGCTCTAAGTGGACAATTTTCATTTTTTATATTTTTGTGCAAAGAATTACCCCCAAAAGATGCTGAGTGCATTGCGCACGGAATCTTGCCTTCTTCTAGGAGGTTGTCAAGGTAACAGTTTCGTGAAAATCGACTGACTTCATGCCAATTTAACAGTTTTTTCTGTTCTTTTGACACAAATATTAGTTACACGCCGATTAACGCCAAGTTCTGTTCACTCCTTTTCTGTTCCCGCCATAATCTTTTTTTCAGCTATTTTGTTTAAATTCATTGCAGACATCGACCATTAAAGGTACTAGGATCTCATTTCTCAACCAGTTAGAAGGCAGTGCCCACTTCTACCTGACAATGGACATAATTTCAGCGCTTTTTCAGCACTTTTCCTGCATAACTTTTCAGCACTTTTTCAGCGCATTTCTTACAAAGTTTCCGCGCAAATTTAGCGCATCCGTAAAAACAAATTCAGCGCTTTTGAGAAAAGTTAAAAGCAAAAAAATTTGCCCATCTCTTACAAAATTTCAGCGCAAATTCAGCGACTCCGTAAAAAAAATTTAGAGCTTTTGAGACAATTTATAACAAAAATATTTCATCCCTTTTCTTACACAGTTTCAGCGCAATTTCAGCGCATCCGTAAGAACAAATTCAGCACTTTTGAGAAAAATTAGAAACGAAAAAATTTCAGCGCGTTTCTTACAAAGTTTCCACGCAGATTCAGTGCATCCGTATCGAATTTCAGCCCTTTTTGAAAAAAGTTAGAAGCAAAAAAGTTTAGCCCATCTCTTACAAAATTTCAGCGCAAATTCAGCGATTCCGTAAAAGAAATTTAGCGCTTTTGAGACAATTTATAACAAAAATATTTCATCCCTTTTTTTGCACAGTTTCAGCGCAATTTCAGCGCATCCGTAAGAACAAATTCAGCACTTTTGATAAAAATTAGAAACAAAAAAATTTCAGCGCATTTCTCACAAAGTTTCCGCGCAGATTCAGTGCATCCGTAACAAAATTCAGCGCTTTTGAGAAAAGTTAGAAGCAAAAAAATTTTGCCCATCTCTTACAAAATTTCAGCGCAAATTCAGCGACTCCGTAAAAAAAAATTAGCGCTTTTGAGACAACTTAAAACAAAAATATTTCATCCCTTTTCTTACACAGTTTCAGCGCAATTTCAGCGCATCCGTAAGAACAAATTCAGCACTTTTGGGAAAATTAGAAACAAAAAAAATTCAGCGCAACTCTTACAAAGTTTCCGCGCAGATTCAGTGCATCCGTAACAAAATTCAGCGCTTTTGAAAAAAGTTAGAAGCAAAAAAGTTTAGCCCATCTCTCACAAAATTTCAGCGCAAATTCAGCGATTCCGTAAAAAAAATTTAGCGCTTTTGAGAAAAATTAGAAACAAAAATATTTCATCCCTTTTCTTACACAGTTTCAGCGCAATTTTAGCGCATCCGTAGAAAAAAATTCAGCACTTTTGAGAAAAATTAGAAACAAAAAAAATTCAGCCCATTTTAAACTACTTTTTTCCACAAAAATAGTTCGATGATCGTTTGAAAAGTTATTTCTGTTAACACCTCGTCCTACAAATAGACAAATGGGCGAATATAATAAAACAGCTCGCTGTTTTTGCCGGCTTAGGTTGTTACGCCTTCTTAGAAATTTTAGTGCCATATTAGCGACAAGTCACTAATTTTTGTTTTACAAAAAAAGGAAACAAATATTCGATCAATTTGCCTCACATAAATATCGTTTTAATAAACTGGTAAAAAATAGTTGAAGAAACAGGCTATAACTGCTGTTTCACGCTGCTCTGCGTCTTTTTCGGAGAAAATAAGTTGAGTTTGCGACCAAGAAATGCGATACTAATCAGTATTTAAATAATATCGCCTAAAGTACGTTACAATAATAATCGGGGTTGGTCCTATTTGCTTTATTCTGAACCACTCTTGTTTTTCCTTCTGTTCCCTTGCCTGAACCATTGTGGTAAACCGTTGAGATATCAAAAAATATCTGTCTCTCAGAGCTTGAAATCGAAGTTTTAATTTACGTTTTTATTGATATCTCCTAAATTACTTCATCAAATTGAGCATCAAGCTAGCACTTTGTTGTTCCTAAACCCTTACTGCTTGCCCATCTGCTTGCCCATCCAGCTGAACAAAAAAAATAGATGTGAATTTGAAAAGGTAAAATTTATAAAGCGTTTTTTGAAATGAAGTAATATTTCAAGAAAATTTCTTGCAAAGTTTCAGCGCGTTTCAGCACACTTCAGCGCATTATTATGTAAGGTTTTTGCGCTGAATGTTTTGAAAACTCAGCGCATTACAGCGCATTTCTTACATAATATTCAGAAAACTTCTCGACCCGGGAAATTTCGAAGAACTTATCTAGAGCCATTTTGATCCACAGAGAGTACAAACGAAAATTTAATTCAAAATCAGCTGGGGAAACAGATGTCGTACGACAATCGCATTAAGCACCTTTTGTGGAGATAAGCTTTAGAAGGAAACAGATCAGACACTTATTATGGGAAAAAAGAAAAAGGTAGTAGACAATTGAATCGACAACACCTGCGCACGAATATCAAATTAATTAATGAACATCAAGCAAAAAAAGTGAACTGCATGATGTTGAAAATGAACTTATGGGAGATGTCTTTATGTCTAATATGAGTAATCACGACATTCAGAGGTTGTTATTCAAAGAAACGTTGGAGGTTGTTACCTCCAAAACGAGCCCTACGAATGGCTGAGTTTTTCGAACTCGGTTAAAAAAAATCTAATAGAAGGCCACACAGAAACGCTAGCTCTGCACGGAAGCAAAATTTTAAAGACAGTCTCAGCGCTTAACAAGCGACCATCTAGAAACAACAGGTTCAAAAATTTACAGAGTCAAACAAGTTTTTCCCTTTAAGCTGTCCAAGTTACGCTATCCAACTATAATCCAAACATGCAGGTAAGGCGGCAATCGTAACCATTCTGCACTAGTCTGAAGATGTTTGACACAGAGCTGCAAGCAATTAAATTGCACGTCCAAAGTGAACGAATTAGCCCGAAAATGAACATCCCAACAAAATGGACTACTGATTCTCACTTCAATGAAGACTAATATTCAGTCACTTCATAACCGGATGACTACTTAGTAACGTGCACAGCAGATCCAGTCTTGATAACCTCTTGCTCTGTTTATGCAGATATAAAAATACCTAATATCGAAATAGGCTTCTTGAAAATTCAGGAATTTTCGAAGAACTTATCTAGAGCCATTTTGATCCACAGAGAGAACAAACGAAAGTTTAATTCAGAATCAGCTGGGGAAACAGATGTCGTAAGACAATCGCATTAAGCACCTTGTGTGGAGATAAGTTTTAGAAGGAAACAGATCAAACACTTATTATGGGAAAAAAGAAAAAGGTAGTAGACAATTGAATCGACAACACCTGCGCACGAACATCAAATTAATTAATGAACATCAAGCAAAAAAGTGAACTGCATGATCTTGAAAATGAACTTATCGGAGATGTCTTTTTGTCTAATATGAGTAATCACGACATTCAGAGGTTGTTATTCAAAGAAACGTTGGAGGTTGTTACCTCCAGAACGAGCCCTACGAATGGCTGAGTTTTTCGAACTTGGTTTAAAAAATAAAAATCTAATAGAAGGCAACACAGAAACGCTAGCTCCGCACGGAAGCAAAATTTTAAAGACAGTCTCAGCGCTTAATAAGCGACCATCTAGAAACAACAGGTTCAAAAATTTACAGAGTCAAACAAATTTTTCCCTTTAAGCTGTCCAAGTTACGCTATCCAACTATAATCGAAACATGCAGGTAAGGCGGCAATCGTAACCATTCTGCACTAGTCTGAAGATGTTTGACACAGAGCTGCAAGAAATTAAATTGCACGTCCAAAGTGAACGAATTAGCCCAAAAATGAACATCCCAACAAAATGGACTACTGATTCTCACTTCAATGAAGACTAATATTCAGTCACTTCATAATCGGATGACTACTTAGTAACGTGCACAGCAGATCCAGTCTTGATAACCTCTTGCTCTGTTTATGTAGATATAAAAATACTTAATCTCAAAATAGGCTTCTTGCAGATTCAGGAAGCGCAGCGACAATTATGACTGAAAGATTGGACCTCAAATTTGCGTAGTCATGTTTCACCATAATAGTCTCTTGATTAGGCAAGTAAGCAAACCACGTAGTAAGGGCACGATTCAAAAACGAAATCATGGCTTTTCACCAAAAGGCTAGAACAATCCCATTTCTTCTTGAATCTTGAGCGCGGAACTCGTTTCCCAAAAATGCCCATAGGTAAGTGCTTTAAAGGGCCGGTTGTCTTAACGGTTAACAAAGATAAATCGAGCAAAATTGCACATGACTCGAAGGTCCAAAATAAGGCAATATATAAGAACAAATTTTGATTGCTTCAAAATGAACTGTCGGTTGATAATAACGGTAATTACGAAGAGCAAAGGCGTTGGAATAAAATTGCAAAACATTGTAATTTCAACATCGTCGAAGGGGATTTCACTGGAACATACAGATTTCATCATACCAATTAACACACGTTTCTCCGGTTTAATTGACGTTCTGGCCAAATTTCAAAAGGCTAAGGGCATTGCAATATCACTTTGAACTACAGGTACTTTTTCTAGGATGCTAAAATAGTTAACCAAGGATCAAAACTAGATAATAAAAAAAGATAATTTCTTTAGTTTTAATTTATCAGTCAAGGAAAACTGAACAAGAAAATTATCAAAATGCCGTTTTGCAAAACTGTCATTGGAAGGGTCAAAGGAAGGGTCAATATTGAATCTCGCACACCCAAAATGTTCAAACAGCGAAGATCTTTTCCGGTGTCCAGTCATCACATTTCTTAATTTGCACTAATTTAGCTACTCTGTCATCCATATAGAAGCTTTGGACTGATGTACTTTGTTACTGTAGCGAACATAAAATTGAGTATAGTTAGTTATAAGCGGCGAAAGTGTGTGTATATAGGCTCTTTAGAAAGCGCGTAATTAGGACATTCTATTCAAGATAATTACACCGCAGCTAAGTTGCACAAATTTAACCACTTTGTTGAAGTTAAACAAATGGACCCACGAAGTCTTATCAAAACAATTGTTAGCATAGTTCCAAACCGGATAAACTAAATACGCATCGGTTGTGTTTGAATAGTGAAAGGCTGTCATATTAGATTGATGAGTTAAATAGGCAACAGTGAAGGTGAATAACGGAAAAAAAGGTCATTGAATTGAAGTATTGTAATAAGCTAAAGATCAACAAATTAAAATGGCAAGGACGAAGAATACAAGTAGAATTATAAAAAAAATTGAAATTGTCGCCTAACCGAGATCAGGACAGGACCAGAGGATCTCCCGACAGCGAAATTGTTCCCCCACCTTTACCACCGGCCTCGCTATTTGAGCCACCAGCCTCGGGGAAACAAGTTTTGGTTAAAGTGGGGCTGAGGCCAAAAAAGAAAAAGAAACTATCAAAGAAGAACACTAAAAGAATGGCGGCAAGAGCAACAAAAGAGGTTGCTACAGGGGGAACTGAAGACCCCAAGATAAAAAAAAAGCCTTCCTCCGCATGATTGAGGAAGAAAAAAATATAGAAAACTAGAATTAAAGGACAGTTTTAATAAAGGACAGGAAGGTTTATGAAATGTATTTATATAATTGGAAAATTTACCTTTTGAGAACCTTTATTCGGTTTGCAGCGCCACACAATAAGGCAATGAGGTACCCCTTCCACAATTTGAAATTTCAAGAATATTCCCCCATAACGTATGCCGTTTCTTGTACCATTTAGACACAGATAAAAAGGTTGCTCGCCATCGCCAGAGTCATAATACACAAAAAAATTATTTCGATATTGTGTCCGTTGTGGTAATGAATTCAGTGTCCCCAATCCCTCTAGACAAAACCAATTTACCAAGTAACGTATACAGATGCTCATTGGGCACATTGCGTAGTTTAAATAAAATTTTCTCTATTTCACAAGCTTGTGAACGATTACCAGTGATAATAGTAGATAAACATGCACTGACTCAATTGTATTTCGGATGAGTAGTATCTAATTTAACTGGATCATAAAATGCAGTATCGAAATCTGTTTGGCTAAAAGTAATCAGAGTTACAGAAAACGTGTGTTGTGTTAAGGTTTTTATTTAAAATACTGGACTTACCTTATAAATAACTCGTAGCAGTGTCTTCTGTATTTTATTAGGCCAGTTTCACGACATATGCGATCGAGCACATTTTCAAACACAAGATTCATTGGACCTTTGCGGTATTTATAAAGCACTTTGTCGTTACAAATTGAACGTTCTCGTGATATTGCAGTGCACAATTCTCTAATATCAAGTGCGGAATATATATTGTTTGCAATTTTCTCCAAATTTCTTCCTGCGAGATGTCCACTTTCTCGGTGCAGCTCTTATAATTAAATTCGAGCATTTCCCTTGTGTAGAACCTCCAAATTGGAATGAATGAGATAAAGCCGACCGTCTTTTGTGAAATAGTTCCTGTTCCGGCGTCGCAATTAGAGTCTGGTAATTTTAGTGCTTTTTTCGAGGGAAAAGACCTGATTGCAAAAAATGCAATCTTCAAAATATTTTCTGCTGTCCATTTAATCTAAAAGAAGGCTCAAATGAAAGCAACCAAGGGTTAATTAAATATAAATTGATCACGTTCTGTGTGCATTAAGTAAACAAAACGTTATTTTGAAATGACAAAGATTAGGGGGTAGCAGAACTTGGTGCCCTGCAAATGTGGGAGTTATATCAAGTGCACGCTTATGCAATTTTAAAGTCAAGTACACCCAATGATCCTCTCACGCTGATATACCTTTTGGGCCAATTCGACTACGCAACCCCGAGCTATTAACACCGGAAGTAGGGTGATTTGAAGGTTTTCGATATCTTAAGTGGAACTTTTAAGTAGGAAACAACTGTATTAACCAGTCGAAACTAGGTTTACTTGTGAATTAATGTACTGAGTGATCTTGGGACGAGTCTAGAAAGCATAATTATGATTTTTAATATGAAAATGCAGTTTTATCGGAAAAGTAGTTAACATTTAAATTCAAATAGCAATTTCTCAAAAAAGTTGAAGTCGGATTGACCTGAAAATTTGGGGATAGACTAATTTGGGTACGAGGAAGCCGATTTTGAAGTCGAATTTGACCCCAGACCAACCCGCACGGAACTAGCGCACACCAGTGCTGCGAGACGTAAAATTTAAATTGCTCGTGGAGTATTGGTAGTAGCCTTATGATTTTTGGAGGGCTAGTGTAACTTTTCAAGGGCTTTCTGAAAGTGCTATTTTTAACTTCTGGGTGCGACCGGAAGTTGGTGCTTCGGGTTGACCCGAGTGCCGAAAACCGGAAATTGGCATTTTTGAGTGGCCGAATCGTTTTGAAATGGTAATAATATGATAACCTGAGACAATTGGTGACAAAAAATACCCACCCCGGTCAATTTTGACGAACTCGGATTTTTCGGGTTTCGGCACCCACGACTCCTTAAAAAATTTCAAATTGCAAACGACTCGCAACGGCTTATTGGTAGGTCACGAAACTTGGCTGGCATGTTGGTGGCACCATATATTTACTAGAAATTTTTACCCGAAGACGTTTTGACCACTACTTTCCGAGATATTGAGTTCTGAAATTTGGGGTCATCCGGGAGGTCGATGAAAAGTGTGCGCGGTCATTGCTCGTGTTCCATTAGGAGTTAGGTCATAAAAATTTAGTGGGTAGGTCGAAGAATACAAGGACGAAGAATACAAGGAGAATTATAAAAAAGTTGAAATTGTCGCCTAACCGAGACCAGGACAGGACCAGAGGATCTCCCGACAGCGAAATTGTTCCACCATCTTTACCACCGGTCTCGCTATTTGAGCCATCAGCCTCGGGGAAACAAGTTTTGGCTAAAGTGGGGCTGAAGCCAAAAAAGAAAAAGAAACTATCAAAGAAGAACACTAAAAGAATGGCGGCAAGAGCAACAAAAGAGGTTGTTACAGAGGGAACTGAAGACCCCAAGATAAAAAAGCCTTCCTCCGCATGATTGAGGAAGAAAAAAATATAGTAAATGAGCAGTAATGGACAGTTTTATTAAAGGACAGGAAGGTTTATGAAATGTATTTATATAATTGGAAAATTTACCTTTTGAGAACCTTTATTTGGATTGCAGCGCCACACAATAAGGCAATGAGGTACCCCTTCCACAATTTGAAAATTCAAGAACATTCCCTCATAACGTATGCCGTTTCTTGTACCATTTAGACACAGATGAAAAGGTTGCTCGCCATCGCCAGAGTCATAATACACAAAAATATTAATCCGATATTGCCGAGCAAAAAGTCGTAAGTCCGTTGTGGTAATAAATTCAGTGTCTCCAATCCCTCTAGAAAAAACCAATTTACCAAGTAACGTGTACAGATGCTCATTTGGCACATTGCGTAGTTCAATTAAAATTTTCTCTATTTCACAAGCTTGTGAACGATTACCAGTGATAATAGTAGATAAACATGCGCTGACTCAATTGTATTTCGGATGATTAGTATCTAATTTAACTGGACCATAAAATGCAGTATCGAAATCTGACTGGCTAAAAGTAATCAGAGTTACAGAAAACGTGTGTTGTGTTACGGTTTTTATTTAAAATACTGGACTTACCTTATAAATAACTCGTAGCAGTGTCTTCTGTATTTTATTAGGCCAGTTTCACGACATAAGCAATCGAGCACATTTTCTAACAGAAGATTCATTGGACCTTTGCGGTATTTTTAAAGCACTTTATCGTTACAAATTGAACGTTCTCGTGATATTGCAGCGCACAATTCTCTAATATCAAGTGTGGAATATATATTGTTTGCAATTTTCTCCAAATTTCTTCCTGCGGAATGTCCACTTTCTCTGTGCAGCTCTTATAATTAAATTCGAGCATTTCCCCTGTGTAGAACCTCCAAATTGGAATGAATGAGATAAAGCCGACCATCTTTTGTGAAATAGTTCCTGCTCCGGCGTCGCATTTAGAGTCTGGTAGTTTTAGTGCTTTTTTCGAGGGAAAAGACCTGATTGCAAAAAATGCAATCTTCAAAATATTTTCTGCTGTCCATTTAATCTAAAAGAAGGCTCAAATGAAAGCAACCAAGGGTTAATTAAATATAAATTGATCACGTTCTGTGTGCATTAAGTAAACAAAACGTTATTTTGAAGTGACAAAGATTAGGGGGTAGCAGAACTTGCTGCCCTGCAAATGTGGGAGTTATATAAAGTGCACGCTTATGCAATTTTAATGTCAGGTACACCCAATGATCCTCTCACGCTGATATACCTTTTGGGCTAATTCGACTACGCAACCCCGAGCTATTAACACCGGAATTAGGGTGATTTGAAGGTTTTCGATATCTTAAGTGGAAATATGAACTTTTAAGTAGGAAACAACTGTACTAACCAGTCGAAACTAGGTTTACTTGTGAATTAATGTACTGAGTGATCTTGGGACGAGTCTAGGAAGCATAATTTTGATTTTTAATATGAAAATGCAGTTTTATCGGAAAAGTAGTTAACATTTAAATTGAAATAGCAATTTCTCAAAAAAGTTGAAGTCGGATTGACCTGAAAATTTGAGGATAGACTAATTTGGGTACGAGGAAGCCGATTTTGAAGTCGAATTTGACCCCAGACCAACCCCCACGGAACTAGCGCACACCGGTGCTGCGAGATGTAAAATTTAAATTGCTCGTGGAGTATTGGTAGTAGCCTTATGATTTTTGGAGGGTTAGTATAACTTTTCAAGGGCTTTATGAAAGTGCTATTTTTAACTTCCGGGTGAGACCGGAAGTTGGTGCTTCGGGTTGACCCGAGTGCCGGAAACCGGAAATTGGCATTTTTGAGTGGCCGAATCTTTTTGAAATGGTAATAAAATGAGTACCTGAGACAATTGGTGACAAAAAATAATACCCATCCCGGTCAATTTTGACGAACTCGGATTTTTCGCGTTTCGGCACCCAAGACTCCTTAAAAAACTTCAAATTGCAAACGACTCGCAACGGCTTATTGGTAGGTCACGAAACTTGGCTGGCATGTTGGTGGCACCATATATTTACCAGAAATTTTTACCCGAAGACGTTTTGACCACTACTTTCCGAGATATTGAGTTCTGAAATTTGGGGTAATCCGGTAGGTCGATGAAAAGTGTGCTCAGTCATTGCTCGTGTTCCACTAGGAGTTAGGTCATAAAAATTTAGTGGGTAGGTGTAACTATGGAAGGACTTTCCGCGTCAATAATTATTCTTACCAAGTTGACCCTTCATCGTTGACCATTGACCCCTAAGTGATCTCTAGAGGTCAAATTTTTGAGTTTTTGCAAAAGTTCGGTTTCTGACTAATTTTTGTACGGTGAATTGCACGGAATAGCATCCCAATCCATCATATTAGCTTTAAAGGGCTTAAATTAGCGAGATATTCATACATGGAGAACAATGGTCCTTGAAGAACAAAAGCGGCAAAATTGGCCTGGCGCCAAATTTCTGTGCGCAAGTAAGAGCGATAAGGATCGCGGATTTTGACGTTAATATGTTTGTTTGGCGAAGTGAACCCCTCCCACGGATGTGTCAATCAGTCAAAATGGCGCACGATGTATACTTAAATGTTTAATGTCAATTTATATAATATAAAACAAAGTTAGCCCAAAATAGGAAAAGTTGTAATCAGTTAACAGGTCAAAAGTTAGAGAGGGAGAGAGAGAGAAAAAAACTGAGCTAGAGAGCAGTTGGTTTAGTGGGACTAAACTTTCAACAGTCAGAATTATTGCAAGACCAGTTAGGAAACAGTGAGCAACTTGGTTCATTAGACTGCGAGTGAATCACTATAACATTTTGAGCTTATCTAAAGTTCTTGAAGTCGAATTTGTATCAAGTTGTTTGTTGGTTGTGAGTTGCATTTATTTACTGTGGATTCTACATTTGTGCTAGTGATCTCTGTTCAATTTAACGTCTTTTGGGACAAAGCAACTTTTAACAGCCTGCAAGATCGGACGAGGGGAAAAACTCAGAAAAGAGACAAGGTAGCGGTTGCGTCATCATTTTTCTTTTAAACCTTCGGTTTTGGTTCTAATTAGGGTTGATCGATCTTCTGGGCGACAGATTCCCCTCACTGTTGGCCTAGTCAGAAATTCAGAAGACGACAGTGGCGCTCCTGGGTGGGCAGCGCTCCTTGTAAATTTCTGTAAGCATTTTTTATCAATTAAGTGGTGAAGTTTTTCGAAATGAGTGAAAACGGAGATGATCTACCTAACGATCCTCTCGCGCTAGATCGAGATGACGTGGATGACAAAGCTCCAGAAAATGGCCGTGGGGTTTGTGGACCGGGCACGTTGAGGCCGGATCGATACCCTTCGAAAAAACACTCGACGTGGATCCAGTGGAAGCAGTACTTTCTCTGGCTAGCTGACACCAAATATGTGGGACGATATCACAGCAATTCGGCCCTTCCAAATTGTTTAACATCGTGGGCGCTTGACGAGTTCACCACCATGCCTGCTAGTTTTACGAGACAAGTTGGACGGAATTTGCCACCAATCCTCGCCATGGTTTTTGAGTACTTGGACCCAAGAATGTCGCCTTACAGAGATCAACGTATGGCCTGAGCTGAGTTCCAGGCACTCATGCAGGGTGATAAGGAAACGCTTGAGTTTTCGAGAACATTACGGGCATTGGGTGATATCGCACATACATATATGAACGCTTTGTCCCGAGATGACATGAACCGAGAACAATTTATCGATGGCTTGTTCGACTCCGATGTTTATGAATTGCGTCTTCGAGAGGATCCACAGGCATTCGATGAAACTGTAAACAGATCACTGATTCTTGAAGCCATTACAAAAGTTTCGCGATATTGACAGCGGAAAAGAGTTTCGGCAATAAGTACTATGGCTGAGGCAACTTCGTTCCCTCCGGTGGTGACTCAAACTTTGTCTTCACAAGCATCAAGAGGTGTTCAGGGCACCTCAATTGCACAAATGCCACTGACCAATGATGCAATTGGGACAAAAATTGACAAACTTGTTGACAGTCATAAATAGTTTATGTCAAGGGTGTTTATCTTTAGAGGTGTTCAGGACACCTCAATTGCACAAATGCCACTGACCAATGATGTAATTGGGACAAAAATTGATTAACTTGTTGACAGTCATGAATAGTTTATGTCAAATATATCTTTGCTGATGAGTAAGTTCATCTCGTCTGTCATACCGGGACCTCCAGCAGAGCAATCCCCTGCACCACAGAACACTGGGAAGCAGTTGTTCAATCCGTAGCCTCCAGATAGTCGATATGGACAAGGATTTGCGTCAACTTCTTGATCGCAAGGACAATATAACCCTGGTCAACAACGACGACAAGGTGGTACAGGCTGTTTCCATTGTAGAAGTTCGGATCACTTCAAGAGAAAGTGTCCACTTCTTACCAACAGTCCTTGAAACTAGAAAGGGCCGCGTTCACCGGAGCATTCCGGAAGGAAGGGTTTATCCCGGCCGAATACAAGAATAAACCCCAAACAGTTGTTGCCACCAAAAATGAAGGATCGCAGTCCAATCAGTTAAGGATGTATCATCAGCTGGACGAACCCCTAGTTACGAAGACATCCACAACAGACTAAATGCGAGAGTTGCCTGAGCAAGGAAAAGAGCCATACAGCTTTCTGGTCTCGGGCGAGTTGAATGACACGAAGCTAGCCTTCCTTATCGATACGGGAGCAAACACAAACATAATCAGTTACGATACCTTGTTTTCTTTGGATATTCCTGTTCAAATGGAAAAGTATACTGGTAGACTGGTAGACTGGAAACAGAAGACGGTAAACGAGTTGACGTTATCGGCAGAGCTAAATTGCATCTACGTTTGGGCGAAATCGACACTGACATTGGAGCTTTAGTCATGCATGGTCTCGACAACCACATGATTCTGGGCCTTGAGACTTTAAAGAGGCACCGTTGCATTATCGACTTGGATACTGATCAGCTTTGGACAGGTCAGAAAGAGGGATCAACAGTGCCAATACGAATTGAGGGACCAAAAATGTTGGCAACTTCTAATAGCTCAAAAATGGACCCAAACCGATTCGATCGTATTGCCAAGACTGCTGAAAAACATCTTGATGTTCGCTTACAGTGTGAGTTGAAAACGACTACCCAACTTGAAGACGATGTCCACAAAGTTCTTGAGTCATCGGCGCCTGGTGTGACAGGCACTGATTTGAGTGATTTGAGAGCCTCAGTAGGAGGAGAGTTTCGAGACGTTTTTGCCTTAACAAACGACGAGTTAGGCTGCACCAGTGTCGTGGAGCACAGGGTTGAGACTGATGACAGCCCTCCAATAAAAATTCCTCTCAGAAGAGCAGGCTTACCTAAAGTTGATATTATCAGGGAAGAAGTTAATGCAATGTTGGACCAGGGGATAATTCGGCCGTCTCAAACTACTTATAGTTTCCCAGTAGTACTTGTATAGAAGAAGGACGGAAGTGTGCTGGTTTGCATTGACTACAGAAAATTGAACGACGTAACGATCAAAGATGCTTTCCCAATTCCTAAGATCGACCAGTCATTCGATGCACTGAAGGAAGCAAAAGTGTTTTCGTCAATGAGCTTGTCAAGTGGATATTGGCAGATTCATTTGGCTTTGGAGCATTGTCACGAAACGGCTTTTGTTACACCGGATGGAGGTCTTTATGAATACGTTCGAATACCTTTTGGATTGTCAAATGCACCTGGTACGTTCCAACGATTGATGAATGAAGTCTACAAATTTATTCTCTTCTTCCTAGACGACGTCCTTGCTTATAGTAGTAATAGAGTTGATCACTTGGAACATTTGCGAACTATTTTTCAAACACTGCAAGCGCTGAACTTGAAGTTGAAGCCCACGAAGTGTAAATTATTTCAACGAGAAGTTGTATATCTTAGTCATATTTTTGGCAACGGTGGAGCAAAACCTGAACCTGATAAAATCCGCGGTAAAGCATTGGCCCGTACCAAAGAAGGTGAAACAGATTCGGTCTTTCGTTGGCTTCTGCAATTACTATCAACGCTTTGTGAGAGATTTTTGCACAGATTGCAAGGCCACTCAAAGATCTCACAAAGAAAGATGCTCGCTTCGAGTGGAATTCCGACTGCCAATTATCATTTGATAGACCTCGAGTCGACCTTGCTACCAAGCCAATGATGCAATTCTCTCGTTTTGATTGCCCCTTCATCATTGATACAGATGCCAGCAAAGTAAGTTGAGGAGCAGTGATCTCTAATGTTGATGATGGGGTGGAGCGGCCAATTGTTTACTCAAGTAGGGTCCTCACAAAAACAACAATGATGTACTCTACAACCAAACGCGAGGCACTTGCAGTGATACAGGCATTGAAGTTGCATAAAAACTACATATGGGTACTGCCGTTTATCATTCGAACCATTCGGCTCTTCAGGCGGGACAATGACGATGATGCAACGGGAATGAAGTTCCGAACGTGTCAGTTCCTACAGGAGTATAATTTCCAAGTAACCATCGTGCCGGATCGAAACATGCCAACGCAGACGCACAAGACGCAGAGAGGAGAGTCTTGAGTGGGAACCCAGGGAAAGAGAAGAGATGACCGGAAATTGTCCTGAGGCTGTGGATATAGAGACAGCAATTTCCAAGGCCACTGATCATCTACGGCTTACAGTTGAAACAGTATAACAAAACAGTCGATCGAGAAGGAGACCAACTGCTATAAAACGATGAAGAACAGGCCCCAATAGCTTGGAATCGACGTGAATTGGACGTGAGGTCGATGCAAGAACAAGATGAGGCGATCAGCCGCATTCTATTTTGGGCAACTGTAGATGAGAACAAAAACTGTCTAAGCTTTGGAACAAATCTGATAACCAAAGATGAAGCTGCTCAATACGGGCGAGAGGTAATGGCACTATGGGGAACATGCAATGAGCTGTCAATTAAGAACGGAATACTATATCGTAAGTGGTTCAAGAACGAGAGTGTTTCCTCGGCAGAACCAGTTCTATAATTGATTGTTCCAGCAAGTGGCCGTAAAGAGATAATAGAAGAACTACATGATTCTCCCGTTAGTGGAGGTCATTTTGCATTCGAAAAAAAAAACACTCAACCGGTTCAAACAAAGGTTCTGGTGGCCGTCATTGAGATTGGATATAGGAAAACAGTTATTGTGGTGTCTTCCTTGCACTGCAAGAACAAGAGCTGGCCGGAAACGTGTTGCCGGCCTCCAACCGTTCAATGTTGGATTTCGATTTCATATAGTAGCGGCTGATATTTTGGGACCAGTAACGATGGCCAAAGCTTCGATTGCAAAACATATTTTTTGTGATAACTGATATGTTTACAAAGTTCGTTGTAAGCACACCTCACGTGGGTACGGAGTCAGAAGATGTCGCCCGAGCAATTGTTGAGAAGTGGGTCTTAAAGTTCGGAGTACCAGATGTTTTGCACACAGATTAAGGAAAAAATTTGGTACTCAGTTAATCCTTGACATATGCAAATTACTGAAGATTGACGAAACACGTACGTCTCCGTATCACCCTCAGGGAAATGGCCAAATTGAAAGGCACAATAGAGTTTTTGCGGATGTCATATCCAAGTATTGTGCTGATAATCCTTGGACTTGGGACGAGATGCTACTCTACGTAGACTTTGTTTACAACACAACTGTTCATAGGACCACACAAGCGACGACGTTCGGTCTAGTGTTTGGACAAGAGTGCTAGTATCCGATTGACTTGTTTTATCCAAAACCTCATGATGAAGAGCGCAGCCAAGGAGAATCCATCGAATGGCTCGAGGCACAGTTTCGTGAAGCTCATGCTAAGGCCAGGGAGCAATTAGGTGTAAATCAGCAGCGACAGAAAGAAATTTACTTCAAAAAAGTTTAAGATGAACCCTACAAAATTGGCGCAAAAGTTTGGATTTACTCGAAGCAAAAGGCCAAGTCAAAGAAGTTCTTTGCTCCATACGAAGGCCCTTACATTATCCAGGAAAGGACTTCAGAAGTCAACTACATGATTTACAAAGAAGGAAGACCGAGAAAAACGAGGACAGTTTATTTCAATTTGCTAAAACCATATAATGAGGAGCGAACAGGTGACACAAGTGGCAGGAACAAGCGACCTACACCTTTTCGTTCGCAGGATTTCCTCAATAAATTCTCTGATGATCAAGCGGAAGAAGATGATATGATGGGGAGGTCTTGAAGAATACCGAAAACACGCTCCATAAAAGGCAACAACGCAGACGTAATATTGCTGCGGCAAAAGTCCAATCACGTGATGCGAGATCAAATGAACCCTCCGTCCCGCTAGTTGAAACCGGACAGGGCTCTAAACCCTGCAATGTGGAAGAGATTGTAGACATGTTAGATGATACAAACACTGGTCAAAGTAGTGATCTACGAGATTCCAACCAGAGCAACCAGGAAACTCCAATAACTGTTAAAAACGACAAAGAACGTGACGCGAAGGAACAGCCGGTGAACCAAGCTAATGATCCGCCTGAAATGCTGGAAGACGAGAATCCTATGGCACGCAGACGGCCTGGGCGAGATATTAAGCCAGTGATTCGACTCGGGATCGACGAATAAACGTTTTATTTTGATATTATTGATAGGGTCTAGGTATTTTTTATGGGGCTACTCCTGCCTTCAAAAACAAAATCATATTGTAAAAAAAACTAATTTTAGTATATTGGGTAACATTTTTCACCTCGATTAAGGAATTAGGTTGATCATAGCAGTCATTAAAATTATATTGGCATTTATTTAGATACAATCCTTTGCAATGGAACTGGTGGTTGTAAGGAGGGCTCTTGCGTTGCTCTCTCTTGCGGGAGTGGTGCAATCAAAGACTGAAAGAAACACGCCTGGAGCTGTCTTCATTCCCGAAACGCCAGTGATAATTTCAAGTGGACTCGAGGCGACGTGGGTAACCGTACCAATTCCCAGACTACCGGCAATAAATCTGACTCACTTAGACTTGGCTTATCAGGAATTCCATTTGAATTTGGCAATAAAGTGGAGAGGCTATGATGGAACCAGATGTGGTGATCAGGAAACGCATGAACGATTGCTGAACAGTACATATGTGACAATCAAAGGAGTGGAATAAGAAGTCCAGGAGATTGAAAAAGTTTGGTGGGACATTAAGCACAACAAAGGGACGTTTCCTAATGGAACCACTAATCCCCATCATGGTAGCGAACGTCGCGGTGCTGGAGCAAGTTTTGCCGGGATTGCGGCCGTCTCAGTAGTTTCCTCAATTGTACTTGCTCCTGTACTTAAAGAAGGTTTCTGTCACTATATGTCTTTCTTTGGTTTCTGTGGAAGCAGCAAGGACATTGACTGCTTGGGCAAAGAATCCGAATTCTTGGACGGAGCAAATCGAACAGTTGCATTGGAATCAGGAGAAAAGATTCACCTGCTTGGCCACTCTCTTAACAAGACCCAGGGTCAATTACGGCTGATATCTAAAGATGCAAACGAGAAAAATTTCAAACAATTAGGGTTGCGGTTTCGCAACTAGCGAAAGCCGTATCTTATGGAGCATATGGTGACCTAAAATCGGAATGGTGCTAAAAGAGTCATGAGTAGGCATCAAATTTTAAAAAGAGCATCCCCTTTACAACAGGAGATCGGAATTTCAGCGATCATATGACCGCTATAAGATTGGAGTTAGTTGCCTATAAAGTTGCCTTTCACAATTTTGGTTCTGTTTTGGACGAGGCTTTTGGGTTCTCTGGCTCAAGGACATATTCCTGTTACATTGATTCCACCGGAAATTCTGTTGCAGGTCATAGATGGTCTTCAACAGGACACCCAGACGAAGGCAATTCCGCGACATGACGTATTACGGGTTTGAACTTGTGGAATCGACAATAGTTACTCACAATTGCTTGAACATTTTGCTGAAAATTCCGTTTCATCATACGAATGGTTTTCATCGTGTTTACCGCGCGGTACCTATTCCGCAGCCAACAGCTAACGGTCGACGGCAACCAAGTACAGAATTGATAAAAATTATTTGTTGGTTTCGGAATATAATAATAATTTTGCGGAAATTACCGAAGGAGAGATGAACTCGCACTGTAGGAGAAGCTCTAGGTTGCTGCTATGCATGAAAGTTTTTCCAGTGGCAAGAAGCTCCTCGGCAACATGTCTTTTGAGCCTGTTCTTCAACTTACCAACCTCTGCTTTGAGACTATGTCCTCATGAAGTTGAAATTCTACCCGACGAAGCAGCTGCGGAATACCTGGATGACTCAACTTACCTAATCAGTCCAGCAACGATAATTTCAAGTTCATCAAATATACTAGAAAGAAAGACCAATCACAAGGCTAACAGATATCCGGATGCAGGAGTTGTGTGATTAGACCAAGTTGCCATGGAAGGTTTAAAAACCCCACGGGAACGATCGTTCTTTAATCGGATTCCAGAACATGTCAGCATAATTCAAGCAAAGTTGTTATTGTTGAACAGCATCCTCTACTAGAGTCATTGTTTGAAGTTTTGAGAACGGTGGAAAATAAGAAAATAGGAGTCGGAATACCAGAAACTTTTGTAAACGCTGCCCACGAGGAGATGATAGAATCTTTTAGACTCAACCTGGTAGACTTACCAGAAGGCACAGTTGATCAAAGAGAATTGGAATTGATTGCCAGGCCTTTTGCGGAACACATTCTGGACAAACATACGCCGTTCCACAGCTCCTGTACTTTGGCTGATTTGGAAAAAATTGCGGGAACTCAAATTGTGTCAATGTCGAGAGAGACTGCACGACGAAACGTTTTTTGAACATTTGAGACGAACTCTGGTTCACCCTGTGCGCTACCACCGTGGACACGGAAGTAGCATCGATCACATCAGTAATGATGAGGTAGTAATCGGTTCACCATCCCATAGTTCAAACAGGGTGATTTTGGACGACTTGGAAGGCAGGCGACGCAGTTGTGTTCAATCGTAATGCTTCCCGATGAGGCCGATCCACCGCAGTACGAGCCTGGACCGGCCAAATTGATGGTCAGCTCGCAGGGAGAAAGGACAATGACGAGACTGATGATTAGACTTCTAATGATTAGACCTTACCCTATCTTATAACTTATGTAATTACTAACGTGATTCAATCAAAAAACCAATTGGATCAAGAAACAATGCAGGTATTAAGGTAAATTAATAAGAAGGCATAAAGGTCTACAGTAGAAGATTGCTAAGTCAAGTGAAACTCTGATAAGAAACAATACTTTGTATAAAAAAATAATGAATCCAGTCAAAGGTTTCCGAAAGTCTGCGAAGCTAAGACGCGAGCTTAGGTTTCTCTAACCAATTGAGAACTTGGTGTATGATCCAGCCGTCCTCGTGCAACTCGGCCTCATTCTTTAGAGCCAGTTTGAGCCGTTGAAAGGGGGGCTGAGGAATTCCCAAGCGGTAATTTGGTGTCCCGGCCTTGGAGGATAACCGAAACGTCTAGTAGATAGAACTCTTCTGGATTAGTTGGCACAGGGCTTTTGGAGACCACCTGAATCAGAATACAATCAATGTCCATAGCTGGAAGGAAATCAAGGGGTTTGCTGGTTAATCCACGAGGAAGGATCAAAAGCCAGAGTCCTGTTGTTGAAGGCGTCCCTGAAATAAACAATGAGCCATGAGTTATGAGCGAAAAAACACAAGATTTGGATCATCATACAAATTACAGTATATAGGAAAAGAAGATTGTTAAAATTTCCTTACATTTTGGGTTTCTGTTAGATGAATGCGTTCGAGAAATGCTGAACGGTTCGATGAATGAGCTGGTTTATGGTTAGGCAACGATAGGAGGTCCTGATTGAAATGATGGTTATCTTGAGCAAATATAGAATACGGCTTACTTGACAGATAAGGTGATTATTGAGGCACAGAAAATAATAGTCAATAATGAGTGAAGTTCTCTTATCGAGGTAAATATTTACCTCAAACGTTAATATTTACCTTGAGTAAACAAAGAACCGACTAGACAAAAAAAAGTTGACTTCAGGCATAAGATAAAAGCATCCAGGGTAGTTGGAGAGAATTTAATTCGACTATTAAAGCGAATCATGAGCATCCCACGACTGTAGCGGGACAGTGAAGGTGAAGTAAACACTTTGAGCAGAACAGAAGTATGAGAACAAAATGAATCAGCTAATGATCTTGATCAGGGAGGTCAACAGAATCAAAACACCACAAATGCAAGGCACACTGAAACCACTGGGGAAGAATCCGGTGAGGTGAGGGGACGGATACTTAGATGGGGCCCCTTGGACCAGTAGAACCACTGGACAACGAGTGGCGTACTGCTTGGGGAGAAGACGCAACACTCGAGGTGTGAACACGTTTAGGAACGCGCACGTTGCTTACAACGTAAAAATAGAGCGGGCGTTGGAGCGATGCAGAGCCCGTGAAAGATCGCTGATGGATGAATTGTCTCTCTTGGATTGAAGGGAAGTATGAGTCTAAGAACTGGAATCGTCGACAAGCGACGAAGACTGAGTACTACTTTCAAATTTATTATCAAAAATTTATTTTTCATTTTTTTGTATTAAAAATTTATTTTAACTTGTAGACGTTGCCATAATTCGGAAGTATGATGAGAATAGAGGGGGGAGTGTAGCGAACATGAAATTAAGTATAGTTAGTTATAAGTGACGAAAGTGCGTTTATGTAGGCTCTTCAGAAAGCGCGTAATTAGGACATTCTATTCAAGATAATTTTACCGCAGCTAAGTTGCACAAATTTAACCACTTTGTTGAAGTTAAACAAATGGACCCACGAAGTCTTATCAAAACAAATGTTAGCATAGTTTCAAACCGGATAAACTAAATACGCATCGGTTGTCTTTGAATAGTGAAAGGCTGTCATATTAGATTGATGAGTTAAATAGGCGACAGTGAATGTGAATAACGGAACTAAAGGTCTTTGAATTGAAGTATTGTAATAAGCTAAAGATCAACAAATTAAAATGGCAAGGACGAAAAATACAAGGAGAATTATAAAAAAGTTGAAATTGTCGTCTAACCGAGATCAGGACAGGACGAGAGGATCTCCCGACAGCTAAATTGTTCCCCTACCTTCACCACCGGCCTCGCTATTTGAGCCACCAGCCTCTGGGAAACAAGTTTTGGTTGACGTGGGGCTGAAGCCAAAAAATTAAAAGAAACTATCAAAGGAGAACACTAAAAGAATGACGGCAAGAGCAACAAAAGAAGTTGTTACAGGGGAAACTTAAAACCCCAAGATGAAAGAAGCCTTCCTCTGCATGATTGAGGAAGAGAAATATAGAAAATGAGAGTTACAGGACAGTGAGGTTTATGAAATGTATTTATATAAATGGAAAATTTACCTTTTGAGAATTTCTTTTGTCTTGCAGCGCCACCCAATAAGGCAATGAGGCCCCTCTTTCACAATTTTAAATCTCAAGAATATTCCCCCATAACGTATGCCGTTTCTTGTACCATTTAGATTAAGATATAAAGGTTGCCCGCCATCGCCAGAGTCATAATACAAAAAAGTATTAATCCGATATTGCCGAGCAAAGAGTCGTAAGTCTGTTGTGGTAATAAATTCAATGTCCGCAATCCCTCTAGACAAAACCACTTTACCAGGTAACGTGTACAGATGATTATTGGGCCCATTACGTAGTTTTTAAAAAAATTTCTCTATTTCACCAGCTTGTGAACGATTACCAGTGATAATAGTAGATAAACATGCGCTGACACAATCGTATTTCAGATGAGCAGTATCTAATGCAACTGGATCATAAAATGCAGTATCGAAATCTGACTGGCTGAAAGTAATCAGAGTTACACAAAACGTGTTTTGTTACTGTTTTTATTTAAAATACTGGACTTACCTTACAAATAACTCGTAGCAGCGTCTTCTGTATTTTATTAGGCCAGTTTCACGACATATCCGATCGAGCACATTTTCTGACACAAGATTCATTGGACCTTTGCGGTATTTATAAAGCACTTTGTCGTTACAAATTGAACATACTCCTGATATTGCAGCGCACAACTCTCTAATATCAAGTGCGGAATATATATTCTTTGCAATTTTCTCCAAATTTCTTCCTGCGGGATGTCCATTTTCTCGGTGCAGCTTATAATTTAATTCGAGCATTTCCCCTGTGTAGAACCTCCAAATTGGAATGAATGAGATAAAGCCGACCATCTTTTTGTGAAATATTTCCTGCTTCGGAGTCGCAATGAGAGTCTGGTAGTTTTAGTGCTTTTTTTGAGGGAAAAGACCTGATTGCAAAAAATGCAATCTTCAAAATATTTTCTGCTGTCCATTTAATCTAAAAGAAGGCTCAAATGAAAGCAACCAAGGGTTAATTAAATATAAATTGATCACGTTCTGTGTGCATTAAGTAAACAAAACGTTATTTTGAAGTGACAAAGATTAGGGGGTAGCAGAACTTGGTGCCCTGCAAATGTGGGAGTTATATTAAGCGGATGCTTATGAAATTTTAATGTCAGGTACACCCAATGATCCTTTCACGCTGATATACCTTTTGGGCCAATCCGACTACCCAACCCCAAGCTAATAACACCGGAAGTAGGGTGATTTGAAGGTTTTCGATATCTTAAGTGGAAATATGAACTTTCAAGTAGGAAACAATTGTATTAACCAGTCGAAACTAGATTTACTTGTGAATTAATGTACTGAGTGATCTTGGGACGAGTCTAGGAAGCATAATTATGATTTTTAATATGAAAATGCAGTTTTATCGGAAAAGTAGTTAACACTTAAATTGAAATAGCAATTTCTCAAAAAAGTCGGATTGACCTGAAAATTGGGGCAGAGACTAATTTGGGTACGAGGAAGCCAATTTTGAAGTCAGATTTGACCCCAGACCAACCCGCACGGAACTAGCGCACACCAGTGCTGCGAGACGTAAAATTTAAATTGCTCGTGGAGTATTGGTAGTAGCCTTATGATTTTTGGAGGGCTAGTGTAACTTTTCAAGGGCTTTCTGAAAGTGCTATTTTTAACTTCTGGGTGCGACCGGAAGTTGGTGCTTCGGGTTGACCCGAGTGCCGAAAACCGGAAATTGGCATTTATGAGGGGCCGACTACTTCCCGAGATATTGAGTTCTGAAATTTGGGGTCATCCGGGAGGTCGATGAAAAGTGTGCTCAGTCATTGCTCGTGTTCCATTAGGAGTTAGGTCATAAAAATTTAGTGGGTAGGTGTAACTATGGAAGGACTTTCCTTGTCAAAAATTATTCTTACCAAGTTGACCCTTCATCGTTGACCATTGACCCCTAAGTGATCTCTAGAGGTCAAATTTTTGAGTTTTTGCAAAGGTTCGGTTTCTGACTAATTTTTGTACGGGGAATTGCACGGAATAGCATCCCAATCCATCATATTAGCTTTAAAGGGCTTAAATTAGCGAGATATTCATACATGGAGAACAATGGTCCTTGAAGAACAAAAGCGGAAAAATTGGCCTGGCGCCAAATTTCTGTGCGCAAATAAGAGCGATAAGGATCGCGGATTTTGACGTTAATATGTTTGTTTGGCGAAGTGAACCCCTCCCACGGATGTGTCAATCAGTCAAAATGGCGCACGATGTATACCTAAATGTTTAAAGTAAATTTATATAAGATAAAACAAAGTTAGCCCAAAATAGGAAAAGTTGTAATCAGTTAACAGGTCAAAAGTTAGAGAGAGAGAGAAAAAAACTGAGCTAGAGAGCAGTTGGTTTAGTGGGACTAAACTTTCAACAGTCAGTAAAATTGCAAGACCAGTTAGGAAACAGTGAGCAACTTAGTTCATTAGATTGCGAGTGAATCACGATAACATTTTGAGCTTATCTAAAATTCTTGAAGTCGAATTTGTATCAAGTTGTTTGTTGATTGTGAGTTGCATTTATTTACTGTGGATTCTACAATTGTGCTAGTGATCTCTTTTCAAATTAACGTCTTTTGGGACAAAGCAACTTTTAACAGCCTGTAAGATCGGACTAGGGGAAAAACTCAGAAAAGAGACAAGGTAGCGCTTGCTTCATCATTTTTCTTTTAAACCTTCAGTGTTGGTTCTAATTAAGGTTGATCAATCTTCTGGGCGACAAATTCCCCTCACTGTTGGCCTAGTCACTAGTCAGAAATTCAGAAGACGACAGTTACAAATTATCTTAATCAAAGCAGAAATCACAAGTCATTTGAACCACAAGTCATGTGCGATGCCGCAAGCAAAAGTTGCGCTGTAAACAAACAGGAAACCCTATTCGGATGTGTAAAAACCATCTCCTACACATCCTGTTCGGCATCCTGTTTGCTTAAAATTGCGAAAAAAGTATATATCTTCAACGAACTGTTGTTTTTCTACGTTGTTTGGAGCAGAGGGCAGTATCTACTTGCTATGTCACAGCAGATTAACCAGGTCACATAAGTTGCAAGGTCTATTGATAAGTTGCAAGCTAATGCAAGTAGAAATATCAGACAAAGCAAGCAATTTTGCATTTTGCTAAATTCCGTTACTGGATTCAGTCGCTATTTAGGATTAAAGGATAGGCGATTGCGTTTTCGTCCAGGAGGAAGCACATTGCAAAACACTCTCTACATACAGTAAGTCTTACTGGAACGACTAAGACACGGGTGTCTATGAAACGGTGGTACTGTTGCATATTTTGATAGATGCGATAAGCGAGTCTTTGCTTTCCGCGCATGCTTGTATTGGGGGGGGGGGGGTGGGTGGGGGTGGGGGGATCTTATCAGCAAACGCTTGGAGCGCCATTATGAACAGCGATTTACTATCAAAAACTGCAAAATGTGCGCCATGCACATCGATTGTTATCATGAAAACGGGTGATCCACAACGTAATTTAAGCCCTTACTTTGAAAGTAAGGAGCCTAACCAAGAGTAACTATTAGATTTGAAGGTTTTCGATATCTTAAGTGGAAATATGAACTTTTAAGTAGGAAACAACTGTATTAACCAGTCGAAACTAGATTTACTTGTGAATTAATGTACTGAGTGATCTTGGGACGAGTCTAGAAAGCATAATTATGATTTTTAATATGAAAATGCAGTTTTATCGGAAAAGTAGTTAACATTTAAATTCAAATAGCAATTTCTCAAAAAAGTTGAAGTCGGATTGACCTGAAAATTTGGGGATAGACTAATTTGGGTACGAGGAAGCCGATTTTGAAGTCGAATTTGACCCCAGACCAACCCGCACGGAACTAGCGCACGCCGGTGCTGCGAGACGGAAAATTTAATTTGCTCGTGGAGTATTGGTAGTAGCATTATGATTTTTGGAGGGTTAGTGTAACTTTTCAAGGGCTTTCTAAAGGTGCTATTTTTAACTTCCGGGTGCGACCGGAAGTTGGTGTTTCGGGTTGACCCGAGTGCCGAAAACCAGAAATTGGCATTTTTGAGGGGCCGACTACTTCCCGAGATATTGAGTTCTGAAATTTGGGGTCATCCGGGAGGTCGATGAAAAGTGTGCTCAGTCATTGCTCGTGTTCCATTAGGAGTTAGGTCATAAAAATTTAGTGGGTAGGTGTAACTATGGAAGGACTTTCCGCGTCAATAATTTTTCTTACCAAGTTGACCCTTCATCGTTGACCATTGACCCCTAAGTGATCTCTAGAGGTCAAATTTTTGAGTTTTTGCAAAAGTTCGGTTTCTGACTAATTTTTGTACGGGGTTTAACTGATTGTCTATTAAGCAACGAACTTGCTCAAGACGTATATTCTGATAGCCAAAAAAAATCAGTGAAAACCTCGCGGCAGAAGACTAGTAATTAACTTCGAGTGACAATGTATTTAACCTTTTAGAATAATATTTTTTATACACTCGATGGACAGGAATATACGTCTTGAGCAAGTTCGTTGCTTAATAGACAATCAGTTAAACCTGTTTTGAAATGATATTAGAAAGTTTTCGAAGCGCTCGCGAACAACCATTGTTTGGTCGAACGTTTGGTCGAAGAGTCCATGCAAGCACTAAAAACAAAGTCTGTCCTGTATATAACACCAAAGCAAATTTTCCTAGAAAAGAAACTAGCACTTACTTAGAAATTGCATGCAGCGCTCTATCAAAAGGTCTTGTCATTTGACGCTAAGTTTGTTAGGCATGCAAACAGTCCATTGAAAAAATTAGCATTCAAATTCGACCATCGTTGGATTGAAACAATGTTAAACGTTTCTCTTTAGATCGGGAAACGGTATCATTTGCGGAACTTTAAAGCGATGAATCATCGAACAATCTGAAATATTAAAGTGAAGAAGAACGCAAACGAAGCTGTGTCAATTAAAATTGATGCAGCCAGAAATTAGCAAAGCCTGAGTTGTGAGAACAGATGCGTTTACTTCTCTGACAACAACCGGTGTCTCCAACCGACATACCAGCAGGTATTGCATTTTAAGGAAGATGAAACCTGAGAGAAGGACTAAAAAATACCTCGACGGTCATTTAGAAGTTATCAATCGGTGCGACTATTGATTCACAAGCACTCACTTCCACAATTCGCAAAAGGAAGGGTGTCAGAACACTTTTTTGGGCAGCTGAATACTCCAATTCATCCCGGCTATGATGAGACATTCACATAACAGTTTTTTCTAAAGTTGTGACTGCAATAAGGCAAATGCATAATTACATCAACAACTTAGTCAAAATGCACAATAATATATAATATATAGCGCCAATCCAGTTACTTTTTTGAATTAATTCAGCCAACTTTCAGCTAAGATCGTTTTGAAACCTACATATATTATGACAAAAAGCGCAATCGACTTGGTTTATTAACAGGCTCAATAAACTTCAGTTCTTCGCATTTCTTGAGTTTTCGGCGTAAAAGACAGCTATCGATTAAAACTGGCTAGAAACAAGACCCCTGATTTCGCCCTATATGTACTCGTTAACAACCTTGGCCGGTAGAAAGATTATAGGAGGATTGGGACAGGTTTGATGAGTGGATAGACGAGTGGTCGTGGAGAGCGAGTGGTCGTGGACGAGTGGTCGTGAATAACAGCGCGGTTGTTGAGTGTCACTTTGATCTACGAATCGGTGCAGCTACTTAATCTTTGAGCCAACACGACCAAACTACATTTGCATAGGACTTCCCGGGAGCGTAATGCGTACGGCGATCGAAATTGGCATAACGAACGATTAAAAAAAATTCGTTTGATTGCCTACCAAATAAAAAATTATTACGTGTTTCTGCGCCCAGATGGGTATCGTCGACGCTTAATGGACCTGTAATAATTGAGTGTTCGACTGACAAAAAGTTGTGTTAAAATCGTCATCTGTAAGGCGAGGATGTTATACAGTGTTCTCCTAAAACTATGGACACATCCCTTCAGTTGTGGTGCACTGCATGCATTCAACCTTCACTTTTTGCCCTTATGCTCAATTTCTGAGGCGATGTCGATTTTGTTCCGTTTTCAATTAATCACAGAAGTCATTCACCCCTCCAAAAATTAACACCATTATCAGACTAAATCATGAAAGGCATCCCACAAAGGGTGATGAACCTCTCTACTCCCAGTACGCACGAACTTGTGTTCATAGACTGCAGAATTTTTTTATGGACTCCCGAGTGGTCAAACAAGTAAAGAGGAATCTCCATCTCTTCCCGGAAGTCTGGTAAATAGTGACAAAAAATGAGCCAAAGTGTTTCACCCTTTTGTTGGCAATGAAGAGACAATAGGTATCCAAATCTCTCTAGTGAATTCAACCAGGTCTAATTGAATGGTAGCTGCGCAGAACCTTTTGTACAAAACACATTCCAATTTAAATTAACGTGGTGAGGAAAGTAGTTTGAGGATAGCATGGCGTTTTTTTGTTTTAGCACGGAAATAGTCAAAGCTTTGATGGTCAGTCTTCACTTGAGTATGCTGCAGAAACTGTTTAAGGAGCAAATGTGAAACACATAGCACAATAAGTTGCTTAGTGGCAATGTCATTTAGCGCAAGCCGTCTGGGTCGACAACAAGAAAGAATGAAACCATTTAACCCAATAAACGGTAAAAACTGAACAACACGGCTTCTCTTCTTGACAAGTTTGCTTAAAAACTGAGACTTTTTTCGTAAATCTCCTTGAACAAATTTTTGCAGACTGTCGGACTTCAGACATGAACATTTTACTGCAGCCTTTGTCGAGCTAAGATGGATAAACTGCGCTGCCGTCAAGCACCTTTGAAAAGCTGAACTCATCATCAAACAAGATCAGAACTTTAATTGGTTCCTTAGCAAACTTGGTTGCTAATACAGGCAGTGAATGACGTAACGTTGTTAAAATCATGCTGTTATAAGCCTTAGTTGCAATGCTGAGCTTGATGATATCTTTGACAACAACATTTGGTGCGAAAGGAAGAGCCTTGATTTCTAAGAAGTGGGGACATCTCACTATGCAAATGGGTCTGAAAAATCTCAACGAACATTCCAAGTCTTTCAACATTAGTGGAATTTCAATTTTGGTAACGTGGTTCCGTTGGTCAAGGCCGGTGCACTACAAAAATTGACTAACCATGTTTGCAAGGAAGATTGCGTGCATATTAATTGGGTTTAACAAATTCAAGACAATTATATTATCTGCACTTAAGACCTTTTTTTCAACAGTAAGGTTAAATGCTCAACAGATGTTCTTTTGAAAACCTTCAGCGAGGAAAAAGGCCTGAAGTTCTAACAAATTGTAGTCTTCCAATTCATAAATGCAACGTGTCTTATCCCTGTCGAATGCCAGCTCTGCTTCAATAACCTGGTATTGAAAGTTACCTGAGCTTTAGAAATTCAACAGCATTAAAAATTTTCTTGTGATAGGGCACAAAAGGGTTGCAGTAAAAGATGTTGGAACGGTTCTCAGAGATACCTTCAGGGCATTGTGATTCTGGTCAGCTTTGTAAGTTAATCGTATCTTGCAAGCAACGCAGCAATTGTTTCCTTGAGTATGTCGTCATCCCTATGTTGAATTGAAAAGCCAAGTTTCTTTGTGCCGTCAGGTTACACCCACTGTGAACAGTGATGCGAGTCCAATTGGATCGACATACACAAGACTTGATACCAAGCGTTGAATTAAACGCTTGGTATCAAGCAATTGTTTCCTTGAGTATGTCGTCATCCCTATGTTGAACTGAAAAGCCAAGTTTCTTTGTGCCGTCAAGTTACACCCACTGTGAACAGTGATGCGAGTCCAATTGGATCGACATACACAAGAATTGATACCAAGCGTTGAATTAAACAATTTTGGAATGTGCAGCTGGCACCTCTGCTTGCAAAAGCATTGGCAATTTTGTGATATCACTCAAACCGTAGCTAATGATAGGAATCTTCCGTAGATGAAGTTACCACTTTTGATTCAGTTGATGGAGAAGTGACCACTTTTGAAATTAAAGCCATGATATCCGAACCAAAGGGGCTAACCAAATTTATTTCGAGCACCTGAAGGAGGCTTTTCAAATTACTAACAGGTGACCCTTTACTTTGCACAAACAGGTCTGTTACATTGCTTACAAACATAGTAGGCGTAAATTTGCACAGACGGAGAAGTTGCACCACTTTCTTCAACCTTCTGAGGGCATTCATGGCCAGCTTTGGCTGCCTCAAGTTAACAGCTAGCTTTATCACGTGCAGTGCGGTGTAGAGCGTGATTCGCACAAATGGGCAAAGCGTGTCTTCAACCTCGAAAATGCATCCCACACCATTCGACATGAGATTCTCCTGCCAAAGAAGAATCGCAAAGTTCCTACTCAAGTGATGGAATAAGCAACCCGCCAAAACAAGCACTCGATGTACATCGAGACCACGCATAGATTTTGTGAGTACATAATTGAGATTCTGTGACCAACCATGACACGAGGAAGTAAAGTTCTGTTGACCCCATTTTAGCCACTTCATTGAGTACCTTATGGTTTTTCCTGAATCATTCAGAGTGTAAGTACCACTCAGGGTCCGGGGAATTTTCCAATTTGTGGACGTCAAGAAATTTAACTATTAAAAGTTGTTTGACTCTTTTTTGGAATAATTGTGTCCTTTTCTCTGAACTCTTAATCTTTGTTGAAGCTTTTTTCGCGAAAAAAGTTAATGAACCAGTGAAAAGAGGTAGGGTCTAAAGGGCAAGGGTGAGGGTCTAAAGCTGCATTTCGAGGGTAAATATTTTTTTTTAAATTCAAATCAATGATGTGCTTACCCACGTTAAGGATATTTTCCACATAGGAATCAAATTCGAATGCTTCCAAAGTTTTGAATTCCATTCAGTTTTTACAGACAGTTCAACCACTGTGGTGTCAACAATCGCCTCGGTATGTACAACCTTGACCGTTACCCGTTGAGCGTTGTTTTTCTGCAACCCGTTTCTATCTGCGAGACTACCGGCCGCCCAAAAAATATTGTGTGCGTTATCTCAAAAAATTAAAGCCATGATATCTGAACCAGAGGGGCCAGCTAATTTTATTTCGTGCACCTGAAGGAGGCTTTTCTTATTACTAACAGATGACATAGTAGTGCTCCGTATTGGTTAATGCCCAAACAATATTTTTTTGAAGTGAAATGGTAGCATTGCTGCTGCTGTTTAATGAAGGTTGAGGTTAAAAAAAACTTTTCAGCCCCTGGTACAGATGTAATCTGTGACCCGTTGCAACCTTCCCTTATGCAGTTTCTAGGATGTAGACCTGCTTGATCAAGTGTTTATACTTTATACTTGATAAGCACAGCTTTGCTTCGGCCATTACATTAGCTCGCTGATTTGAAGTGTTTTTAAAAAACTTGACACTCCCAAAAGCGGCAATTACCTTCACACATATTGCGGTGAGAAGAGGGAGAGGTCTCCGCGATTATATTAAATTAAAATTGTGTTCGTAGATCCGGGCGGCATCAGGTGAGCAGACTAAAACATTCCTTTGTGCCAATGAAATTTTTAGTTCATATTTTTTTAAATGGTTGCTGTCTGTCTTATTTTTAAAGGGTTGCTGCATATTTTTAAATGACTGCTCTCGGTCTTATTAGCTAAGCTAATAAAATTGTTTCGGTAAACGCACCTAATAAGTTCCGATGTTAAAAGAAGTTGTACTCTTCACATTTGTTCCGACATCATGTTGTACACATTGATAATTGTGTTTTCTTTTTTCCATCAATTTATACTTTTTTAGTCCTACACTTATTTCATTCGGATCCTCATCGACATTATGCTATTAACTCAATTGCGTCTGTGCCATTAATGATAGCTCTCTCACACAAAAACTTCTACATGTGTTTCACATAATTAACTCAATTTATCCTCTTCATATCAGTTTATATCTAGTTACATCTAAATTCATTCACTTCATTTAACTTGTTTTTTATCAGTTTCGTAAACTCACTTTATAATTAGCACGTCATCAGCAAAATGAAATCTAAATTTAGCCCCAAATTTATTCTAGGAAGAGCTCTTTCTTCGCGGGAGAAATTGGGTCGACGTTACGCTCAAACCAGTTTTCGATAACCGATTATATATATTTTAGCAAAGTGAATCTACTACTGTATGTACTTGAATTATGTAACTATGTTTGTAAACCTCGCCATAGCTTGCATGCTCTTTCAGACATTCGTTTTTTTATATTTTTACAAGAAGGTTTGACGCTAAGTTAACACTGTCCTTTTAGATTGTTTTTTAGTAGAAAATTTTGGAAAAAGACCCTTGATCTTATTTTGGACTCATCCGAACCTTGAGTCAATGATACCAATTTATTCATAAACCATGAAAACCCTTAGAAAATCTAAAAACCTTAAAATATTTTTTGGGCCTATGATACTTTTATTTAGGCTCTCATTGTGAAGGTTTGTATTGATCTTCAGTTCTATGTCTGAATTATGCATCCGTTTTGTGCAATCTCAAATAAATGGCGAACTAGCGCTCTTCATGGCATTTTGGACGCTACATAATCAGACAATACTTTAACTGAAAATGTATGTTATTATATAACTGCAACCTTTACCGTTTGTACACAAGTTATTTATACATTTGCATTAACTTCACCATAACTTGAAGGCTCTTTTAAACATTCGTTTCATTCTCGTATTAATCTACTTAAAAGTTAGACGTTATTTCAGCACTGTTCTTTTTACAATGTTTTTCCCTCTTAAAAATTCTGATAGAAGACTACTGATCTATTTATTTGGGACGAACCTGGCCCTTGGGGCTATGATTCTATTTGACTCATTTACCATGAATAGACCATTAAAAAACCAAAGCATTGAATATGACTATTGAGACTATGAGACTTATAATGACTAAAAGAATTATTGTGAATAACTTGCATTTTTTAATCTAATAAAGTTAGTTTATAAGCGGATTCTGTCATTCTGTACTGCAAAACGTCTATCAGTTCAATCAGATGATATATTCAGGTGCAAGAGAAAACGTTGGCATAACTCATATCTCAAAGGCAAAAAGTTCGAAGTAAAATACCTCATTAAGTTTTCTGATAAACAATGTGGACATGTGTGTGTCAACGAGACAATTCTAATTAAAGCAATTTCAGCTACTTTCTTGTAAGATTGCCTATCGCGTGCTCGAACACGTTCTCGGGAGCAAGTACTTCTGCTGAGCCTCGCGCTCTTCTGGTATTCACCCGGGTTCCTGTGCTTCTCCTCTGCAAGGGGGCAACCTCACTTCTGCTTTGGGCTACTGGACCAGGAGGAAGAAAAGAGTTGCAGCTAGAAGATTGAACTGAAGTCTTCTGGAGAGGGTAGCTGGAGAGAGGGCCAAGTCCGTTGTTGAAGCTCCAAAAAGTCCGAAACACTATTTTTGAATTTTTCAGAGTCCACCTTTTATCCTACTTTTCCATGTGCCTAAAGTTTAGCCAATCAAAAGTCTCGACGTCAGAACTCTGCTTCTTTTGTTTTGGTAATACGTACCGCATGGAGCATGAACTTGGAATTACCAACCCTCTCCTCAGCATCCTTTCCTATTTTGTTCATGCATACAGATTTAATCAGAATCACATACCCATATTTCAAAAAAATTACTTTTTAATAAAATTGCACATATGTGTTTCTACTAAATGAGGGCTATGAAATTGGTACTTCATTAAACAGGGTAATATAATTTGTTTTACGGTGTAATCAACCATCTGAGCCTCGCTTCCTTGCTAACTTTCCATCGTTTTAGTCCACTCCAATACAGCAAGCGTTATTCAATACAGCAAGCGTTAAAAACCTGAACTTGTTTAATTCAAAAAAATGGCAGCTCGAAAAGCTCACAATTTATCATCATCAAGCTCCAGCTCTAGGGCTTTGGAAACCCCAGTGAGTAGCGCGACGATAGCCCCATCGACAAGCACAGTGGAGACTGTCGCGTCTTCAGCGGAGCGAAACCGCCGAATAACCCAGTTTACGGTCCTCCTGTCCAGCGGCCGCAAGCAACCGAGAGGAGTGTCAGGAGATCGCGGTCGAGGTCGCCTAGACGGAGGCCTGAGACGACATCTACTACAACCAGTGGGGGGAGTGCCAGCGGAGTGCCAAACTTCCAGTTGTAGTATAAATACTTATTAGACTCGACTTATTACCGCCGCTTGCATGTAATACTAATAGACTGAATTTACATTCTTTTCTTTCTTCCCTTAGTCAAGCGAATAGCGCTTGACTCAGGCATATTTCTTTTGTTATAAGCATTTGATGCTATGCAACAATTATTTAGTCCTGAAGTGCATCTATTATTCAATCCTACATTTCTCGTTCGTTTCAGGTTTTGCCTATTTAATAACCTCTCTGTTATTTTTCCCCAGGTAGCTCTCAATATTGAATTTATGGCGGATAATTGATTATGTATTGCAAAAATGTTACGATATCAGTAAACAAATTCCTTCGCAGAAATATAATTTGAAAAAAAACTCATCGTCTGTTTTTTTTCTGGTAGAAATTTTTGAGCTTCAATTATAACCACTAAGCTCAATTTATATTAAGGCCGTGACCCATATGTTCCTTGTTTATGCATATGTCATCAAGTTTGATAAACAGGTGAAATTTAAAGGTCTTGAAAGTGAATTATTTTCAACTACTCATTTCACAACTCAAAACCCAAAGGGGCAACAATAGCGTTGGCAACTAAACGTAAAAAGTACACCCGTGCTTTTCGCTTTTCTTGAGTTAAGAGTTAGTTTCTAATTTTTAATTAGTAACTGCTAGAGCGTTATAAACGAATGTTACATGGGAAGGCTGTCTTCTTGATAAAATTGCGGGACATTTATATTTGGGCTGTTCAGAAAGTTTACAGTTTGTTTAGTCATTTAAAGTTTTAACCGTTTTCTTTCCAATATACTGAAGAAACCACTTGATAGTTTCACGTCATATTAATAAACGCATTTTTGTTTTTTGACCACATATTGCGGCTGAGCTTAACAACTCAGAAATCAAATTGAGTAGCGCTCCAAGGTCATTTCAAGCAGTTCAATTTAGAATAGCATGAAAAGCGAATTAAATGCTACATTCTACTGAAGCCATACGGATTTGTTCAATTTGTTCAACATTTTTATTTAGCAACTACTATTAGTACACAATCGTCACACATGAAGTTAAACTATAACTCAAACTCGAACTACCTCAAACCACAAGCAAAACAATACTACGACTTAATAGTATTGCATCAGATTCTTTGCGATTGGATTGCGAAGCAACCTGTCATTGATACAGAATATTCGACAAAACTTCTACATGGTTAAAAAACTTCCCATGACATCAAATTTACACTGAATAAGTGACGTTATGGAAAAGTGTTCACATTCTGTCGACATTATTATCTACAACCAATAAACAGTTGAATTTGACATGTAAATCCACGTGACTAGCACCATAAAAGGAGCTTGAAAAACTACCAAAAATCATTTGAAATTTGTTAATTTTGTCTTATTAAACTGACATACAGTGCGTATTGAAGCATATTTTCTTGAGCGGTAAAATACTTGTTATCGTGTCTTGTTTCTGTAGATCATATTAGTGATTGTACAGTTTTAACTTTACTTTGACTTCTGAAAAGAGAGTTAACTTTGATATTCTCAAAACTTTCTTTCTGAGGAACAAAATTCCTAAGTAAGAGAAACTTTGTGCAAATCATAAAGTCAGTTTCTCTTACTGGCTTTAACGAAGCCCAGCATAATTCACAAAATGCGTTATTGAGCAATTGAGTGCGCTGAAAAGTACAAAGTGCGAGCGAATTTGGTTACATTTGTTAACTTTGATTAGAGTGCGAAATTGGTTACATTTGTTAAATTAGATTATCGGGAAAAGGTCGCCGAGAACATTAAAACATTGCCAGATAAAAATTGTTTACCCTAACCAGTCGCTAGGACAGTTACCTAGAGCTGCACATAAGGGGTTTTGCATTTTCAAATCATAATTTGAGATATTAACCAAAACCCAAACAACATTTAATTGTTTGAAACAAGTTTGTTATTCAGCAAAGCTGAACAATTAGTTATTTGAAATTTTTGAACAACAAGTAATGCAATGGTATTCTACAGTATAGCGGATAATACAGTTCACAAAAGTTAACTGCAAAAACACAATATCCGGACAGATTTGAAAACGCTGAGACGAACTGGGCGGTGTAGGGTTTTCCTTGACTTTGATAGGAGAGCAGCCGTTACATTTGGTTCGCCGACCCGGACAGTGGAAGACAAACTGCTGTCCAATCTGATGAAGAGAGTGCCGAAGGCACCACCAAAAGAGAATCAAACAAATCAACAGCGCAACGCCAGTGAGGCAGAGCGAAAGCTGCGAATTCGCAAAACACCTTGACCTCGTTTAAACGGAACAAGCAAAGCAAATAGCAACCAGGCAATCCTAACACAATCAACAGAGAGGAGCTCCAATCAACAGCTCAAAGTTACGAAAAGAAGTTCCAAGCTTTATTGGAAGAAGTCAACACTAAAACAGCGTTTGGCTACAAAATAGATGAAGATTCAGATCGACCCAACAAATTAAAGGTCCTCTACCAACAGACTGTTCACCTTCTAGAAGAAGAATTACCCAAGCAACTGCAGCGTCGAAACAATCTTGTGCCCTATCAAGCTAATTTCGTTGAAGAGCATCTGAAAGAAGCAAGGAAGTGCAAAGCAAGTTTGGACTATCATTGGCTTGCATATATAAGCAAAGGTACGCAACCAGCAATGAATGCAGAGCAAAGCAGCGCAACCCAAGCAGTGAACGACAACGAAAGCAATAACAACTACCCAACGGACAACCCAGTTGCTCAAACAGTGCAAAATGGAGCAAAAGCAAGTGGCCAAGAGACGGAGAATGTTTCGGAAACATCTTCAGCAAAGCAAAGGCGAGAGGAAAGAGATGAAGAAATTCTATATCGAGTTCGAAACCAAGATGCGACTGGAACAGGCACGGTTTGAACGAAGGAAGCTAGAGCTGGAAATGCAAATGAAGGAACTGGCAACCAAACATCAACTGCTGGAGGAAGAGCGTGAGCTAGAGCGCAAAGTGAAGAGAACAGCATTAGAGAACGATGATGCTCGTTCCCAATCAACTGGTGCTCAAGACAAATCACCCTTTAACTGGACCCCAAAGAAGAGAGATGTTTCAGACTGGGCCAGCAGGATCAACAACTATCTAACGCCAGAACGATCAACAGCTCGCTTCGAAGCCACCCCTGAAGTGAACAGGTATAGTCACTTCTCACGATATCGCAGTTCACGGGACCGATCCTCAAGTGCTGAAGACCGGTACGTTTCCCCCAGAGCTGGTCTACTACGATACAACAGTGGTTACGCAGGTAGCAGTAGCCTACCAAAGCTGAAGTTGAACGATTTCGACGGAAACCCTCTCGAATGGCCGGAGTGGTCTAGTATGTTCATTGCTACAGTGGATCAACGACCAATACCAGACTCAGAGAATATGAGCAATCTGAAGACTCTATTGACAAGCAAGGCAAGGTCAGCAATCTCTGGAATGGGCTATTCTGGACAGTTCTATGGTGCTGCGTGGAGTATTCTGGAGAGGAAATTTGGAAGGCCTCATGTGATCATTGATGCACAACTGGAGAGTCTTCGCAAAGCAAGTCAGGTAAAACCTCACGACTCAACGCGTCTGATCATTTTCTCAGTTTTTGTTTCGAACTTTGTGAAACTCTGCAGTCGAGCTCGACACTGTATATGGCAGTAGATAAACTACCCCAAGTTCTCAAAGAGAAGTGGTGGTTCTATGTTGATGGTAAAGATGAAGATTGGCCTGATCTGATTATGTTTGAAAGGTGTCTATCTAGAATAGCATTCGTGCACGAAGGGTTTTCAGCTTTCAAGGGAGAGCGCAGAGAAGAAGACCGAAGAGGCACAAATAGAGACAAACGGTTCTCGAAAACATCGAACTTCAGTGCAAGTTCGAACGTGAAAGAAACAAAGCAAACGCAAAGTGATCACTGTCCGCTAGCTGATGGCACTCATAAGATATGGAATTGTCCACTATTCAGGAACATGAGTGTGAAAGATCGATACTCAGCAGTGAGGAAGCAACGCTTATGTTACGGATGTCTAGGCAAAGGACATGCAATCAAAGATTCTAAAGTCAATGCGTGCGGCATCAATGGATGCATCAAGAAGCACAACCGATTGCTACACTTAGAAAACCAAATGGACGAGGGCAATCACGCAGTCAACGTAAGCGCAGCAACAATCAACCAGAGTAACGAAGTTACTAGCTTTCTTCAGATAGTTCCTGTCTCAATACAGAGCGGTGGCAACAGGCTGAACATATATGCATTCCTCGATAGTGGATCAACGGTTTCATTCATCGATCAAACTGTTCAAGAGAAGTTACGAGCCCAAGGCACCGATATGACGCTCAACATAGCTGGCATACACGGAACAAAGGATCTGAAGACAGAAAAGGTTCCTCTCAAAATAAAAGGACTACAGTCAAAGGTGCATTCAACCGAAGCGTTTGCACAACCCGTCAACCTCCTTGGGAAACACGAACTACAACTACAACAAATTGAAGCAAAGCTTCAATCACTTGAGTGTTCTACCCAACAAAAGCTTCAACTTGATGGAAGTTGGCATCATCCTTGGTCAAGATGCTTATGAGCTACAACGCCCATTGGACTATAAGATAGGAACACGAAGTGAACCTTTCGCCGTTCTAACAGAGCTAGGATGGGTAGTCAGTGGACCCATGACGGGCGAAAGAAGACAAAAAGTTTGTCATTTCGCCTTCACAGAAGATGTGAAAGTGGCTGAGAATATTCAAACCTTGTGGGACATAGAAACCTATGCTTCCAAAATGAACGTCGTCAGTCAGTCAAAGAAAGAACTGCAGGCACAGAAGATGCTAGAGAGTACGACGAAGTTCACAGGCGAGCGATACGAAGTGGGAATGCTGTGGAGTGAACCAGAGCCAAACCTACCGAACAACTACAGCTCAGCCCTGGGTCAGCTTTACTCACTGGAGCGAAGATTCCAAAGGGACCCAAACTTGAAGAGCTTGTATCAACAGTCAATAGATACAGATATAGAAAAAAGGTTCGTAAAGATATTGGACGAGTCCGAGGTGAAAAGCACCTTCGGGAAAGAATGGTATTTGCCACACCATCCAGTGCTAAACCCGAACAAGCCTGGCAAAGTAAGACGTGTTTGCAATGCCGCATCAAAATACAAAGACATATGCCTAAATGGTAAGCTACTAGCAGGACCTGATCTGCTACATGGGTTGATTGGAACAATATTCAGATTCCGTGAAGGACCAATAGCCCTTACAGCCGACATCGAATCGATGTTTCTACAAGTGCAAGTTCCCGAACAGGACAGAAGTTGCTTGAGGTTCTTATGGCGTCCAAGAACCAATGAACTTGTTCACATATACGAATATCAGCGTCATGTATTTGGAGCTAAGAGTTCTCTAACTTGTGCAAACTATGCTTTCAAGCGAGTGGGACTGGACAACGAAGAAGTGTATCCAATAGCAACAAAGGCAATACAAAACAATTTCTACATGGACGATTTCATCAAATCTGTAGAAACCCCTGAAGAAGCAATTCAAGTCTTCGATCAACTACAACTTCTTCTCTCACAACATGGATTTGAATTGATGAAGTGGATAAGCAACGACGACGCAGTTACCGAAGCAATCCCAGAAGACTTGAAGTCAATCAGCAACACGAAACAAGTCAAAGTGGAACCCAATACGGAGGGATCTTCAGTGCTAGGACTACAATGGACCGTTACTGATGACAGTCTTCAAGTACGCAGAGGTACAAACAAGGAAGTGGAAACACCTATAACCCAGAGGAAGATTCTGTCACTGGTATCTTCAGTATTCGACCAGATCGGATTGTTTGCTCCGTTCAGTGTTCATATGAGACGACTTCTGAAAGGCATTTGGACTAAGAATGGACAACATTGGGACAACGAAGTGGAGCCTAGTGAAGAAGAAGAATTCCTTAGATGGAAAGAACAACTTCCAATATTGGCTGAAACACGCATCGATAGAAGGTACTTCAACAGAGAGAGAGATAAAACCGAAATTCATTTGTTTGCGGACGCATCTGAAGACACGATGTGTGCAGTGGCCTATCTAAGTTCACAACCAAAGGAATACTCAGCTGACTTAGCATTTGTCATCGAAAAATGCAGAGTGGAACCGATGAGGCATCTTTCAATACCGCCATTGGAATTGCAAGCAGCAGTCATGGCAGTGAGGTTGAAAGAACAGATAGTCAAGGAACATGAAATGAAGATCAATAGTTGCAGTTTTTGGTCAGACTCAACTACGGTCTTGCAGTGGATACACAGTTCCCATTGTAAACAACAAGTGTTTGTGGCCAATCGTGTGGCTGAGATACTAGATACAACCGATGTTTCACAGTGGAAACATGTGAGCGGTATCAACAACCCAGCGGACATTGGCACCAGAGCAATCAACATTGAAGAACTCAAGAGAAGTGAGTGGCTCACTGGGCCGGCCTGGTTGAAACGACCAGAAAGTGCATGGCCAGAGCAAGTGAGAAGTTGCAAGACAGCAATGTATGCAGTATTGGGGAACAGATCAGTCACTGAGGACGTTCTTTCAACAACGATGTGTATCGTGGAGCAGACGTTGAACTCAAGACCTTTGACCCCAGTCAGTTCAGAGGTTAATGACTTAGAAGCATTGAGAGCGGTGCATATAGAAGTCGTACCTGACTTGGACACTGATAGTTGTCTCAATGCAATAATGAGATTTATTGCTCGAAGAGGCAAACCAATTACAATCATCAGTTACAACGGGACAAACTTTGTTGGAGCTGAAAAAGAGTTTGCAGAGTATGTTGCAGCATGGAACGAAGAAGGGATCCAAGAACATCTAACTCAACGAGGGATCAGATGGAAGTTCAACCCACCCGCAGCACCTCACTTTGGAGGAGTATGGGAACGGTTGGTGAGAAGTTGCAAGAAAGCAATGTATGCAGTATTGGGGAACAGATCAGTCACTGAGGACTTTCTTTCAACAACGATGTGTATCGTGGAGCAGACGTTGAACTCAAGACCTTTGACCCCAGTTAGTTCAGACGTTAATGACTTTGAAGCATTGACCCCCAATCACTTCTTGCTTGGCAATAAGAACGTTTGCTTACCCTATCTACCATGCGCAGAAGAATTTGTTGATCATCGAAAACTCTTTCGACAAACTCAAGGGTATGCAAATCTCATATGGGACAGATTTCGTAAAGAATATCTGCCAACTCTGAATAACCTGCAAAAATGGCGATCTACAGCAAATGAAACCCTTAAAGAAGGCGATCTCGTTTGGTTGATCAAAGACAGCGATAAGCGTGGATATTACAATCTAGGTCGAGTTACAGAGACCATCGATGGGTCTGACGGTGTGATTCGATCGGCGATAGTTCGAACAATCGACGGAGTGTACAAGAGACCAGTAATAAAGCTCGCCCCAGTAATACCTGGAAAAGATGTTTTCGCAATGGAAAACAGGGCCGGCAACATACCGGCTGAGCTTAACAACTCAGAAATCAAATTGAGTAGCACTCCAAGGTCCTTTCAAGCAGTTCAATTTAGAATAGCATGACAAACGAATTAAATGCTACATTCAACATTTATATTTAGCAACTATTATTAGTACACAATTGTCACACTTGAAGTTAAAGTATAACTCAAACTCGGACTTCCTCAAACCACCAGCAAAACAATACTACGACTTTATAGTATTGCATCAGATTCTTTGCGATTGGATTGCGAAACCACCTGTTATTGATACAGAATATTCGACAAAACTTCTACATGGTTAACAAACTTCCCATGACATCAAATTTACACTGAAAAAAAGACGTTATGGAAAAGTGTTCACATTCTGTCGACATTATTATCTACAACCAATCAACAGTTGAATTTGGCATGTCAATCCACGTGACTAGCAGCATAAAAAGAGCTTGAAAAACTACCAAAAATCAGTTGAAACTTGTTAATTTTGTCTTATTAAATTGACATACAGTGCGTATTGAAGCACATTTTCTTGAGCGGTAAAATACTTGTTATCGTGTCTTGTTTCTCTAGATCATATTAGTGATTGTACAGTTTTAACTTTACCTTGACTTGTGAAAAGAGAATTAACTTTGATATTCTCAAAACTTTTTTTCTGAGGAACAAAGTTCCTAAGTAAGAGAAACTTTGTGCAAATCATAAAGTCAGTTTCTCTTACTGGCTTTAACGAAGCCCAGCATAATTCACAAAATGCGTTATTGAGCAATTGAGTGCGCTGAAAAGTACAAAGTGCGAGCGAATTTGGTTACATTTGTTAACTTTGATTAAAGTGCGAAATTGGTTACATTTGTTAACTTAGATTATCGGGAAAAGGTCGCCGAGAACATTAAAACATTGCCAGATAAAAATTGTTTACCCTTACCAGTCGCTAGGACAGTTACCTAGAGCTGCACATAAGGGGTTTTGCATTTTCAAATCATAATTTGAGTTATTAACCAAAACTCAAACAACATTTAATTGTTTGAAACAAGTTTGTTATTCAGCAAAGCTGAACAATTAGTTATTTGAAATTTTTGAACAACAAGTAATGCAATGGTATTCTACAGTATAGCGGATAATACAGTTCACAAAAGTTAACTGCAAAAACACAATATCCGGACTGATTTGAAACCGCTGAACCGAACTGGGCGGTGTAAAGTTTTCCCTGACTTTGATAGGAGAGCAGCCGTTACACCACAAGTAAACCTTAACATTTTTAGACTGGCCTCTTTAATAGGGAAAGATATCGACATTTTTAGTTTGCTTTGTTTGAACTGTAGTTCATTTTTAGCTGTTTAGGGACAATTTTTCTGTCGGATTTTGCATTTGATCCTCAAAACAATGTTCTTACGCTGTTTGTTTTCTGGGTTATTTTGAAGAAGCGTTGCAGTGAGTTTTAATTAAAACGTCAAGTTTGCATTCTTAAGAACATTTTCTTACACTTGATGCCAAAATAGAGTAATTTTAATCAGCCTTTTTTACCGCATTATTCCTTCACTCTATTTTGAAAAAAAAAACAATCGGGCTGCAAGAAAAAAGTCTAATCCGAATTATTTATCTGGTAGAGAAGTGGTGTACTTAATTTTATTTGAATGAAATTTTATATGAAAGTTTTACCATTTCAACAGAAATGTTAACCTCTAATCTTCAATTAATTGAGAGTGAGATGGTTGTTTGTTGTTGTTTGTTGTTAGCACCAAGTTTTGCTAATATGTAAGAGATTTCATTCGAAGATCCGGTGAAATTAATGGATTGCAATTCAAATGTGGTAATTTGATCACAAGAGATGTAGCGATTGCACGACAGACGATTAACGGTTCATATTAATATGCATACAATAATTTCAACCAAACGTATTTAAACATAACCAGTCTCAAATTGAGGATATTTTGTTGACGTCAAGCAAAGGAATTTGAAAACATAGCCGGAAGAATTCAGGCCGTACTTGTGTGAAAGTTCTAACTATTTACCTCACCAGATTTGATCAAACAAATTCTTAAAATTTACTCGGCTGTCATAACTAGAAAGATTTGGGCATTAACATCATTGGAAAAAGTTGGAACAAAAAAATTAGGTAACAGACATACAGCAGCAAAACAAAAAACTACCGATAATGATAAATAAGACATAGTTTTGACTAAAAAACTCACAGAAATCTATATATCCCAAATATTAATATATTTGAAAATATGTAGTAACGTTGAAAAATAGAAAAATTATTAAAATGACGAAATACTGAGAGACTCAAACAGTTGACAGTTCTAAAGGTTCTCATGAAATAACTCCGTGATAAGACACACAAGACACTTTGTGAAAGCTTAAGGCAGAGAAACCGGGGCATCCTTAGATATTAAACTGAATTATGTTTAAAAACAATAAAAATTAGGACTCGAGAAAACACATTTTAGGATTCGAGGAACCACAGCAACTTAACAAAAACGATACCAATTTCTCCGTGGTTGGAGATATGATAGACAAAATGAGTTCTACTATATAAAAAAAAGAAAACAATAAAATAGTATATAAGGCAAAAAATTAACAACAAAACCAAAAGTAATTGCAGCGACCTAATTATCAGTCAATTCTTTTTCAGATTCTTCTTCACAGTATTTAATATGAATACAAAAAGAACAACAAATATGGGCAAATATCGAAAGCTGACCTAAAATTGCAAAAAAACAAATTGCCAATATGATTCGGATTTATTACTTTTGAAAAACGTTAATTGTTAACTGTATTAAATTGCGTTTCATATAAGCGCCACGGGAAATCTTATTTTTTTTAGTAACGCAAAAAAAACTTCAAAATAAAGTTTTCAATACATTTAAGACAAATTGTCAAGTCAATGTCGTGCTCATTAGTTTAAATATCGACCTGCTAATTATAATAGTGTTTTTGCCTGCAAATGCGAGAGAAGATATATCAAAATTTTAGTCGAAGGAACAGGTGCGCACAAAAAAGTTTAAAAAAACTTGAAGATCAAAATGTTACTGATATATATTTGAAATATTTATGTTCAAAATCAGTGGTGGCATTAAGTAACGACTGAGAGCCATAGATGCATTAGATAGTTTCGATTATAATTTGTTGGGATCTTTTTGATGAAGCTAAGTCATGAGAACACAAACAGAACAGCCAATGCAGGCAAAATATTAATCACAGATTGAGAACACTTTTTTTGAAGCCAATTAAAACTCTACCTTTTATATGAAATCATAACAATTGTTCACTGAATCAAATTTGTTGTAATGGAAATTGTCAATTATCATATTTCCATAGGAAAACTGACTTGTCTGTACTTGATGTAAGAACAACGAATTTTACGCAGTTTTTTGAAAAAAAAAACACAACGCGTCATTGCAATAACAAGTCCTTTTTATTCGTAAAAATCATCGATGAGACCAAAACCGTGCTGCCGTTGTGCGTCTATTAAAACAATGAAATATTTTCGATCTCATCGTAATGCAAAGTTCGACAGTTTTCATTATAATAATAATCATTGAAGATTTAATCAAAGATAGAGAAATCAGCGGAATGTTCAGAAAAATTAATTTTTCACATCAATTACAAATTGGAATGAGCAAGACTTGTTAAAATTTTCCAAATGAAAACGAAATTGGGGTATTTTCTAACGGTACCACTGTCAATTCTCTACATTTCCGCGCCTAGGAAAAATCCAAAATTTCCACCTTAGAAAAAACCGCAAGAACAAAAGACACACTAATGAGCGAAAGTAGGAGACAAGCTTAATGGCTACATTTCGCTACAGTGGTGTTAAATTTTTTACGAAAATGAGATACTTACATTTTGGAAATTAGGTGACAAGTATTGTACTGCAACTTGACTCAGTTTACGTGTTTTTTTTAATGATTGTATCTGTAATCCGCAGTTGTGTCTAGTTTAAAGCGCGTTTTTATGCAAAAATGATTTAAGCTGTATTTAGTGAGAATTGAAAGGTGGTTTATAATAACAATATAATGGTTCATAATTTATTATGATAATGATTATAACAAAAGAGCTGAGATATACTTAGCAATCTGCTCACCAATGCGGACAAATTGATACAAAATATAATTGTTTTGTAGGTCGGGAATCAGCAATACACCATCAAGACAGAATCACCAGAGACACAAATTAAATCCCGAAGCGAACGAATGACATTACCTGGTAATGTCTCAAAGGAAACCTTCAGCGAAACAAAATTGCACAAAAACTTAGAAATCTCAAAAAGCATAAAAACTCAATTAGAAAACAAAATCCTTGTTTCAAACCTTTGAATCTATTGTCTATAAATAGGCTATAAAAAAGTTTAGCTGTAATTTGATCGTTCAGGCATTCAGACGATTGTCAACGTGTCAATAGTCACTCAGAAAGAACGGAGGGATTTTTCAGAGAAACGTAAAAGACGCCTTGCAATAGAAACCATAAATAGTAACAGAATACGAGGTTTTTTCTGGAGAAATTGATAGATGTGTAAAAACGCAGAAACGACAAATTTCTCAGAAAAAATTGGTAGAAAACTGTACAGCCGACGCAGAAAGGGTTTTTGCAGAAAAGATATTCGACACCTTTAAATAGGCTTTTAAACTTAAATTCATGGCTCTCTTTTCTTCTGTTGGCTATGCAAATGACCAGAACCACCTGTATAACACCAAGTTTTAAAACAACATTATTATTTAATTGTATCAAAATAACATCAATTATTAGCCAGTAAAATTTTTTTCTAAAATTTACTCAAAACAATAAAAAATTTGGGAGTGAGTGGTGATGTTAATCCTTTTTCCAAAACTACAATCCAAAACAAAGAAAAACATTATCGTAAACTTGAAACCTATGTTGAATATTATTAAGCCTCAAATCATTTTCAATCAATGTTAATTGATCTCAATTATTAAGTCTTAGCCAATATAATTGATTTTTTTCAGAAAAGTTCCTCAGAACAAAAAATGTATTGGGAGCTTGCGGCGATGTTAATCTCATTTCCCGAACAAAAGTTTACGAAAACCATTGAGGTATTTTAAAAGACCTACATGGTATTTTATTAAGCTTGAGGATGTTTTCCGTTTGTGCCCCCATCTTAGTAGGTGCGAACTATTTGCATCCCAGAGACGCAGGTGCCATATTTTTACTTGGTGATCTACTATGTGATGACGCGTGCTCTGGAACTGGGGAGCATAAAGTACTGGGGGAGCACAAACGCAAAAGATCCAAGATTTAAACCACTATCAATCACCTCTATTTTCAGTCAATTAATGAAGCTTTAAACCATTTTAACAATTAGGCACAATTGTGGATTATAGATACATTCAGTGCCAAGATTAGATACTCTTAACGCGGAATCGATAAATGCTGAGTGCGAAAAAAAGGTTCCTATTTTGTGACTCATAGCAAATTTGTGACTCAAAGTAATCGGAAAACGTACTACACAGCTTTTATCTCAATTCCGCTCTTGTTTTTCAATTTTCCTAAATTTTTTTTTCGCAATTTCTTTGTATTAACAGAGGACATACGAACAAGAGATGTGGCGTGATAGCCATGAAGTAAGGTGTGTGGTTCACACGCCAATAATTGAGAGTTCAATCCCCTGCCTCCGTGAAGCTGTTTGTGTAAGGATGAGCTCTTACTTAACCATAGCTTCAGGTTGACCATAGCTTGGCCAATGTTGACTGCAATGATGGTACCACGGGAAAGTTTCAGACGCAAAAAAGTGGCTAAAACAACAAAAAAAGAGCAACGCTGCTCATAAAAAGAACAGTCTGAAATGTGGGGAATAATAAGAAAAAGGGCAGATGAGAACAGTCTACTGTAGGCCTAATGCTGTTCCTCTGCGATAAAAAACAACTCCACAATCTATTCTACAACACACAAGACATTTTGTGAAAGCTTAAGGCAGAGAAACCGGGGCATCCTTAGACATTAAACTGAATTATGTTTAAAAACAAAAAACATTAGGACTCGAGAAAACATAATTTAGGATTCGAGGAACCACAGCAACTTAACAAAGCGATACTAATTTCTCCGTGGTTGGAGATATGATAGTCAAAATGAGTTCTACTATATAAAATACATTTAAGACAAATTGTCAAGTCAATGTCGTGCTCATTAGTTTAAATATCGACCTGCTAATTATAATAGTGTTTTTGCCTGCAATTGCGAGAGAAGATATATCAAAATTTTAGTCGAAGGAACAGGTTCGCACAAAAAAGTTTAAAAAAACTTGAAGATCAAAATGTTACTGGTACATTTTTGAAATATTCATGTTCAAAAACATTGGTGGCATTAAGTAACAACTGAGAACCATAGATGCAATAGATAGTTTCGATTTTAATTTGTTGGGATCTTTTTGATAAAGCTAAGTCATGAGAACACAAACAGAACAGCAAATGCAGGCAAAATATTAATCTCAGATTGAGAACACTTTTTTTGAAGCCAATTAAAACTCAACCTTTTATATGAAATCATAACAATTGTTCACTGAATCAATTTTGTCGTAATGGAAATTGTCAATTATCATATTTCCTTAGGAAAACTGATTTGTCTGTACTTGATGTAAGAACAACGAATTTTACGCAGTTTTTTGAAAAAAAAAACACAACGCGTCATTGCAATAACAAGTCCTTTTCATTCGTAAAAATCATCGATGAGACCAAAACCGTGCTGCCGTTGTGCGTCTATTAAAACAATGAATTGTTTTCGATCTCATCGTATTGCAAATCTCGACAGAAGTTTGGTTTACGAAAAAAAAACAATGCTTTTTGATCAAACACAAATTTAATTTATCAAAAAGTCCAAAAAAAATTACCTCCAGAACACTCTCCCAAAAAACGGAAGTGACAATTGCCCACAACTGGGCTGAGGAGAGTCTGTTGTTAGGAGAGTCTCCCGGCAGTTTTTCTCTGTACATTCTCAAAAATTGTGCAAAAAGGGGCTAAAGAAGCTTGGTTGCCTCTTTTTATGAAAAAAAGACTGGTTGTTAAAAAATTTAGCCAAATTTTTAGCCAAAAACGTCAGATGAAAAAGTTAGACAAAGCTCCTCTGTCCTTAGAAATTAAACCATTAGTAAACCAAAGTACCGTTAAAAACTTTAATTTTTCAACATAATAATAATCATTGAAGATTTAATCAGAGACACAGAAATCAGCGGAATGTTCTGAAAAATTAATTTTTCACATCAATTACAAATTGGAATGAGCAAAAATTGTTAAAATTTTCCAATTGAAAATTCCAAAATTGGGGGATTTTCTAATGTTACCACTGTCAATTCTCTACATTTCCGCGTCTAGGAAAACCCCAAAATTTCCACCTTAGAAAAAAGCGCAAGAACAATGGACACACTAATGAGCGAATGTAGGAGACAAGCTTAATGGCTACATTTCGCTTCAGTGGTGTTAAATTTTTTAAGAAAATAAGATATTTACATTTTGGAAATTAGGTGACAAGTATTGTACTGCAACTTGACTCAGCTTACGTATTTATTTTTTTAATGATTGTATCTGTAATCCGCAATTGTGTCTAATTTAAAGCGCGTTTTTATGCAAAAGTGATTTAAGCTATATTTATTGAGAATGAAATTGTGGTCTATAATAACAAAAAAATAAAGAGCTGAGATATACATAGCAATCTGCTCACCAATGCGGAAAAATTGATACAAAATATAATTGTTTTTAAGGTCGGGAATCAGCAATACACCATCAAGACAGAATCACCAGAGACCCAAATTAAATCCCGAAGCGAACGAATGACATTACCTGGTAATGTCCCAAAGGAAACCTTCAGCGAAACAAAATTGCACAAAAACTTAGAAATCTCAAAAAGCATAAAAACTCAATTAGAAAACAAAATCCTTGTTTCAAACCTTTGAATCTTTTGTCTATAAATAGGCTATAAAAAAGTTTAGCTGTAATTTGATTGTTCAGGCATTCAGACGATTGTCAACGTGTCAATAGTCACTCAGAAAAAACGGAGGGATTTTTCAGAGAAACGTAAAAGACGCCTTGCAATAGACACCATAAATAGTAACAGAATACGAGGTTTTTTCTGGAGAAATTGATAGATGTGTAAAAACGCAGAAACGACAAATTTCTCAGAAAAAATTGGTAGAAAACTGTACAGCCGACGCAGAAAGGGTTTTCGCAGAAAAGATATTCGACACCTTTAAATAGGCTTTTAAACTTAAATTCGTGGCTCTCTTTTTTTCTGTTGGCTATGCAAATGACCAGAACCACCTGTATAACACCAAGTTTTAAAACAACATTATTTTTTAATTGTATCAAAATAACATCAACTACTAGCCAGTTAAATTTTTTTTTCTAAAATTTACTCAAAATAATGAAAAGTTTGGGAGTAAGTGGTGATGTTAATCCTTTTTCCGAACCTACAATTCAAAACAAAAAAACATTATCGTAAACTTGAAACCTATGTTGAATATTATTCAGCCTCAAATCATTTTCAATCAATGTTAATTGCTCTCAATTATTAAATCTTAGCCAGTATAATTGATTTTTTTCAGAAAGTTTCTCAGAACAAAAAATGTATTGGGAGCTTGCGGCGATGTTCATCCCATTTCCCGAACAAAAGTTTACGAAAATCAATGAGGTATTTTAAAAAACCTATATGGTATTTTATTAAGCTTGAGGATGTTTTCCGTTTGTGCCCCCATCTTAGTTGGTGCATATTATTTGCATCCCAGAGACGCAGGTGCCATATTTTTACTTGGTGATCTACTATGTGATGACGCGGGCTCTGGAACTGGGGGAGCATAAAGTACGGGGGGGCACAAACGCAAAAGATCAAAGATTTAAACCACTTTCAATCACCTCTATTTTCAATCAATTAATAAAGCTTTAAACCAGTTTAACAATTAGGCACAATTGTGGATTATAGATACATTCAGTGCCAAAATTAGATAATTTTAACGCGGAATCGATATATGCTGAGTGCGAAAAAAAGGTTCCTAATTTGTGACTCATAGCAAATTTGTGACTCAAAGTAAGCGGTAAACGTACTACACAGCTTTTATCTCAATTCCGCGCTTGTTTTTCAATTTTGCTAAAACATTTTTTTCGCATTTTCTTTGTATTAACATAGGACATACGAACAAGAGATGTGGCGTGATAGCCATGAAGTAAGGTGTGTGGTTCACACGCCAATGATTGAGAGTTCAATCCCCTTCCTCCGTGAAGCTGTCTGTGTAAGGATGAGCTCTTACTTAACCATAGCTTCAGGTTGACCATAGCTTGGCCAATGTTGGCTGCAATGGTGGTACCACGGAAAAGTTTCAGACGCAAAAAAGTGGCTAAAATCACCAAAAAGAGAGCAATGCTGCTCATAAAAAGAACAGTCTGAAATGTGGGGAATAATAAGAAAAAGGGCAGTTGAAAACAGTCTACTGTAGGCCTAATGCTGTTCTTCTGCGATTACGCAGAAACCGCAATTATACACATTTAGGGCAGATTTGTCCGTGACGCTTTGGGTATACGTCTGCGGTATTTTGTAAGATGAAGGTCGATCGGCCAAAATTGACTGACCTGCCCCCTTTTAACAATAATTAGTTCTCATCCTTGGCATTTCCTATTCTTATGGCCTTCTCATTTTCTATCAATAAATTGAATATACCTGCTGTATTCTTGAAATGGATGTGTCTTAAAAAGTTTCAAGTGATTTCGTAAAGTGAGCATAAATTTCTCAAAGTCAGTCTCAAAGATATCTTTGAGTCAATTTCTCAAAGATATCAGTAAAGGATGGTTTCAATTGTTTTGTCGCGTTAACCACTTTCAAATTGAACTTTTATATTTAAAACAGGCCTGAATTTTGGTTTCTTGACATCTTCTAAAGATCTCGGTTTTGAATCAAAATTGAAAGATCTTGTGTTTGACATTTTGTTTGTATTAGAACGAGTGGCTCTGTTGCGTGGCTTCATTTGGGATCAATAAAAGCAACTTGAGAGAATTAACAAAAAGAATTACACGAAACTGATGATGAGTGATAATCAAGCTGAGTTGCAGTCGCGAAACTGGAAGAAGGAATTTTCAGCTGTTTTAGCTGAACACACGATTGAAAGAGACAAATGTGAATTTTTCATTAAAAATTTTCATCGCTGGAGGGGAACTGACGAAATGGAACAGCAATGTGCAAAGGTTACCAAAAACGTAGAAAACTTGGATAAGTCCTCAGAGGTCAGTCAAGAATTGACACTGATATTTGAAAAGTTCCTCGAGTATCGAGATTGGTGGTTGAATGAGTTTGAAAAGGTTGGAGTTGGCCAGGAAAAAACTCGTCTTTCGCGCATGTTAAGGTGCTTTGCGGATGGTCATGCAGCTGTTAAGGCATACTGTTCTTCCAAGGAATTTGAGGCAGAAAAAAGTATTGGAATCGATATTGCCGAAGTTCGTGGTGTCATTTCCAAAAACAGCTGCTCTGAAGAGCAAATGAATGCAGCTAGAAATGAAAATGTTGCAGGGGATCCGACAAAGTGTGATCTTACACTACAAAATATCCCTGCACCAGAGGTTGCTGAACACCAAGACCACTCAGCACCAAGATCATCCCTTCAAGTATTGAGAACAAAATTTTACACAGACGACGAACAAGGCGGGCGAGGAAGAAGTTCTTTTGAATTTGATGCACACTATAAAGTGTCCACCCTTCAGCCTAGCACATCTTACCAGCAAGTGAACCAGCTGACGGCATACACACTTCGAGAACCCAATAGACCTTATCAGACTTCAGCAGAACAACAAATAGCTTCAACTCAAAAACATCAATTTATGCAAAGCCATAATGCTGCGATAATCGGAACACAGAAATCAACAGAACTTCTGAAATCTTCAAATAAATCAGGGAAACATAGAGCACATGTCCCTGAAAGACAGAATTCTGAACCCCAAGAACAACTAATTACCAGTTCAGGTGATTTAACTGAAGAAAGTTTATCTCAAAGCACCAACAGTGAAAGTAGAACAAATAATGGCAATGAATATCAACAAACCATCAGTTTATCCACACCCCCTTCAACCCAATCATCTCTACCTCTATTAGCTTCGGACGTTTCCGCAAATTATGCGGAAATGAAAATGAACATTGAAAGAGAGCCCAATAGAAACTTTCAAAGCAATTATAGAGTACCAAGTTCAATCGACGAAATTTACTCTGCAGATGCAGACAAAAGTATCATAGCATCACAAAGACACTCCCAAAATACACCTTGGTCGGCTGATGTGAAAATGGGTGAACAAAGATTGACTGAAGTTGTCGGAGACCAGAAAGAGAAAAGCTTCAGAAGCAATTATAGAACGCCAGATTTTGATGAATTTTCTGGAATTTTCAGAAATGGATCTCAAGAAAATGCGTCAGCTCAGTTAAATATCAGTGGGAAAGATGTTCAATTGGGAAAAGAGTGTGCAACATCGCCTGAGACGGACATGGGGAAAATGGCTAGCAACGGGATGCCAGGCCAAGTAGGACGTAGTACTAACAAGTTTGAATCAGGCAAACAACTGAATCACGATCGACTGGCAACCGATTGGGATTCGAACGATGGGTCGTTATCAGGCAGCTATTACGACGTCTATGTTCCAACTGAAACTTATCTAACAGAGTATGACAAATTTGTTTCTCAAGAAACCTATAAAACAATGCCACAGAAACCGGATGACCCAGGGAGCCTTTATGCAGTTCACGGTGCACCAGCTTCGTCTTTTAATTTACCATTTCGCATGGCAATGCAGAAAAGCGGTTCTGAGGTGTATGGAACGGTAGAAGGTTCACTTAACGAGTATGACGAGTATATTGTCATGGAAAAGCAAGAGAACAGACAAAATTCTGATCTAACAGTCACCGATTCCATGAGTGAGTTGTCCTCACGCCAACCTTCAAGAGTTGAGTCAGATTTCAAGGGAACAAAAGTGCCAGATAAAAAATTATTTCACAAAGTTGAGCACCCAGGAAACTCTTTATCTGTAAAAAGAGATCTGGCAACAAAAGACGCGGAGATACACTGGGAGGTTCAAGGCGACGTTCAAGCATTCAAAAGGGAGGTTACCTCTATTTTGAACAAGAACACTGGGTTATTTGATGAAGCTAAAACGTGGATTTTGGATAATATTTAAACGATGTTAAACTTAGTCGAACTCGAGAATTGTGAGGATCTTACCAAAAAGCAATGCGATGCGTTGAAATATGACTTACGTCACCCATTTGAAATGTATCTGCGGGAAACAAAGCTGAAAAAATCCACGCAAACTTCAACGGGAATTGGGCAGATCAGAGAGGCAGTTCAAATGAATGCGGTGTATCAAGTTGACGATATGGAATGCACGGAATTAGATCAGAACAATGAGAAAATCGGCAGTCTCTCGGGTAATCTAAAAAAGAACATTGGCAGAGATTTCACATTTATTATACTTCCCTTGATTCAGTTCTCCGCTGAGGTACAGGAAGGGTTCCCTGTTGACAAATTTTACCTGTCTGAAGATGGTGTGGAGGAATTATGCAACCTGGTAGCTCCACGTTAGTCTTGCGAAGCCCCGCTGTACCACAATTCGCCCTCCAGTGGAGTTGAAATCAATTTTAAAGCTTTGAATAATTTCAATGCTCACATTCTTGGTCTGTTTGGTCCCACCAGAGCTATGATTAAAAATATTGAAACTCTTCTAGGCCTTAATACTTCGGACAGTCTGGAAGAGAAGTTATCTGGCCTGGAACCTGGTCTCTACTTGATTAAATTTTCATGCGACCAGCGACAGTTTATCATTTTCAATTCTGAAAATGATTTTGACCATGTCAGAAAAGACTCGCGGGCTGTCCACTTTCTGAGGTACATGAGCCAGCTAACCAATAATGTATTCATGTGTATGGATGAAAATTATCAGGATCGGCTTGCAACGGCACCTGTGGGAACACAAGCACTCAAGGTAAACAGAAGATGGCATCTCAACTTGCAGAACCAAGAATCATTGCTTCCAACTAGCATAACTGCTGAAGAACTCGGTCCAAAACAAATACCCAAATTTGCAGGTCCCACAACCATTTTCTCTTCTCAAAATGGGTTGTTTGTAGTTGAATTTTGCCAATTAGACGCGAGAAACGTTGTAAAAAGCGCCAGGTCAGGAACTATTGATGAACTGAAGGGCGATATTGAAACCGCGCCAATTGATGATGTTAAATTTGTTTGTGTTTCATTCAAAGAAACGTACATGAAGAATTTTTGCCGTGATGATTTCAATGCCATCCGCTCTTCAGTCATGCACGATGTGGAGAAGGAAAAAGAGAAGACAAAAAAAGACGTACGTAATACAGTTGAATTCACTCGCGTTGTATCTCATTGAGAAACATAGGCCGCAAGACTTCAGATTTCTGGAAAAGTATTTCACTTCAAACTCAGACGAGAGAAACTTCCTTTGGCAGAAACGAATTGTCCTTAATCACAACAAAATAAGGACGCTTTTTAAGGAAAAGGACATTAGTAAAATTCAGGATAAATTGAGTTACAACTGCGAAGAGTTGTTGGCAATCGAGAAGTATTTATTGTGGATCGCTTTGCGCAATTCAGACAACGGCCTTCCAAAACAATTGCAAGGAAGCACTTTTCAGAAGACATCCTGGTGCAGGTTAAATAAAATGGCGGAAGAGATGTTCGAGCCGGCTGCAATTAGATCAGCACGGCCAGTTATGCCTGCAGGCTCATTAGTCAAATTCGAAAAATCGCAAGCTGCTGAACGGATTGATTTTAAAAACTGTTCTGAAGAGTTAAAAAGCACTGTCAGCTCCTATTTGAATTACATTCGCAAAATTATAAAACCTTTCACTGAAAATCAAAGTTGCAATGATTTTCGTCAGCAGTATTTATGTAGCGAAATTGCCCGGGCAATAACCTCGATTAAGTTAGAAAGAATTGTTGAAAAATTCGACAAAATGTTTGAAAAGAGGTCGTTGCCGAGGAACCGTGAGGACCAAATTTCAATTGTGAAAATTGAGGAAACAAAAGACTTTGAGCTTAGCAGGTCGCCACAATTTACATGCCACTTTAAAGAAGTAGTCGAGAAAGGAGGACCTTCATTGTGCGCCAGAGTAATGCAACTCATGCCATCCAGAGATGAACACAGTCGCTTAACCAACGCAGCTGGCCAGCAAACCCTAAATTTGGGCAAACTCAATATAGTTCCTATTGGATGTGACGTTGGTTTAGCGGTCTCAGATTCACTGGAAGCGCTCTATCTTATTAGTAATGCAAAGCTGCTTGTTGTGATTAACCAGACAGACTCTTCAGCAATATCTGTGTACAAATTTTCAGACTCCAGACCCACCTTCCGATCCCCTTCTTCGGAACGAGTACTTGCGAGTTCTTTTGACAGCAACACTAGAATTCTTGCAGTACGGAAGGGGAGTAACGTGAATTCGTGCAAAATTCATTTGTTGCGGTTTTCAGAGGACTATCAAACAATGCAAAATTTGAGACCTGTGGATTTGAAAAGGATATTTCGAGTGGAAGGCGATTTTGTATTCTGTCTTCAGTTCAACGCCCCTTTTCTTTGGTTTTTTCACGAAGGAAGCATCAAAAAGTTTGACTACAAGCAACAGAAACTTAATTTGTCTGTTAAAGTTGTGGAAAAATTTGTCAAACTACTGTGTGTCCCGAATGGCAGTTGCATATTTGCAATTACTGACAGGAGTAAACTTCTTGCTGTAATTACAGAGACGTGCACTATTATCGATAATAACATTGGCATGATTGACAGCAACTCTCATTTGTTTTCAACGTGCCAGCAGTCTCTGCTGGTCAGAAAAAGTAACGATTGTCTGTTGTTCTATCAAGTTTTTAATAATAGGCCAAATGGCTGTCGAACTTCGTCGGATCCAGACTTGCAACCAGGTCAACTCAACACGACATCTGGCCAAGGACCTCAAACACGGGTTATACAGGAACCCCACTGGTTGAATTACATATACTGGATGTACACGAAATTCCCATGCAATGACATTCTGTTACAGGAACAGGCGATTTCCCATTTCTGGATTTCGCTCCCTAATCTTGCACCCGAACTGTGCAAAAAATTACAAGGTGAAATTTTGGCTCTGTGGACCAAGCTGAAAGACACTAAGAAGCCTCTCAAGCACCTCGAAGTTCACACTAAACAAATTTCTCTGTCCGAGAATGATCTCTCCGACAGCGCGTTCTCTCAAGTTTCTATGGGTGATTTTGTTAGAAAATTGATCACATTCATTCCAAATCAAATTGCCCGATGTCAATCAAATGCGTTCATAATTCTTCATAAAGGACAGCCAGTCTCGTTAGATTCAGTGCACATAGCCTCTGATTTGGCTGACAAAATTGATCTGGGTTTATACGAAAGCATATTCAAAGCTTGGAATGGCGACATCAAAGTCATTTCCTCCATGGGCAAACAGAGCACTGGCAAAAGTTACACCTTGAATCACTTGACTGGATCTTCCTTCAACATTGCTGGAACCCGGTGTACTGACGGCTGCTGGATGTCTGTGAAGGAATGCGAAGACTGTCTCTATGTCATCCTTGACTTCGAAGGATTGGGGAGTATTGAACGCACAGAACAAGACGACATGCTTTTGTCTCTCTTCAGCAGTGCCATCTCCACTTTGACTGTGTTCAAGACTGAGAAACAGATCGACCGTGATCTTGAGAGAATGTTCAACAAATTTAACTTGGGCTGCGACCAGTTAGAAAAGACTGACAACATTTTCCAAGGCACATTTATGGTTGTTGTGAATGATGTGGCCGAACAAGATGCGGAAGAAACATACCACGAATTTCAGGAAAAAATTGGAGCTATAACGAACCAATATGAGAACAATTTTGTGCGCAATTTGTACAATAACAAATCTGACATTTTAACATTTCCCCCCTTCATTACAACTGACTACTATGAAGAAATAGAGCGATTAATGGCAATTATCAGAAATGAAATTGGAACCGTATTCACAGGAAAAACTTTCTTAGCGACATTTAAATTGTTGATGGCGAAACTGGCTATCAGCGACTTTGCATCACTCGATAAGCAACAACTCTTAGATCGGATTCGAAAATTAAAGTCACTGTTGGATTTTGCGATCGTATTTGGGCGCATATCAAGCAATCAGGGCAAAGAGTTCGAGCTACGAGGAACACAAAATTCTCAAATTGAAGTATCCACTGTGAAAATTGTTTGGATTGAGCCTCTTGGTAACTTAACCTTGGATGACAAGAAGTTGGTTTTGAAGGAAGACCACTTTGATGTGTTGGTTTCTCATTTTCAGCAGGTGGCCAAATATCAACAAACTGATGAAAATTTTGCTAATTGGAGGCAAGCATTAGTAAAATTTTTTCATGAAAGCCTCATGTTCCGGTTTGAACGTGTCCTTATTTGGACATCGCAAAATTTGGAAGAATGGGACAATTGTGACAATCAAGAATATTTTGATTTGATGGACGATTTTACGGAGCTTGTGGGAGCTAGAAAAATACAGTGCCAACAAAAGTTTCAGCTTTGCGAGGAAAGATGTCATGATTGCTACATACTTTGCACCAAAATTTCTGGACATCTTGGGTCTCACCAATGCACAACCGACCACAAATGTCCGGCTAGCTGTTACTACTGTATAGAAGGAAATAATAAATGCAGCATGAAGTTTGGTCATGGTGGGAATCATCAGTGCAACAAGGAACATGTCTGCGGAAAAAAATGTCGCTTCAACCCAATGAACGGATGTCCGGAGAGGTGTACCAAGAAAGCGAGACATGTCGGAGAACACCAATGCTCTGAATCAAAACATTCATGTGCCGAGCTTTGCAGTCTTGACAACTGCCGAGGCAAATGCATAATTGAATGCGAGTTGAAACACAAAGTGCATAAGTGCACAAAAGAACAGTGCATTGAAAAGTGTTCCATTAGGAATTGTTCTAACAAATGTTCTGCACGTGACCATTTTCATGGAACAGAGTTGTCTCTACAGTACAGAAAGGAGCAAAAGACGAGCAAGGAATATCCCTTCATTTTACCGGACGGAACTAGAAAAGACACTATAGAGCACTTCTGTGAAAATGAACACCCTTGTCCACACGAGTGTTTAGAGGACGGCTTTTGTAATGTGTGGACTGAGAAGCAGAAAGACGTCACAAAGGCGACCTTCAAAAGTTCCCTAGGCACTTTTGATTATGAAGTGATTTTTGCGGACATCGGCAGAAAGCTGAATTGTCGCTTCAAGCTAAAGCCTTTCCAAACTTCACATCCGGAAAGACATACATGCACCAGTAATACCCATTCGTGCACCACTAAATGCCCGACTTGCGAAAAGATATGTGACGAAATTATGCACCACGATGGACTGCATCATACTCGTCATGGGAATATGCGCAAGTGCTATTTTGTGGCGAATGAAGACATTTTCGAAGTTGGTTCTCACAAATACAAGGTAGGCGAGCAAGCAATAGCTGAAATGTGCCATGTGTTTTGTAACTCCTTAGGTAGGGGACACGTACACGTAATTGAGTGCGACAATCCACGTGCTTGCAATTATAACCCAAAAGTTGATGGACGTAGACATCAGACAAAAGTCTACAAACCTAACCCTCAGATCGCGAAAGATGAGATAACCCACACTGAATATTGGAGGCACATTGGCTTCAAGGATCCATGTCAATCGGCTGATGTCAAGGAGTTCCACAAATGTCCCGCGTTTTGCCCGTCAGAAACGCATGAGAAATATGGAATGGAGGAAAGTGAAAAAGTGTACTGCAAACGGCAGCTTTGGCATGATCAAGTTGTCAAAAGGAGAGGGCCATCTGATCAAGGATTTGGATTTGTATCAGTTGATGGACACCATTTCCTTTGCAATCATCCAATCGGGACTTACCATTTTGTTCTTTGCCTGGACGATTCTGGTTCAATGCAGAGTAAGCCATGGGAGGATCTGAAAAACGCCGTTCAAACATTTGTTGAGCAACGAAAACTCGTCTCAACTTCAGATACCTTGTCAATCGTAATATACAATATTTCAGCAAGAGTAGTCGCATGTAATCAACCGCTCTCAAGCTTCACAGTCAGGTGTTTAACATACCAGGGCGGGCAAACTAGCTTCAGAGCTGCTTTGAGCACAGCAGACAGTCTTATTGGTCAAAATTTGCGCCAAAATGAAATACCGGTGCTGATTTTTATGTCGGATGGAAACGCACTTGATGGGGAGTACGAAATGATCAATATATCAAAAAAGTACAGTTTCAAATACGGCCTAGTTGTATATACTTTAGGATTCGGACAGGTTGTATTTGACAAACTGCAACAACTTGCTTGGCTCGGAAATGGTGAACATATTAACGTAGTGGATGGGATTGACTTGAAAAACAGCTTTGTCGAAATATCAGCCAAGCATCCACCAACCATTGGTGTGTCCATCAAAACATAAATATCTCAAAATTGAGGTGGCACCAAACTCACTGTAAAAGTACTTTTCTTTTAATTTCTTTTCAAGTTGCACAATCAACGTCCTTTCACGTATCTGAACAAGATTTATTATTCTACTGTATATATTTAGACCATCGTGTATAATGTCTAATTAGCTCCTATCAAAATAAAAATCAATCACATTTATTTTTTATTCAAAAAAGAGAAAAACTCAACTACAACTTTGAAACGAAGCTGAGCGAAGCCTCGTTGTTGGCCGAAAATTTTTTAGTTATCAAAATGAGTCCCAATTTTTCTCTCATATTTTACGCGAGTGAAAATGTAGTGATTGGACAAAAAAACGTGCTGATACTGACTTAAGGTTCGCTGTTTGAATGGGAGTATCTTAATTTGGAAGCCTATTTCGCTGAGCAAATTGCTATCTTTAAGGTGATTCATTTATGTGAAGATACGGAACATTATCAGATGTTAAGATTTTACAACATTTTCGGGTTACTAAATACGGAATAAAGTAGTTTAAAAATTGTACTTCGTACTCGTGAAATATAACATAATTCTTGGGTTGGGAAATTAAAAGAAATCATTAGTTCATTTAGCGGGGTGGGGGGGGGGGCAGAAACAACAATTAAAGAGTTTCGTTATATCGCACTAAAAAGGATGGGAACAATTGTATAAACAAATTGAATTCCATTATTCGGATAACATTTTGTTAGGAAATTAATATTTACCCAGCGAAACAAAACTTGATACTACTTGCCAAGACATGCATGATCATATCAAGATCTTGATAGGCCAAAAATTCTTGGTACATATTGGTAAGATCTTGCCTATATCATATCAAGGGGTTTTATTTCTTTATGAAACTAGCTAAAAACATGGTAAAGCTTGGCAAAAAAAATGGTTAAATTAAGCATCATGACCCAAAAAAAGGTATCTTTATAAACTGTAGTTGCTTAGTTATTAATCAGTTAACAGAGTTTACTGAGTCTTGTTTCATTTTATTTGAACACATTCTCAGTGGCGGCCCTGTATAAGGTGTGTACTATGTACAAACCGAGCTAGCATCCACTCAAAGTTTCAATATACTGGAAAAAGCGGCCCATTTGTTTTTTTTAATAAACTAACGGGAGCTGCTTTCTTGATATTTCAAGCTAATTCATGATAAATCTTGATAATTCCTGCCTAATCTTATGATTTAGCGCTAATTCTTGTTTTTGGGTGCTATTCAATTTTTAATACTTGGTACTTCTTGTGATGCCATGTTAATCTTTCTTGAAAATCTTGCCAAGGTCTTGTTTCTTGACACCCAAGCAAAGATCTTACAAATTCGTACATATCTTGATACTATGTTGCCATGTAACATGTCAAGATCTTGGCAAAATTTACCGTGTTTTAGTATGTTTATTATCAGGATCTATCAAGTTTCGTTTCACTGGATATTCACCGGTTATATGACATGTGAATATATTCGCTGTTTTCCCAACTAGCCAATAATGTCATGATTTATTCAAGTTTGATCACAATCAAAACACCAACTTTAAGAATCAGTTCTTTCTCTTGGCCTAAAATACTGTGATGGACTACAATAAGGAAAAGGTGGGTCCGTTGACATAATATACAGGTCGGGATCATGTCAGTGATGCTGATTAGCAGCTGGAACTCGAACTGCACCTATAATTGTGAACGCTTTTTGCTTAACAGACTGCGTATATAGCTAAAAACCAAACTACCACAGCTTCTTCCTTGTGTAATAGGATTCGCACTCGATTTGAATTCGATAAATTGAACTTTTTTCCGCCTTTTTGGTTTATTCTATATATCCGTTTGTCTCCTGTTTATTGGTTCATTGGCACTCTTTCTTAGGTTACCGAGCAGTAAAGAAAGCTTCAATCTGTCCAATCCAACTCTGAAATTTCATTTTTTATGGGATGCTGATTTCAAAACTATCAACGACAGGAATATACACGGATATTATGAGCAGTTCGTCCAGTAACTCCTTTTTATAGAGGCAAGCTACCAATATTAGACGGCACACTGTTTTTGTCATACCAATTTGATTTTCTTACTCGATCCCTTTACCTAGACCAAACACAACTAATGGTAACATCATAAGGTTTGAGAATTAGATCACGGCTGAATGGCGTCCCCGTTCTCACATATTTAATGAATAAAACAAAAACCCGATTGCTCTGTGATATTGGTCTACTTTTTAGGATCATGTTCCACTGCAATAGATTTTTCAAAATCAAATCTCTACCTATCAAGTCAGTCAAATGAAGGTGTACAATTACTGAATTGATTTCCAGAAACATGGAAACACGACACAGTGAAAAGTAACTGCTTAGGAAATAAAAAGAGCTGGAATAAATAGAGCGTGAAAAACTACCAAAGCCTTTTCAAAAAAAGACTGCGTTTTACAGGCATTTTGGCATTTTTTTGGCAGCAAGGAAATTGTACAGCCTCATTTTTTAACACTATGTGAAGAGAATTGACTCCTAATAATTTTTTCACTGTGGAAGTAATAAAGTAGAATCGATCTCAAACGTCCAAGTTTTTTTCATTCTATGAAATGTAAAATTTAATTTTTCTATTCATAGCAAAGGTTCGTCAAAAACTTACATATTAAGAACCATATTCTAAACATAGGATAGTATGATCCTTAAACTACTTGTGGAAATTTGTTCGGAAAACTTGTACTTTCCTATTTATGGGAACACGTTCATGAAACTTGAGCATTTCTCTAACTACTTTCTCGTAAAATTTGTTTTTCGTTTTTTTCTTTCTTGATTTTTATTGGTTTGTTGTTCCACTTTCTAAAAAAATTTGAACTATTGACCGGTCACTACATTTATATCGGCACATATCTTTCGGAAAAAAACTGTAGAGTTCGTGAATTTTCTCTCATCTCATATTTGGCTAAATATTAGAAAGATTTTATCTGATATCTCTCTGGTTTCTCTTTGTTATGACTAGTTGAATAAAAAAAACATTGAAAGAGAAATTTTTTTAATGAAACGTTTTGCACGTGAAATTTTGTATCATATTAGCAGATCCCTTGCGCTATCAATTTTTGCACGCATATTACAAACCTTAGTACCCCAATTTAATTGTCTATTTATTCTCGTGAGTGATGAAGCAGGTAAAAAATTGAAAAAAATTGAAATTGAATTTTGACAAGACTAGGGGTTTTATTGGCATAATTCTTGCATTTAACGGTATTAGTTGTATTAATAAGTAATTTGAGCTTAAAGCATTTGTCATTTTTGTCAGTTTTTTTCTTGGCTCGACATCAAATTTTTTTTATTATTGTCAATCATTAAGCCCAGATAACAATAAGGTTATATAACTGACCTTCCGTTTTTTTCCATAATAATGAAATTGTCAATGTGCAGCACATCTTTTTGTAAAAAAAAATTTGTTCGTTTCTTATCTCTGTTCAATGTTAAAAATTTGTTTCATGTATTTATCGTTTTTTTGAAAAAAAATGTCAATTTTTCCTAGAATTTCATCAGCCGTTTGGAGTGAGACATAACACGTCATGTGTCATCTGCGAACTTATTCGCGTTTGATATTTTCGTTGAAATCATTTATATAAATTATAAAAATTAGTGGTCCGAGGACTGTTTTTGAGGGATTCCGTTAAGAAACCCAATCTGAATATATGATTCAATCTTTATTGCGCCATTTTTTTTTACTAGTTACAACGATTCTAGCATAGTTTTGGATCTCATCAAACCCATACTTCACTATTTTTGGAGCGAAATTTCATGAAAAAATGAGGTTAACGCTTTTGCTATATTTTAAAACACGATTACAACAGTGATTGTTTGCAGCACCAATTTGGATCATTGAGGGTATTTTTTGTTAAGCATCAAATGTGAAAACATCAGAAATGATGTTTCCTTTTGATGGAATTGTCTGTGCTGTATTGTTGTCTCTAGAACTGCATGAAGTGTCTGTACGTTTCCTTTTCCTTTCATCATTGTTTTGGATGTATATTTGCTGTTCAAAGTCAACCAAATTGGGTTTTGTCGTCGCCGCTTGGATGAAGTAAAAGTTGTTGATTGTGGCTATGCAACTCTGCATCAATAATATAGACACAGTTGAGGACGTTTCTTGTTAAGATGCATGAGATGTAAAAAAAGTTCGTGTTTTAAGTGGTTTAATTTAACATTGTTTCAGACCTCATAATTTTACAGAAGCACGAGAAAAAAAGACAAAAATGACCAAACCAAAACTTAAATTAAACAGAAGTTAAAGAATTGTCGGAAACATTTTTCGTCCAAACTATTGTTATTTCATGGGAAAAGATATGTCGAAAAACTAGACACTCGGAAAGCTAGACTTGTTAGAAACAACAAAGCTCAAAAATGAGCACCCGGTGCTAAATATAGATTGCCTAATCAATTCAATTTCACAGAAAAACTCGGAAACTGATTTGAATAGACCTGTAAGGTTTTCTACATTATATCTTGGATACTCAAATTCCATTGAAGACATATTAAGCTATCTATTGAAGTTTTATAGTTACAGGAAGTGATATATCAGGCAACTTAAAATTTTGACAAGTTTCTATGAATCAATCGATATGCCAAACAAATTTCAAAAACTTTAGTTTCAGTTTTGGTTTGTACATCGAATAATCACTGGTCCTTGAACCATATTTTAGTCTTAATCAGATTTCCGTTGGCGATCAAATGAGTTTAGTACTAAGCTACGAATTGATGCCCAAAAAATTTTCCTTTAAAGCAGAAACAACGTCTTTGCAATATTTGAATTCAAATTGCTATGTTATATCATATCAAATACAAGAAGCCATCCAATTTTTTTTTTTAAAAAAACACCATTGAACTTCTCAAACAACCTAAGACAAACAAATGTTTTCTTGAGAAATCTCCGTCTTCTCCAGAAAACTGGTTCTAGCTAACTTAGCCACACTAAAAAGTATTTTGTCAAGTTAAACAAGATAAACAGGAACTCATTTGACTAAAATACCAGCAACAATAATTTAAAATAACAACAGAAATGAAGAGAAAATTACATAGAAGACTAATTCTAATTTTAACCCAAATATGCGACTGAATGCGACAATAGGGCGGTGTTTAGCATATAACTTTAGTATAGAAGCTGCTGAAGTTGGTAGAACAGCCTCTATCGTATCTTGATGTCTGTAGAAAGCTGGATTTAACTACATCAAATATCTAAAAATGTTGGGAATTTTGAGCATCACAAAGCTATTTATAGGAAAAACTTTTATTAATTATCAGAGACCACCGTGTTGTGTTATCTCTTTCAAAAGACCAGTCAGAAAAAATCCTTAAAGCACATTAGCGAAATGGACAGAATGTCTAGTGTTTTTTTACGCTTAAAATAGAACATCCTGGTGGTAGATTGTTAAAATTGATAGACCATATCCCAGGTCTAGACCTCGACTCATGAAAAGACAATGCTCGACCAAAATGTGCTATGAAAAGACCATACTGGACTCATTTTAGGTATGAAAAGACTTTAGCTGGACTTTAAGACATTCTGGACTTTAGCTCGACTCAGATTTTTCGCAAAAGACTTTAGCTGGACCAACAGTTTTACAAAAGACTTTGGCTCGACCCAAAGTTTGTGCTGGACTTAAGCTCGACACAATGTTCGCAAACAAAGTGGAGTTAAAGTCTTTTCATGGGTCCATCATTAGTCTTTTCATAAGTCTGATTTTTGCCGTTAACGATTTATGTGCAACATTGCATATAACGTAGTCAGCATATATGATCCTGCACCTTTTGCGATTCAAAAGAACCACAAATACCTCAAAAACCTGCATTATTTTGAAAAAAGATAGCTCATAATTTTGGAAAGGAAAACAAACTGAATAACGCCGAAAATTTTTCATGGCTAATTGGACTAGGACCAATACTTTTAAGCTAGCTGGTTTCATTGAATCAAGTAATGTGGTAATATACTCAATCTGCAATAACTCTTTATCTTAATATTTGACAAAATCGTAAGGCTTTTGGCAGATTTGCAACTGATTCTTAAGTTGGATTGCTCTGGTGCAAAACTATTTAGTCTTGCTCCGGGTCTGCTTCTGTATGTACAGCAGGAAAAAATTTAAAAATTTTGAATTTTGAAAACAAGCAGACTTATGAAAAGACTAATGGTGGACCCATGAAAAGACCTTAACTCGACTTTGCTAGTTAATAAAAGACTAATGGTGGGCCCATGAAAAGACCTTAGCTGGACTTTCTTCGTTATGAAAAGACTTTAGCTCGACCCATGTAAAGATATTAGCTCGACTTTAACTAGGAACCTCGACCGTGTAATTATAGTCAATATTGGCCCCCCTACTAGACTTTTAAAGTCTTTTCATTAGTCGAGGTCTAGGCCTGGGATATCAAGAACTTAGCACAAAAACAATTTAGAAATACACTGAAAAACACCCTGTAGAGCAAATTGCCATGATTAAAAAGACAATAAATCAATCGGCAAGCAACAATTCTTAAAGCCGGGAAAACAATGCAAAAACAAGAACTCCCGTCGATAAAGAACAAGAAGTACAAAATCTTGACAAACTTTGAAAATAATACTAAAACGTGTACACCGAAAAAAACAGTCAACAATACTTAGATTTACACAAAAGCAACTAACGTATATAATTTTAAATGCGTACCAGCAAAAAATAAAACAAAATTACAATCGTCACCCAAAGGTAAACAAACGATACAATTGAAACACTACAAAAATACAAAACATTATAAAAAGAAACAGAAAAACTTTGACAATTGACAAACAAAAACAAGCTATAATTGCACGAAGAAAAATTGAACACACAAACACATAAAACTCTATTGAGCTCAAAACATTTAGCGTTCTAAAAAAATTGTGACACAGAGTTTTGAGAATTCAATGGCTGCTCAAAACTGAATGACGTTTCAAGACGTAAGAAACTATCAGAACAAAGAAATACACGATAGAAAAAAATGAAATCTTGAAAGCAGATCTTCCTTCATTGATAAAAAAGTTGTCTTTTATATAGTAAAAAGATTTACTCATGGATTTATTATAAGCTACCCGCCCGCGGAGCACAGTGATTACAGCATTTTCGCAACCTAAAGATATGCTGAATGAAGTCAGAATATGAAAAAATGGCAAATATATTGGCGCGTAAATTTGAAATAACTTTCAAATATTACTGAATGAACTAAACAAGTCTCCATCAGACTAACAAGTGACCAATTAAAAACCAGTTAAGAAAGAGAGATCTATTTCTTTGCTTGCATTGATCCTTTTGCAAAATCCCAACAGTTCTAAAAAAAATCGAGTGCTGTAAAAGTCGAAAATTTTGTTAATCAGATAATTTAGAACACAGTGAGTCTCCTGAAACAGTGATACCAGAACAAGCTAAAAGCTTAGAGGGAAGTCAGTACAAGAGTTCTGCGAAAATAACATCATAGAGCTTTGAATAGTTTCGGTTCATAATCATAGAGTGATAAAATACTCATTAAGAGATTAATTCCAAACATCAAACATTGTTTGGGTTGCACGGTACTGCGGATTGAACAAAGAACTACCCAAGTCGACCAACCAAGGCACAGTAAGTTCAAACACAAAACACACGTCTGTCAATTGTAGGCGCAAAAGCATTTCAATAAGTTTTATTGATGAAGTTTCTAAAAACATGTTGGTACATCTTGCTAAAATTCCAGACAACAAACAAAGACAACAAACAAAGGCAAACAATAAAAACATGCGGAGAAAATTATCCCGTGCATTTGCAATTGACGTTCTCATAGAGAAGTCAGTCATCATAGTCTGGTTACGAAAAAATTACTCTTGCATCAGCAATCAAAGCTACATTGCCTAACGATCCGGATGAGGGAAATCGAAATTAATTCGGAGTCAGCTGGCATCGAAACCGTCGGAGACATTAAATCAGAAAAACACAAAATGTATTTGAACTTGCGTACAAAATGAACTGAACCAAACAAAAATTTCATTTATATTCTCAGAAAAATATGCACCAATTCCAAACCATGTAATCGTCAAAGTTTTCTTAATGGAATACCTTAAAGCAAACTGATTAGAACAAGAACAATTCGACAATTTTGCCAAAAAACATTAAAAGTATAGTCACACCAGCCCATAGACTTGGGAGAACAACTGCCTGCAAGATCAGCACAAAATTGTTACGGTAAAAAAGAGTGAATAAGTATAGAGAACTATTATTTGACAAGTTAGAACAAGCATAAATAATAAACATAAAGACAGGCAATCATTTTCTAGCAAAGAAAGAAGGACCATGCAAACCAAGCAAAAATAACCATGACATTCAAACGCATATGTCAAAATGATCAAATGTGCACCAGCAAGTAAACGAGGCGAAGGAATATTGATTAATAAACAAAGATCTAAAATCTCACAATGAAAATCAACTGAGCCCCAATAAACATTTGATAGTGAAGGAAAAGTGGTATATAGATTATATATACATACGGATACAATTATTTCCCAGAAATATTATCATTGAAAGCAACTAGCAAAGCGCGGAAAATTTAAAATGCTTTTTCATCGCTTCTAAAGTAAAGTACTTGAAAACTGCAAAAATTCAAGGCATGTAATTACAAAATCTATCAAGAAAATTTATTGCAATTAGAAACTGTTGCCTTTTGTCTTAAATGCTGTAAAGGACAACCAAAATTTTCAACTGCGTCAATTTTACTGTAAACCATCGTCAAAAAGTTGGCCCAAAAACACAAATTAATATGACGCATTCGATGTTTTAAATTTGAAGACTCTGATATCTCTACTGCTCTTATGTCGAGAAACTTGTTTTTCTGTTGTCTTAGAACCCCTGTTATTCAATTGTCTTAGAAACATAGTTTTGGTTTGACTTAGAACCAGTGCATTTGTTTTTAGTTCAACATTTTTTCTTTTTCCCTGGAATCATTGTATTTTGGTTGTCATAAAACTATTCAAATGTCATAGGAAAACTATTATTCGGCTGTCTCGAGAATCTCATGAAACTTGCTTTTCAGCGATCTTGGACTAATTATTTCGTAGTAGTTTTATTACAACTGTTTTTCCCTTGTCTTGGAAACATTGTTCTTCGTTTTTTTAAGATCACTGTTTTTCGGTCTCATTCAAATGATTTTTGGTTGTTTTATTAGGAAATTTGATCTTCAGTTGTAATAGTAATGTTCTTTTTTAGATGTCATGGAACATCTCATTGGCCGTAGAAACACTGTTTTTCAATAGTTTTGGAGCATTTGTTTTTCCACTGTCTTTGAGCGCTGTATTTTAGTTGTTTTAGCACCATCGTTATTCGAAAGTCTTTGTCATATTAGAACAACTGTTTTTTAGTTGTCCCAGAATTATTTTTCTTCGATTGCCTTAGAACAATTGCTCTTCGTTTGTCTTCAAACAACCGTTCTTTACTTTGAATAGAGTCACAGTTTATTTTATTTAATAGAACCTTTTTTTAGTGGCTGTCTTGGAACCATTGTTTTTCAGGTGCCTTAAAACCGTTGTGGTTTGGTTGTCATAGAATCGTTGGTTGTCTTTGAATTTTCAATGCCAGAGACAATCTTTCTCAGTTGCTTCAGAATCAGTGTTTTGGTTGCGCGACAGCAGTTTTTTTGGTTGACTTGGAACCATTGTCTAACAATCCTCTTAGCAACAATGCTCTTTGGTTGTCTTCAAAGAATCATTTTTTTGATGGCTTTAATTCATTTTTTGGTGATTTTCTTGTCAAAGTTTTATTGTTTTCCGTTTGTCGGCGCGCCATTGCTGCTAAGGTGTCATGAAAAAATTGTTTTTTGGTTGTCATGGAACTATTGTTATCGATTTTTCTGAAAAACTTTGTTTCTTAGGAGTTTTTAAATTGTCTTCAGCCATCAGATATCCTGGAAAGTTTTGTTCTAGAAGCATTGCTGACCTGTTCCTCATATGATCATAGTTTACTGGTTGACTTCGAACCATTCATTTTCGGTTGCCTTTCTTTGATGTTGATATTTCTCTTTCAATAAACATCGTTTTTCGCTTTCCCTAGAATATTTGTTTATCGGTTTACTGAGAGCTATTTCGGTTGTTTTTCAGTAACCTTTCAAACAGTGTTTTTTTCTGCTTCTTGTTTTTTTAGAAACCACATTTATGGGGTGTCTCAGAAAATTGATTTTTCAGTTATCGTAGGGCTTTGGTTTTTTGGCCGTTGTCTGAGAAAAAAATGTTTTTTTTCTTTTTGCTCTGAATGCATTTGTGCTATGAATTTTCTCTGTGCTCTGGATGCAACCAGTTTTTATCTGTTGCATTGGATGCATTCTTGTTCAGTTGCCTCAAAAAGCATTGTGTTTTGGTTGTTTTAGAACCGTGGTTTTTCGTTTTCAACTTTTATAATCGCATTAAACAATTTTCTATTTCGTTTAGAAACCTTGTTTTTTTTTAGTTTACTGGAACCATTGTCTTTCAGTTCTTTTAACAGCATTGCTTTTTGCTTATATTCGAAAAAAAAATTCTGTGGTGAAGGAACAATTGTTCGTTATTTTGTGGTAAAATTGCATACTGGTTGTCTTTGACCAATTATTGATTAGAAATCTAACAACCTTTTTTGGTTGTCCCCGAGCCATTTTCTGTCTTGAAAACATTAATTCTCGAAATTTTTTGTTGTCTTTGATCCTTTGTTCATCAGACTTTTGAAAATATTGCTATGGAAGCCTTGCTTACTTCTTCGTCTCAAAACCATAGTTTTTTGTTGGTTGACTTACAACCATTCATATTTCGTTTGTTTTTTCATTGCCTTTCGAGCCTTTGTTTTTGTATTTCTTCTTCTAGAACCCTTCTTTTCCGTTATACTTAAAACCATTGTTTATCGGATGCTTGAGAGCTAGTGCCCCTCGTTTGTCTTTGAACTGCTGTAATTGACGTGCCTTAGAACGAAAATTCGATTGACTTAAGACCGTTGTTTTTCGTTTTTCGGATACTCAATTCTTTATCTGTTTTTGAAATCGATGTTTTTATTTTCGAACCGTTGTTTTTGAGCTTTGCTAGCACCAATACTGCTCAACAGTCTTTCAGCAAAAGTTTTTTGTTTGTATAGGAACAATTGTTGTTTTGTTTCCCATCGTTTTGCAAAACCATATTCTAGTTTTTGCTGTTTATTTAGAAACATTGCATTTCGATTGAGAGACACCATTTAGGGTTTTCACTAGTTCTTCTTAGATTCATTTTGTTCTTTTTTTCTTTGTTCTTTTTTCTTTGAATCCGAGTTTTTGGTTCATTGTGGAACACTGTGTTTTGACCGCTGTTTCTTTGTTGTCTTGGAATTTTTTCCAATTTTTTTCACTGAAAACAATCTCTTCTGCCAATTTTTAAATCTACTTGTTATGGTTTTTCATTGAATCATTGTTTTTTGGTTATCTTATAACCTTCCTTTCAACTAGCCAAAATTTTTGTTTTTAATTGTCTTAGATCCGTCGTTTCTCAGTAGTAAAAGAATTTTGTTTTTATTGAAACCACTGTTGTGTGTTCTTTAAGAACAATTATATTTTCCATATAGCCACTGTTTATTGGTTGTCTTAGAGCCACTGTTTTCAGTTATATTAGAAACATTGTTTTTGTTTGTTCTGAAGCCTTTTTCCATATCTGTCGAGCCATAATAATTCTTTGTTGTCTTAGAATTCTTATTGGTTGTCCGAAAATTCTTTTGTATTTCTGCATAGCCATAATTATTTGCTGTCTTAGAAGATTTTTAGTTGTCTTAGAGTCATTTTTTACACTGGCCTCACATCTATTGTGTTTCATTTCTCATTGTTTTCCAAAACCATTGTTTGGTGGTTGTCAAAGAGACATGCTTTTTTGGGCTTTCCGAGGAACCTCATTTTGTGCTATCTATCACTAATATTCTTTAAAATGTGTTTTGATTTGGAACAATTGTTTTGTGTTTTTCTCCTGAAACATTGTTTATTGGTTATCCCAGATAAATGGTGTTTTGGTTTTTCGAGTGCTTTTGTCTTGCTGATGTCTTAAAACCAATGTAATTCAGTGGTCCCACAACTTGAGATTTTTCAGATCCGTTGCGTTTCGTTTCTCTTAGACTGTTTGTTTTTTTTAAAAAAAAAGTCCTAATTGTTTTGTTTGTCATTCAAAAATTGTTTTTCGGTTGTTTTGGAGCCATACTTTTGCATTAATACTGGAATAATACCACTGTCGCGTGTTGCTCCTCGCTGCAATCAATGTTTTTGTTTTCGAGAAGCCATAGAGTCTCGCTTTTCATAGAAACATTGTTGTTCGGTTGCCTTAGAACCATCGTTTTCCAGTTGTTTTAGAATAGGAGACTTGCAGTGATCTTAAGAAACAGATAATCATTTCGTTTACAACCATTGTTCCTTGTTTTGTTTACAACCTTTGTTTTTTGTTTCTTGTTGAATAACTGTTTTTGCTGATTTTTTAAAAGCAATTATTTTCAAATATTTTAGAACTACTGTATTTTGCCTGGCTTTGAAAAATTGTTTTTGTTAATTATAAACTTTTTGATATTTTAGAAGCATTGTAATTTTATGTCCTAAGACCATGTTTTATTAGTTGTCTGAGTTTTTCAATTGTCTTAATACAATGGTCTTTCGGATGTCTTTAAACCATTGTTTCATTTTCAGTTGCTTTATTACCATCATTTCTCAGTTCTCTTGAAAACACGTTTTTCAGTTGACTTACAAGCATCGTTATTCAGGAGATTTGAAAAAAGTATTTTGTTTGTTTGGGATCAACTATTTTTTTACTTACCGAAGAACAACTCTTCGCTTTCCCGAGGTTTATTTTGTTCGGTTGTCTAGAACCACTGTTTTTCACTTCCCTTAGAATTTCACTTCACTTTTTTTCGTTTCCCCTAAATAAAACCCACATTTTTAAAACTCATTTATAACCATTGCTTTTCGTCTGAAAATCATAGTTTACCGGTTCTCTTGTATCCTTTTTTCGTGAGCCAATGTCTCTCAATTCTCTTCTAAAAAATGTTTTTTGGTTGTCGTTTTTCTTTTATTGTCCTAAAACCCGTGTTTTTTCAGTTTCAACAGAACAAGAGTACTTCTGTTGTCTCTTAATCAATGTTTTCAGTTTGTCTTAAAACAAATTGTTTCAGCTATATTCGAGCCACATCTTTTTGGTTTTCTTTGGCCCGTTGTTTTTAGGTGTCTTAGAAACTTTTTTATGTTAGGACCATTATTTTTTGTTAATCAGAGTTTTAAAACCATATGTAATCAGTTGTGTTAGAAACATCGTTTTTCTGCATCGTAGAACTATTGCGTATCATTTTGTTAGAACTCTCGTCTTTTCGTTTGTCTTAAAACCATTATGTTTCAATTGTCTTAGAGCTATTCTTCGGTTTTCAATGATTGTTGTTTTTTGATTGTCTTGATGGATGAAATTGAAAATTCAGCTCGGATATGAATGTAATTTCTTAGGAAAAATGAAGTTCTTGTAACACTTTTGACAAAAAACATAGATTGTACTGCCATGTAGTGATATGCTTGTTTCATGATTTTAGTGAACTAATTGGAATTTGAAAACTAGTCAAATCAAGTATAAATTTGTTTCATTTGAAATGTAACTTTGGTCCTTAAAACGTTTTCAGATGTATTGGCTCAGCAAAAGCATCTTCTTTAGGCATGCTTGATGAAAAAAGGCTCAGCGGCATCTAGGAAACAAATGTAGAAAGAAATGCAACTGTTCCAGATGTCACGTCTTTTTTCTGAGAACGCTACATTATATCAAGGGTTAATACTACTTCAACTATTAAAAGTGTCTGTAGGGTTATCTCCATAGCGCGACCCAAATTAGTCTGGCAACTTCACTGCGCAATCCCTGCAGGTCTCCTCATCCAGTAAGCAACCACAGTTGTTCTGATACCCCCGTGCGCGACTCATGCTGGACTGGTTAGGGTCTATTTCGGTCTGGATGATCTGGCAACCCCTGTTTGCTATGCAAGCGAGTCTGATTGGACCCGGGTCGAGATTTTTCATGACAATTCTGTAAGAAATGCGCTGAAACGCGCTGAAAAAAATATTTTTCAGCGGATAGATCTTGCCTAATTATCCGCTTATTAAGCTGAAATTTCAACACCTTTCTTACACAATTTCAGCACGCAGCAACACATCAAGCGGATAATTATGTAAGATTTATACGGTGAAAATTTATTTTCTTCAGCGCTTGTCAGCGCATTTCTAACATACATTTCAGTTTTTTAACCACCTATCTAACATCATTTCAACGCTTTCCGTACACAAGTTCAGCACTTTCAGCACTTGTTCTACAAATTTTTGATTTTTTGGATTTTTTTATTACAGAGACAGCACCAGAGCAAGACTAAAGAGCATTGCTTTAGAGCAGTCCAATTTAAAAACAGTTGGAAATCTGCAAAACAACTAAAGAATTTTCTCAGCTCTTAAAATAAAGCAATTATCGCAGCTGGAGTATATAGCCAATTAACCTGATAGAATGAAGCCAGGTAGCCTAAGTATAATTGTCTTCCTTCCGTTAGATAAGATGAAAGTGTGACGCTTTTCAGTTGTTATGTTTTTAAGAAATATGAATTATCATTATAAAAAATAGCGCAAGTTTTTGATTGGTTAATGGCTCTACAAACTTGCAAAAGATGAACAACCGTACATACTGACTACAGTATTGGCAATAGTGAGCAATAAAAAGGCACGTAAAATGTTATGTTAAGAATGCGCTGAAAGCGCTGAATTTTCTTTTCTCTGAAATGTTTAATTTATGTAAGAATTGGGCTGAACTTTGAAGTGTTAAATTTATGCAAGGAATCTGTTGAAAGATTCGCTAAATTGTTGTGGGAAATGTGTTGAAAAGATGTACGGAATGTGCTGAAAGTGTTGAATTTGGGATTTTTGGAAAATCTGTTTTTTTTGTAAGAGAAGTGCTGAAAAGTGTGTTCAAATTATGTAAGAATTGTGTTAACAAGTGCTGAACATATTTTTATTCAGCACATTCAGCGCCCAAGGCTAAACTTTCAGCACATTCTGCACATTGCTTGCAAAACTTTAGCGCATTCAGCTCATCTCTCCCAAAATTTTCCGCTTACACCCGCTCACAACTCCGGGGAGCTTGGCTGGTTTGCACACTTATTCTGAAGAAACTGAAAAGCCAACCTCGGTCAGTATTTTTATAGCGGAATGCTGCAATAGTTCGTAAAGTGACTACGTTATAAAATTTTGATTTGTTCTGTAGAAATAACATTTCCAAAATTGAGATGCCAGGTCAAAGCAACATCTGATCAGACACTCTCCACACAATGTCTCTATGATCAGACCGTGCCAGACCAAACTGTCCTGTGATCAGATCAGACTTTTGAGTCCCTCTGATCATAAACTACTCCAGCAATTGCCCTCTGATCACATCATTTGCAAAATAAATGTGCATGTTAATTCAAACGCATATTAAATATGGAACAAATTATGGTGCTGCAGTTTAGTTCCAACATGTTAGAACATCTTGTCAATATAAGCGCAAAATTGACCGATGAAGTTGTTACCTGTTTTCGTTTCGAAAAACCTCCAATCTTGTGTTTCAGTTTACATATGCAGTAATCATAAAAACATGGATCAAATGATATTTCAATTATTGCGCTGTCATCAGGCTTTATTGTGACTTATGATCAGTGTGTCCAAACTTTCGCCTCTGATCTTAACTTTGTGCGACCATTGATTAGATCATCATTTGACTCTCTTCCAGATCCTGTGGCTTAGGTCATCCTGCTGTACCGTTTTTGTGCGATACAAATGGTCTATTTATAGGCAGCTTAGGTCTGCCACCTCATTCGTGGTTGAGAAAATGTAATTCCAAATAGAAGCATCGAAGATTTCACGGCGGTTACAACAGCCCAATTTCACTTTCCTTTTTTTCACTCTTTTTTCTTTTCTGATCAAATCGTTCTATAATTTATAGTAGTGGATAAAACAAGGGATTCAACCACCAGTAAAATTTGTCCCTTTCTCCTAACGCTAATCGCGCATGTCGAGACGGGCTAAATTTTACTGTTTGTTGAATCCCTTGTTTTATCCACTACTATATTCACCACTATAAATACATACTACGCGCACAATTGTGTACAAAAATGTACATAGCTAGTATAATTTATGCAATTCATACACTAATATCCAAAAGTTCTCAAAGCTGGGTTTAAGCCTAATTTCATATCTAATATGCCAAACTATACTGAAATAAATCAGGTTAATCATCTCACAAAGTTTTTTTTTTCAATAGAATCAGATGGACTGAAAATAACTCAAAATTGCTTAGAATTGGATAATAAGAAACAAGTTTTTAAAAATTTTTGACTTTAACCAGGAGACGATTGATCTATGATGTTTAACTGAGTGATTCTATGTACCTGGGTACATTTTTGAGCCGAGTCTTGGGAGGTCTTGATAAAAGATTGACTCGCCTTTACCACGCTACGGCAGTATTGCTCGACCTTTCTTAATGGCATCTGTGGGGGAGAGGGCAACTACAGAATGCTTGAACACTTTTAATTTTAATTATTATGCTGACTGAAGTCTAATATTAAGCTGACTGAACAATATTAATGTATCATTTTACAGTTTTTGTAGTGAAGTGAAACTCATGATGAATAGCCAAAAAGTGCCGTGGAGAATAAAGGTCCCCACGTGGAGTATTATTCTAGAACATTCTTTTTCTAGAATATTCTCACATGATTTTTAATTTAAAATTAGTTATCATTTCCCAAGTAATTACATGTTTTAAAGTAAAATAATAATTACATCCTTCTATTAGATTGAATGATTTGTATAATCTATTAAAAATTAAATTAAGATTTTAATAAATACTCACTATACTAGCTAATTTTTAAGAGTATCTTATATTCGAAATTTTCACTTGTTTTCATTCTGTTAGTGGTGGTGGCTTTCTTTGTCAATGGCGGCGGCCATTTTAGCATGACATGCACTTTTCATTCGATCTGCTAAGCAGTGTAATGCGATGTTAAACCATGTTTGTTGACTTCTTGTACTATTAGCGGCTGCTAAATATGAAAGAAAGCGAACAATAATAGTACACTCAAAAACACTGAGATCGGTGGAAACACAGTGATTAGTGTTTTTCTATGTCTTCTTGAATATTATACTTATAAACATGCTCTCTGAATTGATTTCTAGTGTGACCATATCTATATCTATGAAGATAAATACATAATCTACATTTCCTATTTCTAAATCTATATAATGATATATGTTTATAAACATTACACATACTACACGTTAGATTTTGATCAGGATCAGAATAATGATATCCCAAATGTTCTATATAATCTTTAACCTTAACCATATTTTTACATACATAACAAAAATATTCTAATTCTTTACAATTATTACAACAGTCTTTCCAAGGTTTATTTATACACTTATCGCATTTCAATTTCATTTTTCGAAAAATTATTTTTTGATTATTTCCCTAAAAAAATACATCATGTCTCAATCAACTAATACTAGTGTCATAAACTTCTGCGATGTCTGTAATCTATCCTTTGAATCAAAGAAGGCTTTATACAGGCATCAATCATACGATCTCAAACATAAGGAACTATTGGAGAAAATGTTTGAGTCTGAAGAAGAGGAAATCTTGGAGAGGGTGTATATTTTGGATGAAGATGATTATATTATTAAAACTAAACCAGCCACCAAACCTAAAACTAAAACTGAAGAGGATATCTACACCAGATTTAAGTATGAATGTAAAAAAAGTCATGAAGAATTTAGAAGTAAAGTAGCCCTAACTACCCATTCATATAGTCACAATCGCATGTATCTAGAAAACACAGAAGAGTGCGATATAAACTCAAGTCAGAACATGAGAGAATTTTATATTACTGATAAAGGTGGGAATTACTTTGAAGATATAGATGAAGCAACTAATTACTCTTTAGAAGAAATTAAAAACTGTTACCAGTTTCGTAAAGTTAAGAGTTTTAAATATAAGATCACGGCTGAATGTGATTATAAGAGGAGAACCAAAAAAGAAGTTAAAACTACTAAAATATTTTTTTAATACTGATTTTATTAATAAAAATGCAATATATGAATATGGTGACTTCAATCGGTGGCTAGATTTCGAAAAGGAAATATATGAAGGTTATGGTTATCGTTTTGAGTTTCTTGGAATAAGAAGTATTCAGTTAAACATTGAACCAACTAAAGCATCGATTTGTAGTTATATTGATTTACCTCCTGATCTCAAAAACTCTAAATCGATATTAAATATACGTTGTTATAAATACAATTGCTTACAACTAACTATATCTGCTTGGCTACATCCCGCCCCACACCATGCAACTCGAGAAAGTAAATATGTAGATAAACTAATTGAACCAAGACAACAACATGAAGATGATTTTGCTTATATAATTAGAATACAGAAATTGTATAATATTAATATTTGGATATACACACCTTGTGGTAATGGTAAAATAGAATTGTTTAAACAAGTGGATGATTTTAAAAAACATAGAAAAGTTGTAAGAATACTAGTTTGGAGTAATGGTCAAATGGAACACTGTGCCCTAAAAAAATATAGAAACCTTGTTAGAACGACCAAATAAAAACAACATTAAATATTATTATTGTGATAGGTGTACCTATTGGTTTAACTCACAAATTACATATGATAAACACGAATGCAACACCTCATTCAAACCAGAGATTGTTTGTCCTAAGAAAAAGCAAATTACTTTTGTAAATGAACACAAACGTCAGAATATAAAAAATATTATAACTGCCGATATAGAATGTTGCATTGTTGAAGTCTCAACTAATGATTTAAAATATGTAATAGCTGAACATAATCCAATAGCTGTGGGTTACACCTGGCAAGGTAACTTCAAACACTACTTCGGTCTAGGCTGCATCAAAATATTTGCTAGAGATCTGTTAGAAATAGAAACTGGGAATAATTTCAAACATAATGAAAAGATGATATTCACAGAAGAAGATAAATTATATCATGAAACTAATAACACTTGTCATATCTGCAGCAAAACATGTATTAATAAAGTAAGAGATCATTGTCATGAAACTGGTAAATATAGAGGACCAGCATGTAAAATATGTAATCTAAGATACAAACAACAAAATTTCATTCCAGTATTATTCCATAATGGCTCTGGCTATGACTTCAACATACTATACAGTGAACTCTTTAAACAGAATAATGATAAAAGAAAAGTAGATAATATACCACTAGCTGCTTGTAAATCTAAGATGTTTAGCATTGGTTGTCTCAAATTCTTAGACAATTATAACTTCTTAGCTATGCCTCTAGATCAAATGGCAAAGATATACGGATGTAAAACTAAAACATTATATCCATATGAATACTTTGGTTTAGAGTCATTGAGAACCACGACCAAGTCGTATAGTAGCAAAGCTACCTACCAAGAAGCTCTAGGTAATCTAAAAATGGAAGACTTCAAATCCTCACTACATAATAAATTACCAACATAAGAAGAAGTAGATAACTTTAATAATGAAAACAGTCATAAAACTGGTAAAGATCTAACTATAGAGTATTTACAGAATAATGTGGAAATATTAGACTATTGCATGAATGAATATGTTAAACTAAGCATGAAAGAATTCAAGCTCAATCCCCTACACTATGTAAGTCTCCCAGGTTATAGTTTTGATTGTTGGTTAATGTCAAGCGGTGTAATATTAGATACATTATAAGATAAACAAATGCTAGTTGATTTTGTTGGAGCAAAGAGAGGTGGTATATGTGGAACAATAGGAGATAGATATATGAATATTAGTAATACTAATACTAATACTAATACTAATACTAGTACTAATACTAATACTAATACTAATGATAAAGTTATTTATAGAAATATATGGTACATAGACGCAAACAACCTATATGGTTATGCAATGATGCAAAAGCTACCTTATAAGGATTTTGAGTTTATTGCTACTACTACTCTAGATGTAATATTGAATACTCCAGATGATAGTGATCATGGTTACTATATAGTTTGTGATATTGATTATACTAATGAATGTAAAGAGAGAACAGAACAGTTAGCACTAATGCCTAATAAAAGAAAGATAAATGATAATGAACTGGGATATCTGCGAAGCAGTTTCGCTGATCATGAAAGAGATGGAGTCAAAGCAAGATCCGAGAAGCGGCTTCATCGATCAGGGAAACTGCTTCACCGATCAGAGAAATTAATCATAGACCAAAACAACAAAACAGAATATATGGTTCATTATAGGATGTTAAAGTTCTATGTTAAGATGGGATTAAAAGTAACAAAAATACATAGAGTAATTAAATTTAAACAAGATTATATATGTAGCGATTATATACAAAACAATACAAATAAAAGAGCAACAGCTAAAACTGAAGCAGAAAAGGATGTAAGGAAAATAATGAATAACTCATTATATGGAAGAATGTGCATGAATCCTCTACACTTCTTTCAAAGAAAGTTCTTGCATGATGAAGAAAAGATAATGAAAAGTGTGAGAAAACCAACATTTAAGAATATAACTAGATATATAGAGATTATAGCCAAATAGAATACATAAAGAATAAAATAGAATATGATTCTCCAGTATATGTAGGTGTTACTATCTTAGAATTAATTAAATTACACATGTATGATGTATTCTATAATATTCTACAACCATCCCTCAAAGATCTAACACTTCACTATATGGATACGGACGGTTTCGTATTAAGTTATAGTGAAGGTAAAGTTAATGATGAGCATATGGACTTAAGTAATCTAGATATACATATAAAAACTAATAATAAAGTCCCCGGCAAGTTTAAGCACGAGCTGGGAAGAAGGATTATTGAGGAATTTATAGCATTGTCCCCCAAAACATATAGCTTCAAAAATTATCCTAAAATCGCTAAAGAAAAAGGAATAAAGAAGCATAATAATGCTAGGCACATAGATTATTATGATGCATTAACGAATAATACACAGAGAACAGTAGATGAATGTAGAATACAAAAAGTTGGTGATAACATGACAACAACAAAAACAAGTAAGATTAGTGCAAACACATTTGATGATAAAAGATTTTATGTAAATAATATTAAAAACTATCCTCATGATGAGAATCTATATCTATTCAAAACAGATTTGATAAAAATGATCCACCAAGCATCATTAGATGGAGACTAAGACCTACTGGTTAATAATATTCTAGAACTAACCATTAATGATGATAGAAAGTTAATTGAAGTTGCTATTATATTAGATAACGAGCTTTGCTAATTTTTATAACAAACAATTATAGACCTAATTCATTCATTACATCCATATGGTTGGTAGTTAGTATATTATAAATCATTATCTGAGCCATATAATTTTCCATAGTGTCTCCCATGATTGTATTCTTATGTAGTGTAGCTCCAGCTATTATATTTTTATTATACTCTAGAAATTTTATTATCATCCCAGCCCCATCTACATATTTAGAATAAGTTGAAATTATTAAATCATCATGATTAGTTCCCTAATATGATCAATAAACTCATCTATAGTATTACAACGTCTTTTACAAGCTAAACATGTTTTAGATTAAGAGAGAAGCTGTTTTCATTATCCATTTTTTACTCTTATTATAATTTTTCAATACATATAAAATGACTAAAATAGATAAAATTATAGAATTAAACAATCTAGAAAAACAAAACAGAAGAAGTAGATTAGAAGACAAATTAAAACAACAAGAATATTATGGTGAAATAGAAGAGTTATTTGATCCTCTAACCAAAACTTTAAACGCAAACAATGAACAGAATCTAGCATTAAGTGAACAAACATTAAGAGCAATAGATTGGCAAAATCAAGAGTTAGATAAACAAACTAAGATGATCGAGCAAGCTGGTTCCCAGTTTAATGAAACTGCTTCCAAGATTGGTGAAACGTTAAAGGGGACTCAAGATATAGCACCAGTTTTTGTTGATACAAAGACAGCCAAACTTCTTCATGACATGGGGGCTCAAACTAATCCTCAATTAAAATTAGAACTCATAGATTTACCTACTAGGAGATATAAAATGAATGGTGTTGATATAACTCTAGAGCAGGGTGCAATTTTAGTTAGGGATAATATATATGAGTTTTCAGAAGGATTTACTGATTTTCTTACTAAATCAAATGTAACATATGATGATAGTATTGAGGAAGATGAAAACAAAATTAAAAGGTTTTTGTTTGATATTAGATATGATTTAGGAAAAGGGGATAAGAAAAGTGCTAGATATAGAACAATAAAACGTATAATGGGGGCAAAAGATGATGTATATGGTAGGGGATTAAATAGCAAACCAGACCAACGAAGTTGCCACCACTACATGGATCAGGGAAACTGCTTCGCAGATCCAAATAGTTTAATAGAAAGATTAGAATTATTAATACTAGAAACAAAAGCTGGTCATGATGGATTAAATGATGAAATGCTAGATATATCTAAGCAACTATTATCTATGAATCTTATTAATCAAGAACAATTAGATAATTTTATTTTTAACTATGGTAAATGAGCGAAGCTATCAGGGAACCTGATTCGCAGACGACTTTTTCCATAAATAAAACGATAGAGAAACAACATCAACAACAACAACAACAACAACTAGCTAAAGAAGTATTCAATCCTCGAATAACAAAGATTAGAAGAGAAAGAATAATACCATTATATAAAGATGAAACATGGTCAGCTGATTTAATTGATAAGTCATCTCTAAGTAAATACAATAATAAATATAAGTTTATATAAACAGTTATAGATATATTCACAAAATATGCATGGGCTATTCCATTAAAGAATAAATCTGGTTTATCTATAACCAATGGTTTTAAAATAATATTAAGTGAACATCCACAAGGTGGCTCTGAACCTAGAAAACCAGAAAAGTTATGGGTAGATAGAGGTAGTGAGTTTTACAATAAAACATATAATTCTTTACTTAAAAAATATGGAACCGGCAATGCCGCTTCAGGGATAGAGCTATATTCTACTTATAGTGATTTAAAGGCTGTATTCATAGAGAGATTCAATAGAACATTATTACACATAATAAATAAACCTATGTTCATCAATGGCGATAGTAATTGGGTAAATATATTAAATGATGCTGTTGTAACATATAACAATAACATTCACTCGACAATTAATATGACACCAGTTGATGCTTCTAATAATCCTGATAAAGTTAAATACACTTTTAGTTTTAAGAATATTAAACCTAAACTTAAAGTTGGTGATTATGTTAGAAATGTAGATAAAGGTAATATCTTCTCTAAAGGTTACACTTCTAATTGGAATACAGAATTGACAGAATTGTTTAAAGTGAATGAAGTTCTAAAAACACATCCACCAACATATATAATAGAGGGAGAGATAATAGATATAATAGAGGGAGAGATAATACATATATAATGGAGAGATAATAGAAGGCAAATATTATGAACAGGAACTATTGAAATCCGAGTTTGACTTTGAAGCTGATAATAAGGTTTTGGAATCATTAAATATCAGGGAACCTGCTTCGCAGATAGACCTGCGGTCCTAAGTCTAATTATAATTCTAAGTCTAAGTCTAATTGTAAGATTAATTATTTGTCTAATTACAAGACTAATTATTATTCTAATTATATGTAAACAAATACAGAGATGACAAGAAATAGATTCAATCATGCTAAACATAAATCAACATCAACATCAACAAGCAACTTAACACTAAGTAAGGCTCGTGGGTTATTCCTAGAAGATAATGATGATATTGATATGAAGGATACCTACAAAATTACAAATGTTAATCCTCCTAGAGATGAAAAAGCTGTTGTTAATAAAGAGTATTGTGACAATAACTTATTATCCTCTTCTACTAAAATAGACATTTTAAGTAAAAACATAACTGAACTAAGAAAAGGTGACTTTGATAAAGTTACAACTAAAACATTACAACTAAATGAAACACAAGTTAATGAAGAACTAATTAATGAGTTTATTGAATCAACAAATGAAGTCAGAAATACTGTTAAGTTTTGTAATTAAGTTGCTGCAGAAACTATCTCTAAATATAATCAATTAAAGCAAGAATTTGATAATAATATGTTTAATCAGAATATATCTAATATACACTTAGATGAAATGTTTACTAACGGTCTGAGAGAAATGAAAGAATACAATAAATCTCTTAGAGCTGTTATTGTACAATATATAATTGCTATACTTTTACAAAGTAAGTTACCTGATAATAAAGAGAAAGACAGACTTGAGATGCACTGTAGTTTTAATCAATAAGATATAATGAAAGAAATAGAAAGAATTTTTACTAATGAAAATAAGCAAAGCAATGACCAATCCAACAGCACCGAGTGAGAGATTACTATTTCCAGATTTGTCATCAGTATCAGAAAGATTGATAAACGAAAAGATTCAAGCTAATAATAAAATAAACAACAATATTACCATTATGAAAGATATTAGAAAATATTATGAAACTGAAACTAATAACTATAATAAGAAGTTAAGTAGATATAAGAATTATATTAACATAGCTGAGATAACAGAAGTAGTATTATCATCAAGAGCAACAACTGCAACAACAACATCAGTTTCATTAACAGGTATAGGATTAGCTTATTCTATACCAACAGCTTTCGCTACAGCAACTGTTTGTGGTTCATTATCAAAAACAATTAATACTAAAATTAGAAACAAAATTATAAAGTATTCACAAATGTATATTTTAAGTAAACAGTTTAGTGATAAGTTTAATAAACTATATACTAAATCAATGGATGATAATAAAATAGATAATGATGAGTATAATGAATTTGTTAAGTTATATGAGGATTGTAAGAAGAATAAAAAAAACAAGCTGAGTAATTTTTTAGATTAAAGATATTAGTGCTTAGTAATAACAATGTTTTTTGTAATCATAATATTAGTATTAATATCTATCGATAAATATATAATCATAATCTTAGTTCTAATCATAATCATAAACATAATATAATCATAATATAATCATAATCATAATCATAATCATAAACATAATATAATCATAATTATAATCAAATAATTATCTTTTCTTTGTACCTAAGTATAACCCTCTTCCTTTTTGTACTACTTTTATACCTTCAGCAGTAGTTGAAAATTTAAATCAGGAGTGGCTGATAAAGCAGCTCTAGGGTTTCTAGATGCAGCTGCACTTCCTTTTTTACTTGCTATTTCTAATGCTCTTACTGGATTATTAGCTACTTTCTTTCCAAAGTTAACTGTAGCCCTACCAACACTTTTAAAGAAATCTTTAAGTCCTTCTGCTTCTATTGTTGCATCAGATACTGTCATTGATTTATTCCTTCTACATAAAACACAATTACCTTTTAACATCTTAGTTCCTTTTGAAGTAATAGCTCCTCTTATATTAACAGTACCACTATAATGTCTACCTCCAACACAATATGAATTAGTTTTGAACTTATTTAAAAGACTCATTTCTATATAAAAAAAATAATGGAAGTAAAAAAGTATAATCCCTTTGTTGTTATTAAGCCTAAGCCTACGGGTTCCAACCGCGGGCGAAGCTCGAAGACTGAGCCTAAGCCTAAGGTTAAACCCAAGCCCAAGGTTAAGCTTGAAGCTAGAGGCTTGGCTCTAGAGAATAAAAAGAAATTAGACATTATTTATGCTAAAGGTTTTGTTAATACTAATAAGAAATAGTTAGGTATTAACAAGAGTAACAATTAGAGCTGACTAGCTATAAATATAAGTATAAGTATATGGTTATGTATAAGTATAAGTATATAAATATAACAATAGCTATATTATACTATAAATATAAAATATCGCTAGAGCTATATCTAAAATTATAATTATCGCTAGAGTTATATCTAAAATTATGATTATCGCTAGAGTTATATCTATGACTTAAATTATATCTATGACTTAAATTATATCTACGACTTAAATTATATCTATGATATTTTATCAACCATCTTATTACCATCACTATTCACACTAATAATCTTTCTAGTTAATACTAATGCATGACATATAACATCTGCAACTGCAGCACTAAATTTAAAATTAAGTTGTATTGGTTGTGGACCTATATGATCCCTTTGATATCTAGTATCGAATACATATATTCTATAATTACTTTTGAATGTTCTATGATTTATATATGGTTTTATATTATGTGGTAGCCCATTATAATCTTTATTAAAGCTAACAATCTCTTTAAAAGCCTCATTATAATTATTGGTTCCATGATAATTATTCATTCTATCCTCGGGATAAAACTCACTACCAATCTTACAATAAAATTCAGTAGCATTCATTACATCAAATGTACTTGCATCATGAGTTTGTTCATTAACATTATTATTTTCAAAACCAACTATTATATATTGCGGTCTTTCCATACCACTTTCCATACCTAGATCAAACATGAAGTTAGTAGCATTGGATACATTCTTATAAAATGTCTTTCTTCATAATAACTAAAGTCTACATTATTCTTTTTACTTAAACCCTTTTGCACAATAATTCTATTATCATTACTAGGATCAATACTAGGCACACACCATGATATATTTCTAATTTCTATATTACCATCATTAGCAACTGCGCCAGGATTAGCATTAACTTTATATAGAGCTCTATCATTATTATTTCTTTTTAATATTAGTTTAAATCCTAAACCATATATAATCTTTTCTAAATCATTTATGAAACCAAATAGATCACTCATCTTAATCATCATATACATATGACCTCGTTATGCAGCAATATGGTCACCTTTAAGTTGACTATCTCTATTGCCCTGATTTCTAACAAAACCACTCTCATATTCATCATCAGTACTAGTTTATAACTTATACATCAATAGATTAGGATGACAACGATCTATATATTCAATAGTCCTACCACCACTAGTTTCAAGCTTAATTGAACTAAACAAAGCCATCATACCATAATTAACTAATCTAATATCAGCATCATTAGCAAATACACCACCAGCATCATCTGATACAACAAACTCTATCTCTAGATATGAATCACGCAAATTTAAGTGATTTTCTTCTCTATTGAGTATGATATTAATATTGGTATTAACCGTATTCATTCTTGCTAGATTATTAGGTTTATATTTCATAATCTTACTTTTATGTATATCATTATTATAACCATAAGTTGAATCCAAATTAAAATCCAATTTTATTAGATAAAAAATGACAGACAACTTGATTTTATATGAACTACAAAATATACACGAAGCTTTAACTAAAACTAAAGAAGAGTATACACTTAACTTTAAAATGATAAAACCAACAGAAAATTTTAACTTTAGTGAACCTATACTTAATACAACAAAATTAGGTTTGATTAACTGACATAGCAGAATTAATAAAAGAAGAAACTGATGGTAATGTTGTAATAGAACCTGATAAGAATACGATGAAATGTTTAATGGAAAAAAAACAAGGAGCACTCAGCTTTGATATAGAAAACTCCCTGGCCTCATTACTAGGATTTAGAAAAATAATTTATAAAAAAGGTAGATATACATCTCAGAAAATTATTGATATTATGGGTTTCAATAATATTAACATTCATTGCAATACTATATCTGGAGCTAAAGATAATGGTAAAGATACAGATATATTATATACTTTTAATCTAACAGAACCACCAGGTTACTTGATAAATATTATACCAACTTATATCTTATAACAAAATGTAACTAAAGATAGAAAAGAATATATAGAATTTCATATTAAAGATGAGCATGGAAGACCTATAGACTTTAATGGTGATGTATTAAGTTTTACTTTACATTTGATTTAGACTTATACTTATATTTACACTTATACTTATCTGAGAAGCAGGTTCCCGATACTTATAATTATACTTATCTGCGAAGCAGGTTCCCGATACTTAGACTTGTACTTAGGCTTACACTTATCTGCGAAGCAGGTTCCCTGATACTTAAACTTAAACTAAACTACAAAACTCTCCGATCCCAATTAATTCTTAGTTTACCATTAATATTTTTATTTTTAGTTATATCAATGACAATATAATTATAAGGCTCTTTCCATACGTTATTACATATATTAGCAAAATCATTATAACTAAGTTCAACATTATTAAAGAAACCTTGATATATAGATATGAGGACTTTACCTCTCCGTTCAAATAAAATAAATTGATTACAGTTCTCCCTAAGACTCTGCCTATCCAGAGAAAACAGGTTTTGATTAAGATATATCATATTACATTTATTATGTCTACCTCTACAAAAGTATTCATTAATAACCGGTTCTTCGGCTCTAACATCATCAAATATCATTAGTTTCTTTAAGTCTTCGGGTAGTTTATCAGGAGATGGTAAATCTTTTATATCTTTAATAAATTCAACATCTGCTTTTGGGTTTATTCTTTCTATACCATGCTACTGATCACCAGTAGGTCCAATGATGTATAGCTTATCAAAGTATATACTAGCTAGAATTAGTTTTTTCAATAAGAATGTCTTACCACATTCACTAGGACCAGATATTTTACATCTAAAGTTATCTGGGAATGCGGCTTCAGTAATTATATCATCATCATTTAACCATAAATATAGATCATCATTTATGTTTACAGATATCGGTGAAACCGCTTCACGGATATTATTAGTAAGACTATTACTAATGCTATTACTACTGCTATTCCTATTAGATTTACTCCTTTGATATTTTTCATCAAATAGATATATAAAATTATCAATATCATTATCATTTTCATTATCATTATCATTATCATTATCATTATCATTATCATTATCATTATCATTATCATTATCATTATCATTATCATTATCATTATCATTATCATTATCATTATCATTATCAATGACATTATCCTTATCATTAACATTATCATTATCATTAACATTATCATTATCATTATTAGCAAAGCTACTTCGTAGATCATTAACATTTTCATAACATTATCCTTATTTTTATCACCACCTCTACTACAACTTAAATAAAAACACTCATTATATATTCCTGGATATTTACATTGATTAAGTAGAATACTCAAAGCACTTTTAATTCTAAATCCTCTATCAATAAAATAGATCATATATAAACGATAAGCCCCACAATAAGATTCATCATATTGTTGTATTCTCTCATTAGAGCCTAGATCAACATATTCTTCTAGGAATAATGGTGGGGTTTCTACACCAAAACTATCAAAGTAATACACAGGACCATCGGTGGAAGGACCTTCGGTCTTGGTTCTCCAACCGCCTCGCGTATCTTCTCTTCTTATATTTAAAACCCAATGTGTACCTTCAGTTGGATGTAGATTTACAATAATGTTGAAGTTAGGATCCCTGATGCTATCTGGAGTTTGATCTCTCATTACAATCTCAATTTGTGTTAGACTTATATCTTTACCTATATCTTTTATTCTGATATCACTCATAGCATTATTATCAATATTAAATTTATTATTGAATTCCTCAAAAGTTAGAATGAGCATTTTTATATAATAAATTTAATAAATCTAAGTCTAATTGTAAGTCTAAGTCTAAATCTAAATCAAATCTATATTTATTATATAAAAATGGAAACAGGTAGTGCAGTTTTTATTTTTATTATTATAATTGGAATTTGTTATAAAATATATGATTCAAGACCAAGTAAATATACAAAACTAGAAGAAAGCTTTGGTGGATTTATGAATAGGAGTCTAGTTAGATTTGAATATGAAAAGTCACCACTACATACTATTGTTTATGGTGGAACTGGAACGGGTAAAACATATTTTATTAGACAAAACTTAAAGTTATACTTAGACCATGATCAAGTTCAAGATCAAGTTCAAGATCAAGCTCAACATCAAGTTCAAGATCAAGATCAAGTTCAAGATCAAGATCAAGATCAAGTTCAAGATCAAGTTCAACATCAAGTTCAAGATCAAGATCAAGTTCAAGATCAAGTTCAAGATCAAGTTCAAGATCAAGTTCAACATCAAGTTCAAGATCTAGATCAAGTTCAAGATCAAGACCAAAGGTCCATAGTTATAGTTTGTAAAGATTACAGAGACTGGATAGATCCTGAGTCTAATAAAATTTATACTGGGTTTAATAAATGTGATATAAATATGATCACAAAAAATAATATGCATAAATTTCAAAAGTGTGTAATAGTACTTGATGATATGGGTGATAGGTTAAATAAGGATATAGGTTATTATTTTACTGAAGGTAGACATTATAATATTCAAATGATTGTAATGTGCCATAAACCAGCTCAAATAATTAATACAGCAAGAATGAGTTGTGATACTATTTATTTAACAACTTATAGTGGACCTGACCTATTTAAAAACTTAAATGAGATAAATAAATGTGAACATGACTTCAATAAAAAAATTAGTGAATTAAATAGTAACTATTATAATTGTACAGATGGAATGTCAGATGAACTTCGTTATGATATAATTAAATATAATAAAAAGGAAAATACTTTTATTATTATTAGTAGTAATAGAACAATGATATATGATTCAAGAGTTGGTTTCCTTGATTTAAAAGCTCTTAGTTTAAAGGATGATTTAGAAAGAGAAGATATAAAAAAACTTATAGCATATATGACACCATTAATTATTAATGCAACAGATAGAAATGTTGTTAATCATGATAATTATCAGTTTTATTTTATTAAACTTCTTACTTTAAATAATATTAAAAATCAGAAAGATGTTTTAACAAAAGAGATGATTAATGGAAAGGGTATGAAAATTTTCATCAAATATTGGTGGAATTATAGGCACAGGTTTATTTATATTTAATTGTTTTTATCCTGATTCAATATCAAGAAATGCTGAAACTGTAGCAATGGGAGCAAGCACAATGTTGAGTAGAGTAAATACATTAGTTAATGTTGGATTTGGAGAAGAGTTGGAAGGTGAAACACGGACAAAGTCCAATTCCTCGATCTGCGAAGCAGGTTTCATGATCCAAGAGGAATATATAGATCGAGGAAGCAGTTATACTGATCAGGGAAGCAGTTATACTGATCAGTGTAACTGTGACTTCGTCAATGAAGGGATGGGAATTTGGATTAGAAAGGGAGGAAAGTTTTTAAACAAACTATATATAAATAATGAAGAATTTAGAGAAGAGATTATAAATTTTGTTAAAGATAAAAAGAATTAGACCTTGATTTGATCTTAGATAAGAGATGTAAAACTAATACACTCAATACTTTAGGAAATAAATTTTTAGCAGAGTGTATCACGTCTAAAGATAATACTAAAGATTTAATTGAAATCATGGCTAAATATTATCCACAAAGTTTGTACACCGATTCTACAGCATAGCTAATATTATCTGCGAAGCAGTTTGGTAAACCACGAACAAAGTTCGTTGGAGAACCACGAGCAAAGCTCGTTCACTGATAATTTTATCTATTAAAAATGCTTTTACAATGTTTTACTATAAATGTGGAAACATTGCTGTTATAAAATATCATTATGAATCATTTCATAAAGATAAAACTGATAAATATATGTGTGGTAATATAATATTAAGTGGTATTTGTGCTAATGATTTTCCCCATGGGGTTGTTCTTTAAAAAATGAATCTAGTTCTAGTTCTAATTCTAGTTCTAACCCTAGTTCTAATTCTAATTCTAATTCTAGTTCTAACCCTAGTTCTAGTTCTAACCCTAATTCTAACTCTAGTTCTAACCCTAGTTCTAGTTCTAGTTCTAGTTCTGGTTCTGGTTCTAATCCCAGTTCTAGCTCTAGTTCTGGTTCTGGTTCTATCTTTGACTATAACTCTAACTCAGATCCTAACCCCAACTCTAACCCTAACCTTATCCCCAACCCTAACCCTAACCTTATCCCTAACCCTAACCTTAACCACAGCTCAGAAGTATTAACTAGATGTTGTAATAAGTGTAATTATATAAAACCACTAAATAATTTTGATGAGGGTAAGTATACATGTAGAAGTTGTACTTCAGCTACAGTTAATTGTCCATATTGTACTTCTGTTGTGAGATATGTTGGGATACGGGCTCATGTAAAGAAACAACATCCAGATATAGAATTGACTAGAGGATTTAGTAGAAATATAACTGATCGGTGTAACCGCTTCGCGGATAAAACAATTAATCCTATTTGGCAAAGTCCTAGAGCTGTAAGTCTTTTAGTTATTAACCAAACAGAGGAAAGTTGTTCATGTAAATACTATAATTTTGTATCATTTCTGATTAATAATGGAATAAATATAGAAAAAAAAAGAAAATATAAATTTATTGAAAAGTATAGATAATTTGAAATAAAAAGTATAAAAAAAACAAATATCAAAAAAGAGGGATTCACTCTTTAAGAGCGAAAAAGAGCGATCTTTTCTACTGGGGATCACTCCGAATAAGAGTGAATCACTCTTAAAGAGTTAAATGTAAATTTTGCTTTGATTTTTTGATTTTTTATTTTTATTTTTGATTTTAATTGATTTTTTTTATTGAATTTAGAGCTAATATATAGTAGTGGATAAAACAAGGATTCCAACAAACAGTAAAATTTGACCCGATTCGACATGCGCGATTAGCGTTAGGAGAAAGGGACAATTTTTACAGGTGGTTGGAATCCTTGTTTTATCCACTACTATTTATGAGCAAGTTTCTTGAAGACAAAATATGATTATGGAATTCCATTTTATGTTGCTGACAATTTGTTCCAACACGTTGGTACATCTTGTTAATAAAAGCGCAAAAATGACTGACAAAATTATTACCAACTTTTGTTTCGGAATGCCTCCAAAATTCTGTTTGAGTCATTATATGCAGCAGTAAAACAAATATGGGTCAAATAAAAGAGTCAATTACTGCTCTCTGACTGATCAGTCTTTAGTGCAATTTGTGATCAGGCTATATCCAAACGTTCTTCTCTGGTCTTACTTTTGTGCGACCATTGATTATACTATCGTTCGAAATTTTGTTCCAGAACCTTCAGTTTGCGTCATTCTACTGTACCGTTCTTGCGCAATATATATGGTCGGATCAGAGGCGGCTTGGGTCTGGCACCTAAAACTGGATTGAGAGAAGATAATTCTGAATATAGGCATCTAGGATTTCACTTAGGTTACAAACAACTTATTTCGACTGTTTTCTTTTCCTTGATTAGATCATTATCAAATACATATGCAAGTTAGTTGAAACGCGTGTAAAATATAGAATTCTGTTTTTTGGTGCTTAAAGTTAGTTCCAATATGTTAGTACATCTTGTTAACATTAGTGCAAAAATGACTAAAATGTTTCAAAAATCCTTCAATCTTGTGTTTGAAACTACACAAGCGGTAATGACAGAAACATGGATCAATTGAAAAGTCAATTATTGCAATGTCATCAGGCTTTAGCGTAACTTATGATCAGAGTCTGTCCAACCTTTCGCCTCTGATCAGAACTTTGTGCGACCATTGATTACAACATCATACAACATCATTCGATTACAACACACATGCTTTAGCATTTTGGCTACATTTCATGCACTTACATATTCAATTATATACAAAAGGCCTTTACAGTTTGGTTAGGCAGCAAAGTTTTGAAAATAAAACGTACACGGGAATCGAAACCAGAGTACAATTCTTTCGGACCAGTATTAGATGCAAAGGCACTCGTATTTGGAGCAGATGAAAAGTTTCAATTCCGCATTCGAGGTGTCCGTTAACAATTTATTACAGTCGCAAAAACTTGAACGGTACGCAGATTTGATGGCAAAACTTTTGATCTAATTCTTACTTAATATTCAGGAAAGTTTAGCGAATATTGTGAAAGCTGTTGACATCAGTCAAATAATTTTTTTTAAAAGTTAATCAGAGAGCACATCATTGAAAAACTTTGGGCACTTCAACATTCATAGTTCCGCTTTTTCTTTCGTAGAAAAAGGAAACCATCAAACAGCGCAAGGGTCCAAAATGAGATAGTAGTGATCATTTATTGAACCTCAAATTTTTTACGGTTAAATTCTATGATTTAAATACCTGGGCTCTTTTCTTTTATTTCTGTTATTACAAAGAATAATGTGCTATAGCTTTATGGCACTAATTTTTTTGACAACCGGAATCAAAAATTAATCCATTCGTATACCGTTACCGGCAATTTATTATGATTAAAAAAGGGATCTCCAAGGACCAAAAATTACATAATGGGGGGAAGGTGCAAATATACTGGCTAAATAAGTCTGCAATAACAGAAAAGGAGTCCTAATTTCTATTTCTTGGTATGTCGGTAGAATTTTTGCATTTTTGCCTTGTATTTTGTATAAAGTTTATACGCATTTGTCTCCCGCGTTGCCTACATTTAACCGGTAAAAAATTCAGTAGAATTTCTGCTTATTACTGTGCTAATTGTTCTGTGATTATAATTATATCAACGTGATTATAATTACTATAATTATAATTTCTTAATTCAACATTTTCATCTCAGTTGTAATCAAAATTATATCATGCATTCACTGTTATCCTCCGAATATCCCACCATCATTCGGTTCAACTTTTGAAATCAAGAGATTGTTTGTGCATGCGTAGAACTCATGCGTGCGATCTATTACTAAATAATTACACCCGCACTTCAGGTGACGCGTGTTTGAAGTACCTCAATGTTTTAATTGCACTGCACGAATTCCTTTCGGAGGCCTATAAATGTTTTAATTGCTGTTTTAACAAGCAAACATTCCTAAATGATTCATTCGTACAATGCAATAACGTTTTGTGAGAAATGAAATTAAGTTTGCTTCACGTGTGAACTTATTGTGTACGCATAATCTATTAGCAGAAATAAGAACATAGCATGCTTGATTGATATTACATTTATCAATTCTATTCTTATTATAGGTGGATTTTGTGTAAGAAACGATACACGTCGTATGTTTTACGCCTCTGCGATCGCACGCATTGTTCTGGTCATTACTAAGTGGCGGTTCTTAAATGTATGGATTTAAAAATAGACATGTATTTTGAAGTCATGTGTAAAAATAGCTGAACTTAATTCTCCAACTGTCCCGCAAGGTCTTGCATTTGATCTCTATTAGCTTTGTGCCTTCGTATCTTTGCATCGATAGCTCATTCTTTTGCAAATTGAAGGATGGTATAGACAATTAAAGAGAAGGGCGAGGCACGCAAAGCACTTGTATCTTTGCTGTACTTATTAGGTATAGGGAGCGTTTGGATAAAAATTAATATCTACCGAATTATCACGAGCAGAACCAACAATTTGCAAGACGTGTGCACCATTTTGCTGAACCGTTAAAAAGTTTGATTTTGAAGTTCTTATCGTTTCAAATTTAGACTTAAAAGTATTATATTTCAATCGATAAACCTACCAGACTACAAAAAAGTGAAGCAGCAAAATGGATCTTTTCCGCTAGCGCCCAACCCGAGCCGCATGCATGTGGGTAAAATTGACCACTACTGTCATATTTTACAAGTAACAACTTCGAAAATCAAGTTTTCATTAATCTTCTTTTGCTGTTCAGTAATGACAATAAGGTCTTAGGATTGTCGAAACTGTAGACATTAATAATATGTTATCATAGTTTTAGCTTAATGTATGTGTCTGTATAAACTTGTACAAGCTCTTCCGTGCGCGACAGCTAAACGCGGCACAGAATTGAAAAGTAGTATTTTTTGTGAAAACTTTGCATCGGTTGTTTTATTATGATCCGATGTAATTGGAATACTGCGTTGTTGATTGACAAGCATGCCTGTAAGTAAGTTCTAGGCTTCACCGGGGCTACGACAGTTCATTTTTATAAGATTGATGGCAACATAGAAAAGAGACTCTGTCGAAGTGAAAGCTGCCGATGAAAATATAAAAATTGTGCTCAAAAGCTGTGGTTTTTGTCAAACTGGCAAAGGAAAAAATAAGCAAAAACTAAAAAAGAAATGTTATTTCTGAAAGAAAAACTAATTTAAGCTACATTCTGACTTAAGAAATGATTATGGAAGTGAAATATCTCACTTTCCTTTTGCAGTTTCGCCGCGTTTTGATAATGTCATGGGGTGTTCTATTGCTTGACTTTCAGTTGAATGTTTTATTTGAAGTTTGAACTTGAATCCATAATTGTTTCAGGTATGGTGCAAAAGCTGACCTACTTTGATCGCTGGTCTGTTCAATACTCCAGTTGATGTCTTTATATCAAACGAGCGTGATCGTCGTTTTGTTCCATTGTGGCCATTTAAAATTTAATCCAATAGCCGAAAACTTCTCTAATGAACTCGCTTTTTAACCAGACAAAGTCATCTTCTTTCAATTCCTACAATTTTGTCCTCCACTTTGGGTGGCTCATAAGATGTGAGAACTCTTTTGGAAAACTTTTTCAGAACTGATTGAGTAATGTTTGTGTGTACGAGAACTCTTTTCTATTGCATTTTCGGACTGTTGATGTCAGCGATGCTAAGGGATTGTATGGGTGTTTTAATAAAATTTTTTTGGGATTATTGCGTTTGGGACATAAGTAATTGCTTTTGAGTTGAGAGCTTATTCATTCGGCGTTCTATTGTTAGCTGCCTGGAAGTGTTACCAGAAGGAAAGAGTAGATGTAGATTCAGTGTGTGAGTAATATTTTACTGCTGTTTGTGAGACTTGAGATAATTGTGGTCAAGCCTCATTTTGTGCGAAACTAAGTTTGAAAATTTTTGCTTTGAGGATCAATCAGTTGCCAGACATGATTAGCTCAGGTAACATATGTCACGCCGCAAACCTTTTGATGGTAACGTCCTGTGTCCAATGTCTGACAAAAATCAAACTGTAGAGCTCTAGTGACAGGACCGGCGAAAAATGATGAATAATGTTTCTCCAACTTTTAGTCCCCGTGCTCGATCAAAAAGGATCCAATTTTGTAACTCAACAATTGAAAAAATATATTGCTTTTCAGAGTTCCAGATCTGAAATTCTGCAGGTCGGCCTTCAGGTTATAATTTTTGTGCCTTTCTTCGTCGGGAAATGAAACATGTTTTTCGTAAGTGTTTTGAAGGTTGTCTAACTCCTCTAATGATGACGTCCTTCAGCGGATGTACTCGGTCAAACTATTCTCCGATGTGTTGACTGTCATTGTGGGCTCGCGCAATTTTTAGATTTTTATTGCTATTGTTGCTATCAGGAATGATTGGAGGATTCTAGTTCTAAGCGTTTCTGAGGGTTTTAAGCGTGTTCTGATTTTCCTCTTACTTGTATTTAACATTTTTGTTCAAAAAGGGTGTTAGTTTTTCTGTTTCGTTCAGGTTCTTTTGTTCATAAAGTTGTCTTAAGCAATCAGAGAAAGTTATTGTTAGTGCTGTTATTGTCTCAAGAGATGGCGTCATGTATCTTCAGAGTTGTTTGTCACTTGTCAATCTTGGAAGATTCCGACTGCTTTTATCACTGCTTCTTTTCCTTGCATAAGCTAGGGAATTCATTGGTGTCAATTATTGTATTTGACGGTTCTGTATGTAAAACGTTCGCCGCTACAAGTTGCTGTTCAATTTGGACAAATGGTACATTATTTTCTAGGAAAAATTGTAGCGCTGTCTTCCTCATTTCCTTCGATTATGTTTAAAGTAGTCCTGTTCAGTCTTCTGACGGGTTCAATATTCCGGTTTAAATTTCTATTGTTCCGACAAATAGTTTTTGTACATTTTCTTAATTCTATTTGCATTTAATACACTTTGGCGCTCTGCCAATTTATTCCAACCTAAAGTCGCCAAAACTTCGGTCAAGAATTGACTTTTGTCAAACTCCACCAACAATTTTCTGCGAGAAAAAGTAGCGAGTTCTGCTTTTTTAGCTGCCGCCTAAAGCTCGGGATAAATGTTGTTTTAATGGGTTTAACTTGTCGAGTAATGTTCGTATGTACGAGAACTGTTTTTACTGCTTTTTTGGACTGTTGTTTTCAGCGGTGCAAAAGGACCCTATGGGCTTCACTAAAAAATGATATGATTTGAGTGGCTCCTGGTTGATTAAATTTTGGGAGATATTTATGATCGTTTTTGAGTTGAGAAGTCACTCTGTCTCCGCTACAAAACTTTGAATGAGTTTGGCTTTCTATTGTTGGCTGCCTGGTATTATTACCAGAGAGAAGGACTCAGTGTCTGAATAAAACTTTGCTGCTGTTTCTGGGACCTGAAATATTTTTGGTCAAATCTCAATTTGAGCGAAATTGAGTTTGAAGATTTTCGCAAATGTGAGAATCAATCCGTTGCTGGAAATGATTAAATCAGATGATTTAGGTCACGCCGCAAACATTTTGATGGCAGTTTGGCTTCTATCTCTGCGTCCAAAGTCTGACAGAACTCCAGTTGTACAGCTCTAGTGACAGGACTGGCTGGCAAAAAATGATGCATATTGCTTGTCCAACTTGTAGTTCCCGTGCTCGATCAAACAGGGTCCAAATATTGAAACCCAAAATTTGAAAAAGGATATTGCTTTTCAGAGTTCCGATTCTGAAATTGTGCAGGTCGGCCATCAGGGATGTAATTCTTGTGTTCTTCTTCATTGAAAAATAAAACAAACTTTGCGTGTTTTTTTGAAGATCGTCTATCTCCTCTAATGATGAAATCCTACTGCAGATGTTCCCGGTAAAACTTTTTTCCATGCGTTGACTGTCCCTGTAGGCTCGTGCAACTTTTAGTTAAGTAATGTTATTCTTACTATATGGAATGATGGGAGGTTTTTGGTTCTAGGATTTTAAGCGTGTTCTGATTTGCCTCTGATTTGTATTCAACATTCTTTGTCCAAAAAGGGAGTGTTTTGTAATAGTTTGTTTGTTTTGTCTAGGTTCTTTCGTTATTAACAATGTCTTAAGCAATCAGAGAAAGTTTAGCGCTGTTATCGTCTCAACAGATGGCATCGTGCATCTTAAGAAGTGTTTGTGACTGGTCAATCTTGGAATATTATTTCTGCTTTAATCACTGTTTCTTTTCTTTGCATAAGCTCGGGAGGTAATTAGTTTCAATTATTGCATTTGAAGTTTTTGTGTGTAAAACGTTTGTTAATGCAAATTGCTATTAATTTGGACAAATGGTACATTATTTGTTAGGAAAAATGTTAGCGCTGACTTTCACTTTTCTTTCAATTCCGTCAGAAGTGGTACTCCTGTTCCATCTTCAGGCGGTTTCAAATTTCCGTTTTAAATTTCTTTTTCTGACCCCGAATTTATCGTCAATTTTTGCAATTCTATTTGCTACTTTTACACTCTGGCGCTTTGTCACTTTACTCCCACCTAACTTGGCCACACTGTCTGTCCTGAATTGAATTTTGTCGAACCGTCATTTTTCTGCAAACAAAGGAGGCAAGATCGGCTTTCTTAGCTGCCGCTTCAAGCTCGTGATAGATGTTGTTTTAAGGAGTGCAAGTCTAGCTATTATAACCATATTTTGGGTTGTTGGTTCTTTGCGCTAGTTGAGTTAATGTTCTTTTTGGCTACCTTTGCAGTACTTGATTAGTCAAAAATTTGGGCAGTTATTGCTCGCCCTCTAGATAAGGAAACAGTGACCTGCCAACAGAAATGTCTGGCGTCTTCTAAAAGTCGTCGTATCCTGTTATTTCAGTTGTTGCCTTGTTTGACTATCGGTTGAAGAATGCATCGTAACTTAAAAGGAAACTGTATGATCATTCCAAGGCGACCAAACAAGAACATTTTGGTAACAAAAACTGACGTCTTTGCAAGTTGTTGATATCCAGTTTTAAATCTGGTTTTCTGAAGATAGAAAAATCGCTATTTACATTCCACGTTTCTTCCTAAAACCCGCTGATCTGTCACTGTGTCTCACTTTGCAGGTTTTTACTTCAAAACGGTGTTTGAATTGTTTAAAAAATACAAGTAGGCGTGATGACACTTTTTTGTTCTACTTCAGATGTTTTGATTGCTCGCTTTTTGTGGCGTTCGAATTTTGAAGAAAATCATTCATGCTTAAATCAATTTTTTGACAGGGTAGGCTTCCAGATTACTTAATTTGTTAGCTGATGTTCATTCTGGGTTATCTATATTGCACATGACGGGAACTTGTTGCACCAATTACCAATTTCTTTTACTTGAAAATATTTGGCAGCCTGCATAAACCTTGCTTCAAAAACACTAGTTGCTGAAACTAAGTACACTCGAAATCTCAGAAGAGTGCCAACGTGACAGCACATTATTTTCGGGTCGGTGATTAGAGCTTTGTTGATTGAATGTCATTCGTATGCTTAAGCTGCAATTGCGACTCTTCCTTATCGTTTTTGTTTTTTAATGTTCAATTGAGTGGTGTGAGAGAATCCAAAGTTACGAAATCTTGAAATTAGGCTACGCTTTGGTTCTTGCTTTACCGTTTTGGTGGAAACAAAAAAGATCTGGCTCCTGTTGGTTTTCAAGTGACTGCAATTGCGCTTTGTCAAGAAAGCAGTTAATAGGTTTTTTAGTGTCTTCATTCCAAGAACGTTTGATCTGAAACTGGTGTGGCATGTGGTCTTTCTAGTGTATCATGATTTTTTCTGTCATCTGCAGTCTCGGTTTTTTTCTTTTAACAAAATTTTGTTCCTCCATTGTCCAAAACAATCGATGCATTTCGTTCTCTATTTACTGGTTTATGATTTTTTGATTCTACTGTAAAACGTAATTTTGTAATTAATTGCTTGTTTAATAGTGGATATTTTGTATTTTTTAGGTCCCGTAACTGTCTATCTAAGCTGTGCCTATATTCCGTATGGCGTTTGTTGCGGTCCTGTTGTAAAATTCTTTAGTACAGTTGCATTGGAGGCATCCCTTTCAATTAAAATTACCATTCTTTTATCTTTTTGAAGGGGGAGTTTGATGTTACTAAGATGATCAGAGTCGGTGCAGATAAAGCCGGGTTTTTTGCTTGGTACATTAGGCATTTGAAAAATAGGTGCTCAGGTTGCGTACCAGGGTAGGTCGACAAAAGATTGAATGCTGTTGAGAGATCCCAATCCCAAAACGACTTCAGTTGATGCTACAACATGTTCTTTGTAAAGCAAAAAAGTACTGCAGTGTGATCTGTGTTTCTTATTCCGTTTTGCCACCAAAATTGTTATGAATGTATTTTTGCTCCCGCTGTCCAAAAAGCATACGTTTCTACTGAAAAATCTTCTATGTAAGGGAAAATTGGAATTGCTGGGAGTTGAACTTGAGGTCATGTCCAGAGACCAATTTGGTTGATGCGTCAAGTTTTATTTTGTCTTGGAAGATTAATGTCGGATTTGGAAGGTTGTTGTGGTGCTTGCGGAAAATAATTATTTTCTGCTGTTTTCATGTGTTGAAACTGTCTGTCTGCTTGTTGGTCAGGTTTGTTGATGTAGTTTGGTAACTTTTAGTCATGTGCTTTGAGATTAAAGTTGCAAAGATTGTTGTTCGTTTCTAGCATTATAAGGCTGGCGATTTTTCAGACATTTTCTTGGTCTTTTGATGGGTTGTTTGCAATGATATGGTCCTTATAAAAATTAGTGATGTTAGGACCCTGTTTTTCTGATTTTTATAATGAACATTACTATGCAAAATATATGACCATGACCAGCAGTCTCTTAGATTTGAAGTTTTGTTTGGATGCTGTTTTCTTGTTGTTGTGGTCTCTGGCTCGTTCTTGTTCTGGACTTCTGTGTTTTTTACTGCTGTTCATAGTGCTTTCCGTTGTTTTGAAAGCTATTGTTGTCGTTGGTTTGCCGCTGATCGTCTTTTCATTCATCTGTTGATTGTGGAGCTTTAAAGGTCATAGTTTGTTGTCTGTTGATTTATGCTTAGTGTTGGCCCCACGTTATCTTAAGATTGTTTACTGTTATAAGATTGATGGAAGAATTGTGATTTTTGCTGATGTTACTGTGTTTTCTTTTTTGCATTTCTTTTGTTTCGCTTGATAGTGTTAAACTGCTGAAATAAAGCGAAATCAGGTTCACTTTTGTCATCTGATTGAAGTCTTGATTCTTTTCTTCATTCAGCATGTGTAAAGCAATTGGGTATCATGTTTGATGTAGAGTTACATCACCTCTTGCAGGAATTGATGTCTTGCTGCTGATAGCTAATTTCATTTGTTTCTAGAAAAACTGTCCAGTCGTCATTAGCACTGCTTTTTGTTTGCCAGGCTCTAATGCAATAGTCTCCAATGTTCTTGGAAATTATCCCTATATTTCTTAAAGAAGTGCAATGTGTGTGCAACTCCTCATTTAGATAAAATTCTTTTTCGCATGTTTGCATACAATCAGATTCTGGACTGTTGCTTATCTGTTTGTGGCTGTAGTAAAAACTTGCTGGAGGAAACTCAATATTTGAAGTTGTGTTGTACTTTTTAATACTGTCTTTTTCGCTGTCGTTCATTCCTTCAATTGACTTGCCTTCAATTATAAATGGACAGCGTTATTTATTATTTAGTTACTTTATTCTTTGTCGCCGTCATTCTCCCTTCTTTGTTGCAGCTTACTAATGCTTTGCTGATATTCTGATTAAAAAGATGAGATGCACTCTCCTATTAATAGGAAGTTATATCTTTTCTCTCGATTGAAGAGGGGTTTACGGTTTGTTGAAGGTTCGTTAATCTAATTGTTAGTCAGCAAATTGATGCTTGCCTGTAAAATTTGGTGTCCTTCTGCCCTTTACTGAATCTTTCAGAAGTGACTAGCGGGGTCTGTAGAAACTGCTCTTGAATGGTTTTGTTTTTTTTTCAACATCAAGACAAGTAGACTACTTTCTGGTGAAATGTCCACTCTTTCATTTATATTTTGTCACTAAAGTGTTGTATAAATTTTTCATTTATTTATTGTCATTTATAATTTGAAAAAAGATTGTCACGAAATATAATTTTTAAAAATTCATTTCTAATTGTAGTTTTTAAAAGTTTTTTTAATGAGAAAGAAAATCATAGGACAAGTTGATTGGCTCGGAGTTTTCCTGCTGAGTTATTGCTTCAAGTTAGTCAAAGTTGGTTCTCCTATCTGCTTCTCTCCTTTGGGGCTGTTGGTTTATCCCCTTTCTCTTACTGTTGACCTTTGGTATTTCTAACTGGTGTTTGTTGCAACAATTTTTTAATTCGTTCATGTCTGATCTATCAGTTTTTTAGTTTCGGTGTTGCTAAGTATTGCTGACCTTTGAATGAAGCGATTATTATCAAAGACTAACTCAAGGGACATGCGTAAAAGTAGTCTGTTTACTTGCTGTAGTAAAAAAAAACGTTGAACGGATTTTATTGTCGTCTTAATAATGCTTCGATTTTTTTACTGTCCTGTAGATTCACGATATAAATTTTTTTCCTAAAAAACCAGCATTAACAATGGTTTTACATTCTGAAACAAATCACTTTGTTATGTAAATTGAGGGAGAAGACTGTCAGACCTGTTTTTTAAAGTTGTGTGTTGTGGTCTGGAATTTGTCTTAGCTGAAACTTTGTTGGGTTTTTTGAACATTGAAGTTAGACAACGAACGTCAAAATTTTATCTAGTTAGAGCAAAATGGCCTGATTTTTTGAATTTTTAGTAACGTTTGAATACTATCTGCAACGTAAATTTGAATTTCAACCGTTTGCTTTTACTTTTAACGTATTCCCTGGAAAAGGTAGAACTGCAATTTGACGGCAATTATTTGTTAACTTTCCTGCTTTGTTTATATTTTGGTGGAAATTTTCGGAAGCTTCGATAGCTAATTACGATGGAATACAATTACGACTGTTCTTCTTTTTTCCATAATCTATGTGTATGTGGATGAACGGTATGTACAATTTACGAGCATCGTGAAAAGCTGAGAGTGTTGTTGAATACTACTCTCCGTAAGGGTTATGGAATGTTTGTCGACAAATTGAACAAGCGAAGTGGTTATTAAGGGGCGTGGACAAAGTGTATTGTTATATAGGTTACTAAGTACTTTAATATGATATTAGGTATATAAATATGATATTAGACAGATAATTTGTAAGTACATTAGTGAATAAATGGTACTCCGCATGAAGACCCTTGCATTTTCTATTTTGTTCTTCATTAGAAATGTTAAAATGAAATAAAGACTAATTGGTCGATGAGAAAGAATGATCGGAATCTCTTCTATATATATTTTTTATAGTAATTATATATTATTCACTCCATTTTTCGTTTTTTCAATCTTCGTCTTGTCTACCCGGGTCTAGACCTCGACTCATGAAAAGACTTTAAAAGTCTAGTGGGGGGGGGGCCAATATTGACTAAAATTACACGGTCGAGGTTCCTAGTAAAAGTTCAGCTTCAGTCTTTTCATGGGTCGAGCTAAAGTCTTTTCATAACAGATAAGAGTCGAGTTAAAGTCTTTTCATGGGTCGAGTTAAGGTCTTTTCATGGGTCGAGTTAAGGTCTTTTCATGGGTCGAGCTAAAGTCTTTTCATAACAGATAAGAGTCGAGTTAAAGTCTTTTCATGGGTCGAGTTAAGGTCTTTTCATGGGTCGAGCTAAGGTCTTTTCATGAGTCTAGTTAAGGTCTTTTCATGGGTCGAGCTAAAGTCTTTTCATAACAGATAAGAGTTGAGTTAAAGTCTTTTCATGGGTCGAGTTAAGGTCTTTTCATGGGTCGAGTTAAGGTCTTTTCATGGGTCGAGCTAAAGTCTTTTCATAACAGATAAGAGTCGAGTTAAAGTCTTTTCATGGGTCGAGTTAAGGTCTTTTCATGGGTCGAGCTAAGGTCTTTTCATGGGTCTAGTTAAGGTCTTTTCATGGGTCGAGCTAAAGTCTTTTCATAACAGATAAGAGTTGAGTTAAAGTCTTTTCATGGGTCGAGTTAAGGTCTTTTCATGGGTCGAGTTAAGGTCTTTTCATGGGTCCATCATAAGTTTTTTCATAAACTGATTTGAGTGTCTTTATTTCGTGAGCTCTCTTTACTGTCCAAGACCACAAGAAAAATTCAGAATTTTTCTTGCAGCCCCAGAAAAAACCGAGGATCTTATAAGACACTTTTTAAAATCTAAAGGAATCCCGGATAGGCCAGGATTCTATAAACATCTAAACAAAAGCACAAAGAAACAAGGCACAATAAAAAAATAAACAGCACATGGGAGAAGGTCCCTATAAGGGCACAAAAGGGAGGGACATTTATCAAAAAATCATTTTTTTTAAATTTCCCCCCAAAAGTTGCAAAATTTGGCCATGATGTAAATTCTTTACATCATGGCCAAAGTTAGCCTGCCACACGTTTGTTATATCAGTTTGAACCGCCTAGACTCAATAGTCGAGAAATAACAAGACATTTTACATAAAAAACAGTCGAATTTTTTGCGTTTCCGAACTTAACATTTCTACTCTACCACTTTTTGAAGTATTGACCCCAAAGCAAAAATTGCAAGATTATTACAATCTAATTGAATAGTAGATACTATGAAAAGAGTCTGAGCAACATTGAACAACTCCTTGACCCAGAGGGTCACATTATATTTTTGAAATACGAAACGACTTTAGAGAAACATCTGACAATATTGCAAAACTTGACTTCATATATCACTAATCTTGAAATTCTTTACATCATAGCCAAAGTTGGCTTGCCACACGTTTGTTATATCACTTTGAACCGCCTAGACCCAATAGTCGAGAAATAACAAGACATTTTATATAAAAAACAGACGAATTTCTTGCGTTTCCGAACTTAACTTATCTACTCTACCACTTTTTCAAGTATTGACCCCAAAGCAAAAATTGCCAGTTTATTACAATCTAGTTGGACAGTGGATTCTCCATACCAAGTTTGGTTTGATTTGGACAACTCCTTGACCCGATAAAAAAGACCTATTTTTAAAAATATTTATTTGAAATATTAGCAAATTTCCGTACGAAAAACTAACTTTTTTCCTAGGCAAGCTATACCAAAAATTCTTTTTGTTTTACAATTTAGTTACCCATGGGATACTCGATACCGAGTTTGGTTTGGTTTGGACAACTCCTTGACCCGATCAAAAAGACCTATTTTTAAAATTATTTATTCGAAATAATAGCAAATTTCCGTACGAAAAACTAACTTTTTTCCTAGGCAAGCTATACCAAAAATTCTTTTTGTTTTACAATCTAGTTACCCATGGGATACTCGATGCCGAATTTGGTTTGGTTTGCACAACTCCTTGACCCGATCAAAATGACTATTTTTAAAATTATTTATTTGAAATAATAGCAAATTTCCGTACGAAAAACTAACTTTTTCCTAGGCAAGCTATACCAAAAATTCTTTTTGTTTTACACTCTAGTTACCAATGGGATACTCGATACCGAGTTTGGTTTGGTTTGGACAACTCCTTGACCCGATCAAAAAGACCTATTTTTAAAATTATTTATTTGAAATAATAGGAAATTTCCGTACGAAAAACTAACTTTTTTCCTAGGCAAGCTATACCAAAAATTTTTTTGTTTTACCATCTAGTTACCCATGGGATACTCGATACCAAGTTTGGTTCAATTTGGACAACTTCTTGATCCGATAAAAAAAGACCTATTTTTAAAATTCCTTTTTCGAGAAATTCAAAAAGTTCCGTATGAAAACCCAATTTTTTTCCTAGGCAAGCTATACAGAAAATTCTTTTTGTTTTACACTCTAGTTACCCATGGGATACTCGATACCGAGTTTGGTTTGGTTTGGACAACTCCTTGACCCGATCAAAAAGACCTATTTTTAAAATTATTTATTTGAATTAATAGGAAATTTCCGTACGAAAAACTAACTTTTTTCCTAGGCAAGCTATACCAAAAATTCTTTTTGTTTTAACATCTAGTTACCCATGGGATACTCGATACCAAGTTTGGTTCAATTTGGACAACTCCTTGACCCGATGAAAAAGACCTATTTTTAAAATTCAATAATTTCAAGTTATTCGAAATAACAGGAAATTTCCGTATGAAAAGCTAACTTTTTTCCTAGGCAAGCTATACCAAAAATTTTTTTTGTTTTACAATCTAGTTACCCATGGGATACTCGATACCGAGTTTGGTTTGGTTTGGACAACTCCTTGACCCGATCAAAAAGACCTATTTTTAAAATTATTTATTTGAAATAATAGCAAATTTCCGTACGAAAAACTAACTTTTTTCCTAGTCAAGCTATACCAAAAATTCTTTTTGTTTTACAATCTAGTTACCCATGGGATACTCGATACCGAGTTTGGTTCGATTTGGACAACTCCTTGACCCAGAGGATCACATTATATTTTTGAAATACGAAACGACTTTAGAGAAACATCTGACGAAATTGCAAAACTTTACTTCATATATCACTAATCTTGAATTTCTTTACATCATGGCCAACGTTAGCCAGCCACACGTTTGTTATATCACTTTTAACCACCTAGACCCAATAGTCGAGAAATAACAAGACATTTTAAATAAAAAACAGACGAATTTTTTGCGTTTCCGAACTTAACTTTTCTACTCTACCACTTTTTGAAGTATTGACCCCAAAGCAAAAACTGCCGGTTTAATACAATCTAATTGCTTAGTAGATACTCCATGCCGAGTTTGGTTTGATTTGGATAACTACTTGACCCGATGAAAAAGACCTATTTTTAAAATTCAATAATTTCAAGTTATTCGAATAAATAGGAAATTTCCGTATGAAAAGCTAACTTTTTTCCTAGGCAAGCTATACCAAAAATTCTTTTTGTTTTACAATCTAGTTACCCATGGAATACTCGATACCGAGTTTGGTTCGATTTGGACAACTCCTTGACCCAGAGGATCACATTATATTTTTGAAATACGAAACGACTTTAGAGAAACATCTGACGAAATTGCAAAACTTTACTTCATATATCACTTATCTTGAATTTCTTTACATCATGGCCAACGTTAGCCAGCCACACGTTTGGTATATCACTTTGAACCACCTAAACCCAATAGTCGAGAAATAACAAGACATTTTAAATAAAAAACAGACGAATTTTTTGCGTTTCCGAACTTAACTTTTCTACTCTACCACTTTTTGAAATATTGACCCCAAAGCAAAAACTGCCGGTTTAATACAATCTAATTGCTTAGTAGATACTCCATGCCGAGTTTGGTTTGATTTGGATAACTCCTTGACCCGATGAAAAAGACCTATTTTTAAAAATACTTATTCAAAATTGTTCGGAAATAATAGGAAATTTCCGTACGAAAAACTAACTTTTTTCCTAGGCAAGCTATACCAAAAATTTTTTTTGTTTTACAATCTAGTTACCCATGGGATTCTCGATACCGAGTTTGGTTTGGTTTGGACAACTCCTTGACCCGATCAAAAAGACCTATTTTTAAAATTATTTATTTGAAATAATAGCAAATTTCCGTACGAAAAACTAACTTTTTTCCTAGGCAAGCTATACCAACAATACTTTTTGTTTTACAATCTAGTTACCCATGGGATACTCGATACCAAGTTTGGTTCGATTGGGACAGCTCCTTGACCCGATCAAAAAGACCTATTTTTAAAATTAGTTATTTGAAATAACCGCAAATTTTCGTACGAAAAACTAACTTTTTTCCTAGGCAAGCTATACCAAAAATTCTTTTTGTTTTACAATCTAGTTACCCATGGGATACTCGATACCGAGTTTGGTTCGATTTGAATAACTCCTTGACCCGATGAAAAAGACCTATTTTTAAAATTATTTATTTGAAATATTAGCAAATTTCCGTACGAAAAACTAACTTTTTTCCTAGGCAAGCTATACCAAAAATTCTTTTCGTTTTACATTCTAGTTACCCATGGGATACTCGATACAAGTTTGGTTCGATTTGGACAGCTCCTTGACCCGATCAAAAAGACCTATTTTTAAAATTAGTTATTTGAAATAACCGCAAATTTCCGTACGAAAAACTAACTTTTTTCCTAGGCAAGCTATACCAAAAATTCTTTTTGTTTTACAATCTAGTTACTCATGGGATACTCGATTCCGGGTTTGGTTTGGTTTGGACAACTCCTTGACCCGATGAAAAAGACCTATTTTTAAAATTATTTATTTGAAATATTAGCAAATTTCCGTACGAAAAACTAACTTTTTTCCTAGGCAACCTATACCAAAAATTCTTTTTGATTTACAATCTAGTTACCCATGGGATACTCGATACCGAGATTGGTTTGGTTTCGACAACTCCTTGACCCGATCAAAAAGACCTATTTTTAAATATACTTAATCAAAATTTTTCGGAAATAATAGGAAATTTCCGTATGACAATCTAACTTTTTTTCTAGGCAAGCAATACCGGAAATTCTTCTTGTTTTATGCTCTAATTATACAGGGGATACTTCATACCGGGTTTGGTTTCATTTGGATAACTTCTTGACGCGATAAAAAATACCTATTTTAAAATTAGTTATTCGCAAATATAGCACATTTCCGAATGCGAACCTAACTTTTTTACTAGGCAAGCTATACCAAAAATTCTTTCTGTGTTACGCTTTAATTACCCAGGGCATTCTCCATACCGAGTTCAGTTTGGTTTGGACAACTCCTTGATCCGCTTAAAAAGACGTATTTTTAAAATTAGTTGTTCGCAAACAACGCAAATTTCCGAATGCGAACGTAACTTTTTTACTAGGCAAGCTTTACCAAAAAATCTTGTTGTTTTACGCTCTAATCACACAGGGGGTTCCCATACCGAGTTTTGTTTGGTTTGGACAACTCCTTGACCCGATAAAATTTCTATATTTTTGAAAATAGAAAAAGCTAATAATAAGCGAATAAGTCGATATTTCCGATTAAAAAACGAACTTTTTTTCTACAAAAAAGTAGACGGACCATTCTTTTGGCATTACAACCTAAATAGTACTGGTAGTCTGGGATATCAATTTGGTTCACATTGAACAACTCCTTGACCCGATAAAATTTCTATATTTTTGAAAATAGAATAAGGGAATAAGTCGATATTTCCGATCGAAATCCGAACTTTTTTCCAAGCCAAACTATACCAAAAACTCTTTTTGTTTTACGCTCTTATTACACTGGTGATACTCCATACCGAGTTTGGTTTGCTTTGGACAACTCCTTGATCCGCTTAAAAAGACCTATTTTTAAAATTAGTTATTCGCAAATATCGCACATTTCCGAATGCGAACCTATACAAGAAGACAACACGCCAAGGCAAGGGAGACGGATATATTTTTAGTTTTAATTAGAATTGATGGTATAAGAAGACAACACGCCCTCTATCACCGCTAGTAACGCACATCACAACCATTAAACTTTTCATTCTGCTTAGAATCAGTATGCAAGAAGACAACACGCCCTCTGGTAAAATTGATAAGGCAAGTCAGACGGAATTATTTTCAGTTTTACTTAGAATGAAAGGTGTAAGAAGACAACACGCCCTCTATCACCGCTAGTACAGCACAATAATATCCTTAAACTTTTCCTACTTAGAATCAGTATGCAAGAAGACAACACGCCCTCTGGCAAAATTGGTAAGGCAAGGGAGACGGAATTATTTTTAGTTTTAATTAGAATTGATGGTGTAAGAAGACAACACGCCCTCTATCACCACTAGTAACGCACATCACAACCATTAAACTTTTCTTTCTACTTAGAATCAGTATGCAAGAAGACAACACGCCCTCTGGCAAAATTGGTAAGGCAAGTCAGACGGAATTATTTTCAGTTTTACTTAGAATCAATCGTGTAAGAAGGCAACACGCCCTCTATCACCACTAGTACAGCACAATACAATCCTTAAACTTTAACTTCTACTTAGAATCAGTATGCAAGAAGACAACACGCGCTCTGGCAAAATTGTTAAGGCAAGTCAGACAGAATTATTTTGTTTTAATTAGAATTAATGGTGTAAGAAGACAACACGCCCTCTATCACCGCTAGCAACGCACAAAACAACACTTAAACTTTTCTTTCTACTTAGAATGAGTACGCAAGAAGACAACACGCCCTCTGCCAAAATTGGTAGAGCAAGTAACAAACTTATTTTTAGCTTTACTTAGAATCAATGGTGTAAGAAGACAACACGCCCTCTAGCACCGTTGGTAAAGCATAAAACAACACGCCCTAGATTTCTTGCTGATTACTTGAACAAAAACAACCGAGAGACAAAGTTTTAATGAAGAACAACTAAATACTTTAAGTCATAAAATTTGACAAATAAGATACAAATACACTAGTTCCTATCTCAATTTGAGTTTACAACAAGGTGGAAGTTTAGTCATGTTCAAAGTGTTGCAACATTGTAACAAAATAAAGAGTTTCTTGAAATTCTATCGGGAAAAGCTTGCAAGCGATGGTGGACAACGGAACATGAATGAGTCTTTCAGTTTCCTCAGCGATGTACCCAAAAATGGTATTACTTTGCGAACCTCTTTCTTTTAAAAGTCTGAGTCGACGTAAAATTTTGTAAACTTTCAGACAGATTGCTCTTCCGTTGTCATTCTCATAAAAAAACTGGAGTTCTCCAATCACAATTTTGTCCAATTTGATGGCTACAAACTGATCTGCTTTTCTAGCCTTACTGTAAACTGATGACGTAAAATAAAACTTTTTGTGCAAGCGACCAAAGATTTGGTAATTTGGATTGACGGAAGCATATGACCGCGAAGCTTCGGTTTCTTTCATGCTGAACGTCTCGTCAAACTTTTTCTCATCAGAATGCACAAACGTCGCCAATCAGTCATATTCAACCTTCAGTTTTTCGATTAGTTTGTTCCGGAGATATCGCGTTACTAACAGCTTGCAATGATTAACTGTTCCAGTTAGTGGACAAAAAACACGATGGTTTGCGGATTCAAACATTGAAGCAGATGAAGCAAACAGTGGTCCAATATTTTTAGCTTGCCATCCTAGATGTCTTAGTAGGTGAAAGTTTATCGACTCGAATTGATTCGTTTTTTCACTCATGCTCAGGCGAAACTCGTTCAAAAGGGTATCGCACATATCTGCCTCGTTGTTACTTTCATACATTGAGCGAACTGCGAAAACAAGATTATTAAGGTCCTCAATATCACTGTTTCGGTCTTCACCACAAAAGAAGTCAGGGAACACAATGGGCGCCAAATACAAGCGATACACTTTGAACTCTTTCGCTTTGAAGGTTGCAATGTCTTTCAACGGCCGTATTTTTCGAGTGATTTCCTTTGGCGCTTGTATTTTAGAAACTATAAGGTCCAGTTCCGTTTTTTTTTCTTTTCGCAATCTTTCGTAATAGTAGAGGAAAAGATCTTTACAAACACCTAGAAAAAGCTGGTGCCTTACATCAATAGGAGATGTCAAGGGCTGGTGAGGTATCAATGAAAAAACGGAACTTCTTCCCTTGACACCCTGAGTTTCCATTTCAAAATCCGATTTGCGGCCATTCTTCTTTTTCAAGCGCTCTTGGCTTCCATTCTCAAGGGCCTTCAAGTTTTCAAGATGCGAATTGAGTGACCTCAGATTGATAACTTCGTCATGAGGGTAACGATGAACCCTATCAATATGAAATCCTCTTTGCGTGCACATTGTACATCCGTAATAACCATTACATTGTTTCATATTCAGGATCTTTGCCTTTCCAATCAGGTCCGCTATCAAAATTAGAGGCGCGTAATTTACAGTCAGGCAGTTTCCTTGAAAGTTAAAGGTATCTGGTGAGCTCAACTCTTTTTGCAAAAAATCAAAAACATCGTTGAAATTTGGATGTTCAGTTCCAACATACAAAGCCGCCATTGATATGTTTTGAAATTGCTGGCGCTCAAAGGGCGGTAAATCAGCAACTGCTATGAATACTGGCCATGCTGATAGAGGGGGTGACTTGCATACAACAGCTCCGTCAGTATTCAGAATAAGACTGATTTTGATTGTTTTATCCTGCACTTTGAGTTTTGGAATTAAGAGATCACATTCGGGTGCTCGCTGTTCAGCATATTCCAACATCAGGGCAAGGTTCTGTTCAATAATTTTCAACAAAAATGGCTTGAATTTCAGGAAAATGAGCTCTCCATGTGTAGAACTTTGCTTAGAGTGCTCGAATTGAGTTACTTCATTTAAGAGCTGAGACTTCATGGACCAGGGCGAAACCTTTTTTTTACCGAACAAGCATTGATCTCTTTTAAGCAAAGCAGCCAGAAGCTCATCAGAACCATTGTGTTCTGCAACAATTGATAACAGAGAAGCCGCTAAATTTCCGGAACTCACTGGAAGCACATCAGAGATTTGCGCGTCCTCCTTCACCAGTGAAAACAGTTCGCTATACTCGGGCTCTTCCACTTCCTCGCCAATATTATCAGTATCATAGTTGTGGTCCTCGCTGTCAGAAGAAACTATTTCCTGCAGGTTATTGATGCAAATTGTTTCACCATCACTAACATCGGAACTCAAATCACTATTCACAGCACTCAGGAAATCTTCATCTATGTCCCATGTCTCATTTTCAGGAGCATCAACATTATTTTCTTCGAAAGACTGAATACTTAGGTTGGAAGTTTCGTCGAAAAAACTTACAAGTGTTTGCAAGCCTGAAGGTTTTTTATCGCTAACGCATTTGAATCGCGGCATCGTTCTACGTTTAGGCTTTGACGGAATTTCAGATGACTCAATTCTTGACTCATGCAGGTATTTATTTTCGCAAAGGCAATCGCAGTTTCCCAATCCGAAAACGTCATCATTATAATAAGCGCAAAGCTCACCCCCAGGCTTTATATCTCTTAATGCGCGTAGCCTAATACAGGGCCTGCCTCTGAATCCTCCTTTCATGTAATAATCCACGTTCGGTCTACAAGAATGATTTGCCCAACGAGCAACTCCAACGAGCAGCTTTTTGCCCTCCATAATAGAAAAATCACCATAATCTTTTCCAGGAGGAATTTTAACCAGCAAACCGACTGCACTACGGATCTCGCCTGCTTTTATTGTCTGCTTTGAATTATTTCTGAGACAAAATCCTCCATAGCTATCAGGCTCGATTTGTAGACCATCCAAAAAAGCGGAATCATATGCTGCTGCTAAATCATTATAGATGCTCTTGAGTTTTCTATTATTTTGTAATTCACTTAGAAATACATCTCTTGGCCACAATTCGGTAAAAACATGAGGACTCCTTTCAAAACGAGATAGGTATTGTAAAGACAAAAAGCCTTCAGCTTGGGCAAAATACTCAGCGTTGTTCATAACAAGACAACAATTATTCTGAAACAAACAAACTTTAGAGCACAGCAAATAAAATGCTTTCAAATTTTTCGAAACTATTAAGTGGCCGCGTTCTCCGGCAGCTCTTACTTTCAACCGATCAACTCTAAAAGAACCAGATAGCCCTCAACATGGTAAACCTAAGCACAATAAATAATGTTCAAAAGAACGATAGAAAACATTGATGATCTAGCAGATTTAGATTAACGTTGATGTTTTTAAAGCCAAAATCAGCGCCTGGAAAAATTTTTTCAAAATCTCCTGCTTCAGTGTCCAAGACATTCAGCTAGTTTTCGCAAAATTTGGGGAATGGAGTTGGCGAATTCGAAAACCTGCGATTATTTGGAACTACCACTCAAGATCAGTTACAAAATAGCCATTAAATTGGGCACCCTTCAATTAGTTTCATGAATTGAATTGCATTACCATGTTCAGCAAAAAAATGGCGAAGCAGCAACTTAGAAAACGCAGAACTTTTAAGAAGGAAAAAGTCACTTGATGATAACAGCTACTTAGCAAACATAGCCATGAACCAATGTAAGACTATGAAGCTCGCTATGTTCAAGAATACCTATTTTCCTAGCCAAGAGGGAAAATTTTGCCAAAAGTACTGCTTAAAATATCTGAATTCAAACACTCAATAAAGTTACAGACACTTCTGTACACTAAATATCCTCAATAGCTTTAACTGACTCAATACAAGCAACAACTAATTTCGAAATAAAAGCTCCAAACAATAAAACATGTCTACAGAACATTGCATTAACTATTTTCCACCATCAAAACTTCACCATTCAAAACTTCAATACATCTGTGAACTCACTGAAACTGATCGGGCAGTGCCTCAGCAATTGTGATCAAAAATTGAACCATCGGATTGACAGCTATTCTTGCATCTCCGTCATGTCGACTGTCGACAACCAACCCAAAAAGACTTGAAAACCTGGCTCTCCTATGTAAAAATCCACGTCCCACTCAAAAATTCCATACCCGACGACCATGGTCAGCTTTTGAAAACCATTCACGATATCAAGCACTACTCCGCTGAAGTGCAGCTGAAATTGTATTACCTCAAACTGATCACACATGAGTGTACCAGGAACATCAATAAGGAGAACACAAGACATTTGAAGCTGAAAATCTTGAGAATACATAAACCGGGGTTTTCAACATAAAATTATTCGCAATATATCGTTCAGGCAACAATACGCGTTACAGTTTCGGTTTTTCTTAGAATGAGTAGCGCAACAAGACAACACGCTTTCTAGCTTCACTAGTAACGCACACAGCATCCAACAGAATTTTGAATTTAATTAGAAAAAGTAGTGCAAGAAGACAACACGCCCTCTAGCGCCATAAGTAAAGCACAAAACGTCCCCTAAATTTCAGTTTGCGGAGAATTAGTAGTGCAAAAAGACAACACGCCCTCTAGCAACACTAGTAACGCAAACAATAAGTCCTTAAATTTACTTAAAATTGTTAGAGCAAGACAACACGCCCTCTAGCACCACTAGTACTAACGCAAACAACAAAGCCTTAAAATTAATTAAAACTGTTAGAGCAAGAAGACAACACGCCCTCTGGCTCCATTGTTAACACACACAAGAACACGCCCTTAATTATTGATTTGGCTTAGAATTTTTAGTGCAAGAAGACAACACGCCCTCTTGTTCTTTTACAAGTTCAAGCAACAAACCCCAACATTTTGGTTTTCTTAAAATTCGTGCAAGAAGACAACACGCCCTCTAGCACAATAATTTATGCACACAGTACCGACTATTTTTTTACTTTGCTTAAAATTAGTAGTGCAAGAAGACAACACGCCCTCTAGCTCAATTAGTAACGCACAAAACAAGACGCCTTGAAATATTGATTTGGCTTAAAAATTGAAGTGCAAGAAGACAACACGCCCTCTAGCACAATAATTTATGCACACAGTACCGACTATTTTTTTTACTTTGCTTAAAATTAGTAGTGCAAGAAGACAACACGCCCTCTAGCTCAATTAGTAACGCACAAAACAAGACGCCTTGAAATATTGATTTGGCTTAAAAATTGAAGTGCAAGAAGACAACACGCCCTCTAGCACCAATAGTAACTCAAACAATTCCTTAAATTTTGGTTCGACTTAAATTTGGTGCAAGAAGACAACACGCCCTCTATTACCACTGATAACGCACACAACGCACCCTAGCTTTGTTTTGCTTAGAAACTATAGTGCAAGAAGACAACACGCCCTCTACCACCATAATTTATGCACATCACCGACTATTTTTTATTTTGCTTAAGATTACTAAAGCAAGAAGACAACACGCCCTCTAGCACCATTAATAACGTACACAACCCGTCCTAAATTATTAATGTTACTTGGAAGAAGTAGAAAGAATTGTACAAAATCAAGCTAAAAACGCATTGCAATCCTTTTCACTAATAAAAAATTCTCTTTCACATTTTGGCACTCTATTAAAAATTCAGACTTCAAAGTTGTAAATTTAAATACACTAACGTCAGGACTCATTCAAGATAGACCTATACAAACAACTTACTCCTAATTACTTCGTACAAAAATCATCACATCTAGTTCATCAAAGGGTTAACTTTAGTTTGAAAGTAAGGGCATTGAATCGGGCACCGCAAAGTTTAAACAAAATAAAGAGCTATTTGCATAATTGGGCTAAATAAAACTACATTTCGAAACAAACAAAAGAAACGACGAAGAATGGTTTTTTGCAATCGTTTACGTAGAACAAAGTATTGCCAAGGATTATCCCAATGTTCTGATTTTGGGTTCTTTAAACTTGCTCGCTTTCGCTGCTCCGATCTTCTTGTCTGTTTAGAAAGCTTTTCCTTTCTCTCCCAGCTTGATTCGCACTTTCTCTGGCCTTTCTGAACGCCAGCCTTGGAGTACGCGGGTACTTTTGATGGACAACGTCTGCAACATACAGTTTTTTACCATAAAAATTTGAGAATTATTTACAGAAAAGAAAATTAAGATTTTTCAACACATCTCCTACTAGAGTTGATCCACAAAATTTACCCAAAACTAAGTGACACAGCAGAAAAATGAATAAATCGCTATAATCTGATTTCTTATGTTTCGAAAATGAAACCCATAATTCAAATTAATTTAAACAAATAAGGCAAAAAAGCTTGAAAGCTTCAAAGTAGGTGGTCAAAGCACTCTGGGGAAAGACATGAACAACAAATTACCAAAAAATTTGCGGGTTAAAGCTGAATTCGTCTCCTTTCGATTTAGAGAATTTTCAGCTTCCATCATTTCATCGATAAGGCCGTCCTCGCCAAAAAGTTCTTTCCTTAGAGCTCCTCCAAGTCGTGATGGATACTCATCAGCCGTTAGCTTGTGCATTAGATCAACTCCCTTGTGCAACACAGGGGTAATCGGATTTGTCCTAAGAAGCTCTTCGTCAAAATCGACACTTTCGAATCCAGCAGCTTGCAGCAAATGGACCTCATCTAACTCGGCAATCTGAACCAAAAAATTAAGATGAAGCAAAAGTCTGGTACAAGCTAACTACTCTCAAACAATTACGTGATCAGATAATGACAATAAATAATTTCCTCCAATGATCAACACGTAGCTAAATGATTAGAAACCTCCAAATTCAAGATTCAATTGAATATGGAACAAAAAAAAACAAAAATTTAATTCTAATTCACCTTTTCTTCGAAGTCTGTAATAATTTTCTTCTTCTTTTTGTCAGCACACTTTTTGAATTTCTCCGAGGCTTCTTTAGCTTTCAAGACTCGTTTTTCGTGGCCATCAAGAAAACATTTGAATTCTTCCCCGCCGCAAGCAGTGCCTTCTTGTAACATACATGGGTCCTCCTCTGCGATTTCATCAGTTAGCGGCTGCATCAGAAGAGAAATTGCTGGAGGCGCGGCTGAAGCACTTGGCTCTTCTGGCTGCATCAGAAGAGGAATTTTTGGAGGCGCGGCTGAAGCACTTGGCTCTTCTGCAGAAACTTGACTAGAACATCGTCGTTTCTCACCAGACTTTTTGACCAGAGTGGACTGAGGGCCAGCTTGACTATCATAATCGTCCTCCGAAAAATCGCTGTCGCATTGACTATTGGAACGCCTTTTCGTTGCACTAGACGGGCCACTTCCTACCTGGTTCAGTTTCGTCAATCTTTTCCTCTCTCGCGACATGCTTTCCGAACTTCCCTTCATAAGGAACTTTACGTCAACTTCAGCCTCTTTCCGAAAGATTCGAACAAACGAATTTGGAACTAGACTCAGCTTCTCGTCTAAAGTAACACCCCGCGGCCAGCATTTGGATTCGACTTTTAGGGTGAAGTATTCATCTCCATCCACAAATAAGAAGGCCGTATCCATATTAGCTTTTCGAAGCTGTCGTGTCGGATTATCTTCGGATCCAGAACTGTAAACTGGAGCTTGAATTTTCCTACCAGTTCTAGTCTGTGACGCCATTTAGTTATTTGGACCAAGAAAGATCTACAAGCAATTTAGACGTTGAACAACTCAATTCATACCGATTTTTAAAAATGTCTAGTAGCTCAAATCAACTTCCACAATCAAGTGAATGCTAATAGTAGTGCAAGAAGACAACACTCCCTCTAGCACCCCTAGTAACGCAAACAACTCACTAAATTTTGGTTCGACTTATATTTGGTGAGACAACACGCCCTCTTATACCACTGATAGCGCACACAAAACTTCCTGATCTTTTCACTTTACTTAGAAATTATAGAGCAAGAAGACAACACACCCTCTAGCTCCATTAGTAATACACAAAACAACACGTCATAAATTATTGATTTGGCTTACAATTCGTAGTGCAAGAAGGCAGCACGCCCTCTAGCACCACTAGTAGCGCAGACAACATCACACCCTAATTAAGTGATGAGGCTCAGAATTTTTAGTGCAAGAAGACAACACGCCCTCTAGCACCACTCATAACGCAGACAACTCCTTAATTTTGTTTTGACAAAAATTCATGCGAGAAGACAACACCTTTTCTATAACCACTGATAGAGCATACGAAACTCCCTAAATTTTTCGTTTTGCTTAGAAATCATAGAGCACGAAGACAACACGCCCTCTAGCTCCATTGGTAACACACAAGATCACGCCCTAAATTATCGATTTGGCTTAGAATTTGTAATGCAAGAAGACAACACGTTCTCTAGCTCAATGAGTAACACACACAACAACACTTACTAAACTATTGATTTGGCTTAGAATTTGTAATGCAAGAAGACAACACGCCCTCTAGCATTAGTAACGTAAACAACTCCTTAATTTTGTTTCGACTTAAATTCGTGCAAGAAAACAACACGTTTTCTATTACCACTGATAGCGCATACAAAACTCCCTAAACTTTTCGTTTTGCTTAGCGATCATCAGAGAACAAGCTAAGAACGACTTACAAAGCTTTTCACTCCTCCAACATTCCACTACACTTTGACTTTCTAGTAAAACTCAGTTGACAAGGTTGTGAATTTAAACATGCTATCTTCAAGACAGAACGGTGAATAAAAAACTAACAAAATTATAAACTAAAAAAATTCATCAAAAATTTAAAGATTGGTATAAAGCACCTAAATTGTTTAACAATTACACTAAATCTGAGTCTCGAGTGCAAACTCCACACAAATTAAGTTGAAGCATTTTCTCTCAATGTAACTAGCACCTTTTATCTAGCAATAAAGAAAATTACTGAAATGGGTTGAAGTGATTCAAAATCGAAGGACAGCAAAATCCTGAACATACATAGTTGTTTGTCAAACAAACAAAATACTGTAGCACCAGTTCTACCAATTGTGCTCAGCAATTAGATTTGAGAAGCGCCTTCGGTCGCCTTTTTTTGAGCCATCAGTTCCCTCTTTCGAGCTTTTGCGTCCTCACTGTACTGTCCTGTCTCATTAATGCGTGCCCTTGCATTGAGTCCCGCTTTATTCGCTGCAGTGATTGCAAGCTTCATAGCAGTTGGAAATTTCTCTTTGGGGAATTTTCTCTGCACCGACCCTGTTTGTAAACAAAAACAGCTTTTTAGGATAGTGTAGTCGATAAACAAACATATGCCAAGAGCCAGAAAAAGAACTCCAGCTTTTGTAAAACAGAATCAGGGAAAAATTGAGAGAGAACCTAATTGCGTTATGTGTTGGAGCATAAAACAGTCTTTTTTTGAAGCCTAATTGAACAGCAAAATATTAGATTACGCGTTGAAACAAATAAAAACTCACTGAGAAACTTAAGCACAAGATCGTTTGGTGCCCTTTGTCTCTGACTTTTCTTCCTAGGCAAAATCATATTTTGGGAGAGCCCATTTTTTCCAAAAATGAATGGTCGCAGAGCCAGTCCGTATTGATCTGGCAGGTGTCCAATGTAAACGTAGTCCAAGTCTTGACCATCTATTCCATACTGTTTAGTGGGTTTTACCTCAATTTGTGACATCAACCCGGTGTCGTCTACGAATTCGGTTGCTTCTAGGCGTCGCTCTAAGTTTTCGGGAAGGGGGTCAAACCGCTTAATTGCAGAACTCACCTATAAAAAATGAAAATTATCATTCAAGAAAAAACACAGCTGTTAGCAATAATGCACATATTCCGTCCAATTAAAATCATTGTTGCAAAAACAGTTTCATTGAAAAAAATTGAGAACAATATTGAGAACTAACTTGATCACTTAATGCGTTCTTCATTTTGGACATTTTTTTGAGGTAGTCGTTAATGGCACCTTGGTAAATGACACTCATCTCATGCATGTGGTCCTCAATTTTCTGACACCTTTTTGCCAACCTCTTGTGCTCACTGCAACACTAAAAGCACAGCAAGTGCATCAGAAAGCATAGGACTTCCGATAAAAGCGTACAGCAACAAGGCCAATACTTCTAAGACAACAGGAAAATTGAAACTATCGGAAATTTAGCAAGCATAACATTCGACTTATATTCAAGTTAAAAAAGCTAACCTTAACAAGCTGAACGGCATCGGTGGGCTCAGCAAAAGAGGGTTGATTGTGAATCGGTGAATTTGGATCAACAGGCAGTGGAGGTTGCGTTTCAGACAATGCAGATTGATCAAAAACAGCATGTGCTTGCGATGATGCGTTTTCGAAAGCAGTTGGGTCGACGGGATGGATACCGAGTTCCTTTCTGTATTTTTCCTCCAGGTCTTTTAGACTGAAGAGGCTTTGCTTGAGGACAACATATTCTTTCCCCACACCATCTGGGAAGAAAAGTCTCACGTCGGTTTCTTTTGAAACCAGTTTCTCAATTACAGTAGCATTCCCCCAGATTTTATCACTGGCAGTTATTATTCTGAGGTCATCGTGATTGGTTGACAGGATTAACCATTGATTACTGAGTTGCATTTCAGCTCCAAGATAACACGCCCTCCAGAAGCATAAGTAACACAAGCAGAAATTTTCCTACTTAGAATCAGTATGCAAGAAGACAACACGCCCTCTGGCAAAATTGGTAAGGCAAGGGAGACGGAATTATTTTTAGTTTTAATTAGAATTGATGGTGTAAGAAGACAACACGCCCTCTATCACCGCTAGTAACGCACATCACAACCATTAAACTTTTCTTTCTACTTAGAATCAGTATGCAAGAAGACAACGCGCCCTCTGTCAAAATTGGAAAGGCAAGTCAGACGGAATTATTTTCAGTTTTACTTAGAATCAATGGTGTAAGAAGGCAACACACCCTCTATCACCACTAGTACAGCACAATACAATCCTTAAACTTTAACTTCTACTTAGAATCAGTATGCAAGAAGACAACACGCGCTCTGGCAAAATTGTTAAGGCAAGTCAGACAGAATTATTTTGTTTTAATTAGAATTAATGATGTAAGAAGACAATACGCCCTCTATCACCGCTAGCAACGCACAAAACAACACTTAAACTTTTCTTTCTACTTAGAATTAGTACGCAAGTAGACAACACGCCCTCTGCCAAAATTGGTAGAGCAAGTTACAAAATTACTTTTAGCTTTACTTAGAATCAATGGTGTAAGAAGACAACACGCCCTCTAGCACCGCTGGTAAAGCATAAAACAACACGCCCTATTTTTCTTGCTGTTTGATGCTCTAAACAAATTGGTGTTACCCCATACCAAGTTTTGTTCAATTTGAACAACTCCTTAGTCCGATAAAAAGAAACCTGTTTTTAAAATTCGCTATTCGCAAAAATCGCAAATTTCCGTATGAGAATCTAACTTTTTTTCTAGGCAAGCAATACCGAAAATTCTTTTTGTTTTATGCTCTAATTATACAGGGGATACTCCAAACCGGGTTTGGTTTCATTTGGATAACTTCTTGACCCGATCAAAAAGACCTATTTTTAAAATTATTTATTTGAAATAATAGCAAAGTTCCGTACGAAAAACTAGTTTTTTCCTAGGCAAGGTATACCAAAAATTCTTTTTGTTTTACAATCTAGTTACCCATAGGATACTCGATACCGAGTTTGGTTTGGTTTGGATAACTTCTTGACCCGATAAAAAAGACCTATTTTTAAAATTCGTTATTCGGAAATATCGCAAATTTCCGTATGAGAACCTAACTTTTTTCCTAGTCAAGCTTTACCAAAAATTCTTTTTGTTTTACAATCTAGTTACCCATGGGATTCTCGATACCGAGTTTGGTTTGGTTTGGACAACTACTTGACCCGATAAAAAAGACCTATTTTTAAAATTCAATAATTTCAAGTTATTCGAAATAATAGCAAATTTCCGTATGAAAAACTAACTTTTTTCCTAGGCAAGCTATACCAAAAATTCTTTTTGTTTTATAATCTAGTTACCCATGGGATACTCGATACCGAGTTTGGTTTGGTTTGGATAACTTCTTGACCCGATAAAAAAGACCTATTTTTAAAGTTCGTTATTCGCAATTATCGCAAAGTTCCGTATGAGGACCTAACTTTTTTCCTAGGCAAGCTATACCAAAAATTCTTTTTGTGTTACGCTTTAATTACCCCGGGCATTCTCCATACCGAGTTCGATTTGGTTTGGACAACTCCTTGATCCGCTTAAAAAGACCTATTTTTAAAATTATTTATTTGAAATAATAGCAAATTTCCGTACGAAAAACTAAATTTTTTCCTAGGCAAGCTATACCAAAAATTCTTTTTGTTTTACAATCTAGTTACCCATAGGATACTCGATACCGAGTTTGGTTCGATTTGGACAACTCCTTGACCCGATGAAAAATACTATATTTAAAAATTAAATATTTGAAATAATAGTAAATTTCCGTACGAAAAACTAACTTTTTTCCTAGGCAAGCTATACCAAAAATTATTTTTGTTTTACAATCTAGTTACCCATGGGATACTCGATACCGAGTTTGATTCGATTTGGACAACTCCTTGACCCGATGAAAAATACTATATTTAAAAATTAAATATTTGAAATAATAGCAAATTTCCGTACGAAAAACTAACTTTTTTCCTAGGCAAGCTATACCAAAAATTATTTTTGTTTTACAATCTAGTTAACCATGGGATTCTCGATACCGAGTTTGGTTTGGTTTGGACAACTCCTTGACCCGATCAAAAAGACCTATTTTTAAATATACTTATTCAAAATTGTTCGGAAATAATACGAAATTTCCGAATGCGAACCTAACTTTTTTCCTAGGCAAGCTATACCAATTTTTTTTTATTGTTTTACAATCTAGTTACCCATGGGATACTCGATACCGAGTTTGGTTTGGTTTGGACAACTCCTTGACCCGATCAAAAAGACCTATTTTTAAATATACTTATTCAAAATTGTTCGGAAATAATAGGAAATTTCCGAATGCGAACCTAACTTTTTTCCTAGGCAAGCTATACCAAAAATTATTTTTGTTTTACGATCTAGTTACCCATGGGATACTCGATACCGAGTTTGGTTTGGTTTGGACAACTCCATGACCCGATCAAAAAGACCTATTTTTAAAATTATTTATTTGAAATAATAGCAAATTTCCGTACGAAAAACTAACTTTTTTCCTAGGCAAGCTATACCAAAAATTCTTTTTGTTTTACGATCTAGTTACCCATGGGATACTCGATACCGAGTTTGGTTCGATTTCGACAACTCCTTGGCCCGATGAAAAATACTATATTTAAAAATTAAATATTTGAAATAACCGCAAATTTCCGTACGAAAAACTAACTTTTTTCATAGGCAAGGTATACCAAAAATTCTTTTTGTTTTACAATCTAGTTACTCATGGGATACTCGATACCGAGTTTGGTTTGGTTTGGACAACTCCTTGACCCGATAAAAAAGACCTGTTTTTAAAATTATTTATTTGAAATAATAGCAAATTTCCGTACGAAAAACTAACTTTTTTCCTAGGCAAGCTATACCAAAAATTCTTTTTGTTTTACAATCTAGTTACCCATGGGATACTCGATACCGAGTTTGGTTTGGTTTGAATAACTTCTTGACCCGATAAAAAAGACCTATTTTTAAAATTCGTTATTCGCAAATATCGCAAATTTCCGTATGAGAACCTAACTTTTTTCCTAGACAAGCTATACCAAAAATTCTTTTTGTTTTACGATCTAGTTACCCATGCGATAATCGATACCAAGTTTGGTTCGATTTGGACAACTCCTTGGCCCGATGAAAAATACTATATTTGAAAATTAAATATTTGAAATAACCGCAAATTTCCGTACGAAAAACTAACTTTTTTCCTAGGCAAGCTATACCAAAAATTCTTTTTGTTTTACAATCTAGTTACTCATGGGATACTCGATACCGAGTTTGGTTTGGTTTGGACAACTCCTTGACCCGATAAAAAAGATCTGTTTTTAAAATTCAATAATTTCAAGTTATTCGAAATAATAGCAAATTTCCGTATGAAAAACTAACTTTTTTCCTAGGCAAGCTATACCAAAAATTCTTTTTGTTTTACAATCTAGGTACCCATGGGATACTCGATACCGAGTTTGGTTTGGTTTGGATCACTTCTTGACCCGATAAAAAAGACCTATTTTTAAAATTCGTTATTCGCAAATATCGCAAATTTCCGTTTGAGAACCTAACTTTTTTCCTAGGCAAGCTATACCAAAAATTCTTTTTGTTTTACAATTTAGTTACCCATGGGATACTCGATACCGAGTTTAGTTTGGTTTGGACAACTCCTTGGCCCGATCAAAAAGACCTATTTTTAAAATTATTTATTTGAAATAATAGCAAATTTCCGTACAAAAAACTAACTTTTTTCCTAGGCAAGCTATACCAAAAATTCTTTTTGTTTTACGATCTAGTTACCCATGGGATAATCGATACTGAGTTTGGTTCGATTTCGACAACTCCTCGGCCCGATGAAAAATACTATATTTAAAAATTAAATATTTGAAATAACCGCAAATTTCCGTACGAAAAACTAACTTTTTTCCTAGGCAAGCTATACCAAAAATTCTTTTTGTTTTACAATCTAGTTACTCATGGGATACTCGATACCGAGTTTGGTTTGGTTTGGACAACTCCTTGACCCGATAAAAAAGACCTGTTTTTAAAATTATTTATTTGAAATAATAGCAAATTTCCGTACGAAAAACTAACTTTTTTCCTAGGCAAGCTATACCAAAAATTCTTTTTGTTTTACAATCTAGTTACCCATGGGATACTCGATACCGCGTTTGTTTTGGTTTGGATAACTTCTTGACCCGATAAAAAAGACCTATTTTTAAAATTCGTTATTCGCAAATATCGCAAATTTCCGTATGAGAACCTAACTTTTTTCCTAGACAAGCTATACCAAAAATTCTTTTTGTTTTAAGATCTAGTTACCCATGCGATAATCGATACCAAGTTTGGTTCGATTTGGACAACTCCTTGGCCCGATGAAAAATACTATATTTGAAAATTAAATATTTGAAATAACCGCAAATTTCCGTACGAAAAACTAACTTTTTTCCTAGGCAAGCTATACCAAAAATTCTTTTTGTTTTACAATCTAGTTACTCATGGGATACTCGATACCGAGTTTTGTTTGGTTTGGACAACTCCTTGACCCGATAAAAAAGATCTGTTTTTAAAATTCAATAATTTCAAGTTATTCGAAATAATAGCAAATTTCCGTATGAAAAACTAACTTTTTTCCTAGGCAAGCTATACCAAAGATTCTTTTTGTTTTACAATCTAGTTACCCATGGGATACTCGATACCGAGTTTGGTTTGGTTTGGATAACTTCTTGACCCGATAAAAAAGACCTATTTTTAAAATTCGTTATTCGCAAATATCGCAAATTTCCGTTTGAGAACCTAACTTTTTTCCTAGGCAAGCTATACCAAAAATTCTTTTTAATTTACAATTTAGTTACCCATGGGATACTCGATACCGAGTTTAGTTTGGTTTGGACAACTCCTTGGCCCGATAAAAAAGACCTATTTTTAAAATTCAATAATTTCAAGTTATTCGAGATAATAGCAAATTTCCGTATGAAAAACTAACTTTTTTCCTAGGCAAGCTATACCAAAAATTCTTTTTGCTTTACAATCTAGTTACCCATGGGATACTCGATACCGAGTTTGGTTTGGTTTGGACAACTCCTTGACCCGATCAAAAAGACCTATTTTTATAATTAGTTATTTGAAATAATAGCAAATTTCCGTACGAAAAACTAACTTTTTTCCTAGGCAAGCTATACCAAAAATTCTTTTTGTTTTACAATCTAGTTACCCATGGGATACTCGATACCAAGTTTGGTTCGATTTGGACAACTCCTTGACCCGATCAAAAAGACCTATTTTTAAAATTAGTTATTTGAAATAATAGCAAATTTCCGTACGAAAAACTAACTTTTTTCCTAGGCAAGCTATACCAAAAATTCTTTTTGTTTTACAATCTAGTTACCCATGGGATACTCGATACCAAGTTTGGTTCGATTTGGACAACTCCTTGACCCGATAAAAAAGACCTATTTTTAAAATTCAATAATTTCAAGTTATTCGAAATAATAGCAAATTTCCGTATGAAATACTAACTCTTTTCCTAGGCAACCTATACCAAAAATTTTTTTTGCTTTACAATCTAGTTACCCATGGGAAACTCAATACCGAGTTTGGTTTGGTTTGGACAACTCCTTGACCCGATCAAAAAGACCTATTTTCAAAATTGGTTATTTGAAATAATAGCAAATTTCCGTACGAAAAACTAACTTTTTTCCTAGGCAAGCTATACCAAAAATTCTTTTTGTTTTACAATCTAGTTACTCATGGGATACTCGATACCGAGTTTGGTTTGGTTTGGACAACTCCTTGACCCGATCAAAAAGACCTATTTTTAAAATTAGTTATTTGAAATAATAGCAAATTTCCGTACGAAAAACTAACTTTTTTCCTAGGCAAGCTATACCAAAAATTCTTTTTGTTTTACAATCTAGTTACCCATGGGATACTCGATACCAAGTTTGGTTCGATTTGGACAACTCCTTGACCCGATCAAAAAGACCTATTTTTAAAATTAGTTATTTGAAATAACCGCAAATTTCCGTACGAAAAACTAACTTTTTTCCTAGGCAAGCTATACCAAAAATTCTTTTTGTTTTACAATCTAGTTACTCATGGGATACTTGATACCGAGTTTGGTTTGGTTTGGACAACTCCTTGACCCGATCAAAAAGCTATTTTTAAAACTAGTTATTTGAAATAATAGCAAATTTCCGTACGAAAAACTAACTTTTTTCCTAGGCAAGCTATACCAAAAATTCTTTTTGTTTTACAATCTAGTTACCCATGGGATACTCGATACCAAGTTTGGCTCGATTTGGACAACTCCTTGACCCGATAAAAAAGACCTATTTTTAAAATTCAATAATTTCAAGTTATTCGAAATAATAGCAAATTTCCGTATGAAAAACTAACTTTTTTCCTAGGCAACCTATACCAAAAATTCTTTTTGCTTTACAATCTAGTTACCCATGGGATACTCGATACCGAGTTTGGTTTGGTTTGGACAACTCCTTGACCCGATCAAAAAGACCTATTTTTAAAATTAGTTATTTGAAATAATAGCAAATTTCCGTACGAAAAACTAACTTTTTTCCTAGGCAAGCTATACCAAAAATTCTTTTTGTTTTACAATCTAGTTACTCATGGGATACTCGATACCGAGTTTGGTTTGGTTTGGACAACTCCTTGACCCGATCAAAAAGACCTATTTTTAAATATACTTAATCAAAATTGTTCGCAAATATCGCAAATTTCCGTATGAGAACCTAACTTTTTTCCTAGGCAAGCTATACCAAAAATTCTTTTTGTTTTACAATCTAGTTACCTATGGGATTCTCGATACCGAGTTTGGTTTGGTTTGGGCAACTCCTTGACCCGATCAAAAAGACCTATTTCTAAAATTATTTATTTGAAATAATAGCAAATTTCCGTACGAAAAACTAACTTTTTTCCTAGGCACGCTATACCAAAAATTCTTTTTGTTTTACAATCTAGTTACCCATGGGATACTCGATACCAAGTTTGGTTCGATTTGGACAACTCCTTGACCCGATGAAAAAGACCTATTTTTAAAATTCAATAATTTCAAGTTATTTGAAATAATAGGAAATTTCCGTACGAAAAACTAACTTTTTTCCTAGCCAAGCTATACCAAAAATTCTTTTTGTTTTACAATTAGTTACTCATGGGATACTCGATACCGAGTTTGGTTTGGTTTGGACAACTCCTTGACCCGATCAAAAAGACCTATTTTTAAATATACTTAATCAAAATTGTTCGCAAATATCGCAAATTTCCCTATGAGAACCTAACTTTTTTCCTAGGCAAGCTATACCAAAAATTCTTTTTGTTTTACAATCTAGTTACCTATGGGATTCTCGATACCGAGTTTGGTTTGGTTTGGGCAACTCCTTGACCCGATCAAAAAGACCTTTTTCTAAAATTATTTATTTGAAATAATAGCAAATTTCCGTACGAAAAACTAACTTTTTTCCTAGGCAAGCTATACCAAAAATTCTTTTTGTTTTACAATTTAGTTACCCATGGGATACTCGATACCAAGTTTGGTTCGATTTGGACAACTCCTTGACCCGATGAAAAAGACCTATTTTTAAAATTCAATAATTTCAAGTTATTTGAAATAATAGGAAATTTCCGTACGAAAAACTAACTTTTTTCCTAGCCAAGCTATACCAAAAAATCTTTTGGTTTTACAATTAGTTACCCATGGGATTCTCTATACCGAGTTTGGTTTGGTTTGGACAACTCCTTGACCCGATCAAAAAGACCTATTTTTAAAATTATTTATTTGAAATAATAGCAAATTTCCGTGCGAAAAACTAACTTTTTTCCTAGGCAAGCTATACCAAAAATTCTTTTTGTTTTACAATCTAGTTACCCATGGGATTCTCGATACCAAGTTTGGTTTGGTTTGGACAACTCCTTGACCCGATAAGAAATACTATACTTAAAAATTAAATATTTGAAATAACCGCAAAATTCCGTACGAAAAACTAACTATTTTCCTAGGCAAGCTATACCAAAAATTCTTTTTGTTTTACAATCTAGTTACCCATGGGATACTCGATACCGAGTTTGGTTTGGTTTGGACAACTCCTTGACCCGATAAGAAATACTATATTTAAAAATTAAATATTTGAAATAACCGCAAATTTCCGTACGAAAAACTAACTTTTTTCCTAGGCAAGCTATACCAACAATTCTTTTTGTTTTACAATCTAGTTACCCATGGGATTCTCGATACCGAATTTGGTTTGGTTTGGACAACTCCTTGACCCGATCAAACAGACCTATTTTTAAAATTATTTATTTGAAATAATAGCAAATTTCCGTACGAAAAACTAACTTTTTTCCTAGGCAAGCTATACCAAAAATTCTTTTTGTTTTACAATTTAGTTACACATGGGATTCTCGATACCGAGTTTGGTTTGGTTTGGACAACTCCTTGACCCGATAAGAAATACTATATTTAAAAATTAAATATTCGAAATAACCGCAAATTTCCGTACGAAAAACTAACTTTTTTCCTAGGCAAGCTATACCAAAAATTCTTTTTGTTTTACAATCTAGTTACCCATGGGATTCTCGATACCGAGTTTGGTTTGGTTTGGACAACTCCTTGACCCGATCAAAAAGACCTATTTTTAAATATACTTATTCAAAATTGTTCGGAAATAATACGAAATTTCCGAATGCGAACCTAACTTTTTTCCTAGGCAAGCTATACCAATTTTTTTTTGTTTTACAATCTAGTTACCCATGGGATACTCGATACCGAGTTTGGTTTGGTTTGGACAACTCCTTGACCCGATCAAAAAGACATATTTTTAAATATACTTATTCAAAATTGTTCGGAAATAATAGGAAATTTCCGAATGCGAACCTAACTTTTTTCCTAGGCAAGCTATACCAAAAGTTATTTTTGTTTTACGATCTAGTTACCCATGGGATTCCCTATACCGAGTTTGGTTTGGTTTGGACAACTCCTTGACCCGATCAAAAAGACCTATTTTTAAAATTATTTATTTGAAATAATAGCAAATTTCCGTGCGAAAAACTAACTTTTTTCCTAGGCAAGCTATACCAAAAATTTTTTTTGTTTTACAATCTAGTTACCCATGGGATTCTCGATACCAAGTTTGGTTTGGTTTGGACAACTCCTTGACCCGATAAGAAATACTATACTTAAAAATTAAATATTTGAAATAACCGCAAATTTCCGTACGAAAAACTAACTATTTTCCTAGGCAAGCTATACCAAAAATTCTTTTTGTTTTACAATCTAGTTACCCATGGGATACTCGATACCGAGTTTGGTTTGGTTTGGACAACTCCTTGACCCGATAAGAAATACTATATTTAAAAATTAAATATTTGGAATAACCGCAAATTTCCGTACGAAAAACTAACTTTTTTCCTAGGCAAGCTATACCAACAATTCTTTTTGTTTTACAATCTAGTTACCCATGGGATTCTCGATACCGAGTTTGGTTTGGTTTGGACAACTCCTTGACCCGATCAAACAGACCTATTTTTAAAATTATTTATTTGAAATAATAGCAAATTTCCGTACGAAAAACTAACTTTTTTCCTAGGCAAGCTATACCAAAAATTCTTTTTGTTTTACAATTTAGTTACACATGGAATTCTCGATACCGAGTTTGGTTTGGTTTGGACAACTCCTTGACCCGATAAGAAATACTATATTTAAAAATTAAATATTCGAAATAACCGCAAATTTCCGTACGAAAAACTAACTTTTTTCCTAGGCAAGCTATACCAAAAATTCTTTTTGTTTTACAATCTAGTTACCCATGGAATTCTCGATACCGAGTTTGGTTTGGTTTGGACAACTCCTTGACCCGATCAAAAAGACCTATTTTTAAAATTATTTATTTGAAATAATAGCAAATTTCCGTATGAAAACCCAACTTTTTTCCTAGGCAAGCTATGCAGAAAATTCTTTTTCTCCTAGACTCTATATACCCTTGGGATACTCCATACCGGGTTTGGTTTGATTTGGATAACTTCTTGACCCGATAAAATTTCTATATTTTTGAAAATAGAATAAGCGAATAAGTCGATATTTCCGTATGAGAACCTAACTTTTTTCCTAGGCAAGCTATACCAAAAATTCTTTTTGTTTTACAATCTAGTTACCCATGGGATTCTCGATACCGAGTTTGATTGGGTTTGGAAAACTCCTTGACCCGATCAAAAAGACCTATTTTTAAAATTATTTATTTGAAATAATAGCAAATTTCCGTATGAAAACCCAACTTTTTTCCTAGGCAAGCTATGCAGAAAATTCTTTTTCTCCTAGACTCTATATACCCTTGGGATACTCCATACCGGGTTTGGTTTGATTTGGATAACTTCTTGACCCGATAAAATTTCTATATTTTTGAAAATAGAATAAGCGAATAAGTCGATATTTCCGTATGAGAACCTAACTTTTTTCCTAGGCAACCTATACAAAAAATTCTTTTTGTTTTACACTCTACGTACACCCTCTGCATCTGAGATCACTGACTATGAGCAAAACAGCAGTTAAACAACGAGTAGTTAGTATTCAAGTAGTCAAAATGTAATATCCAAAAATTCAAGTCAGCATATCACAAGTAACATCAAAACATAAACATCAACAACAAGGTAGCTCAAAAGGACAAATTTTCACCGTACTTTTCAATTCTGAGCTTCTTGATAGCACAGGCGAAGATTTTGCGACCTCTTAAAGTGAGGTGAACGCCGTCTTCCATGAAATTCCGCTTCTTATAAACTTCACGATGGAGTTTAAAAGAGCTAAGTTCGCTTTTCGTTAAAAGTTCGTTGAACTTATGGATGTAGTCATGTTTCGCTTTTGTTCTTCGCAGCACAATACATACTGTTACATCTGGGCGGTTACTTGCTTCCTTCAATTTGGTGACCAATTGCTGCATTTGACGCAGAACTTCAGCGGGTTCTTCCCCGGGTTCATCAAATCTGGAGAGGTTATTACCCCCCAGAGCAATAATAACCTTTCTATAGGTCCAGGTTAGGTAGAATTTGTTCGAAGTATTTGACACAGCCTCCCCCTAGCGAATAGGTAACGCATCCATTCAGGCATATGTTGTCGACGATCGAATCGCCCAGAAGAACAGTAGATACAGAGATCTCGTTGCAGAAGTTCGTCACTAAAAATTCTCGTATGCGCCCGTTCGAATCAATCTTTACAACTCTTGCTTGCTCTTGAGCCTCAGAGAACGCTGGTTTCAACTTCTTTTTTGGTGGAACACCACTTTCAGAAGCGTACAATACACCGACTTTGTTGTAATTCATGATGACACTGAAAATTCTCAACCTTTCAGATCCCCATACCTACATCAATTATCACAGGAAGCAACCATTAGTATAATAATAGAGAAATAATAGTATGGCTTCATTTTGAACTGACATATAGCCTATCGTATTCTCCTCGATCAGAGCTTTTCAACGATATAACTTTCGTATGGGTCCGTTCCGTCTTTGCCGTACATCGACCTATTGTACATCCACCCATGGGAACTTATTCGACCTATCGTTCCTCCCTTTGCCGTACATCGACCTGTGCATCGACCCATTGGAACCAATTCCACCTCTTGACGTACATCGACCTATTGTACATCGACCTATTGTACATCGACTTATTGGAACCAACTCCACCTCTTGCCGTACATCGACCTATTGGAAATAATTAAACTATTTCCGGCTTACTGTGTTAGCTTTCGGAACTTTCGTATACGTTGCGCAATTTCAAATGCTCTATTCATGGCAGTTCAGTGAGTGGATGCAGGTGACGCGGCCTCCACCTGTGTTGACTCACAATTAGCATGTCACGTTACCGCTGAGGCAACACACCAAACGAAATTTTCATACCCTGCTTTACGGTGTACAACTATGAAGTGAGCATTTCAAAACTTGAAATTTAAAAAGTATATCAATGGAAAGCTGGTTTCATATAGAATCTAACTAAGTAAGCGGGATTTCAAAAATCGAACGGGAACACATAAAAAAAAAGGTTTGCGGGTGGGCGCCCGGTGCCCTGGGACGGTGGGGGTCCTGGTATGCGTCCGAAAAAGGCTTATATCTCAAAAACGACTGAACCAAATTTAAAAAATGAATATGTTTTGGAATCAGCATGAACTGGGGCTTCAACCTAGGGGTAAAAACAGTTAAAAAAAAGGAATCAAAACTCGATATTTGAGATTTTGGCTTGATTTGGCTTATTTTCAGCAAAATTTGGAAAATTGAAAAATTAGTCAATGAAATAAAATCCAAACTTTTCAACTCTTATACATTCGTAAAGAAGATGAAATGGGCAAGAAAATGATATAATTTACTTTCAAATACGATGTGTAACAAAAAAGTTATTAAACTAAACAACTTTGAAAATTCGAAAATTTTGCGAAAATCGACCCT
>NC_134472.1:53404735-53420735 GCF_964194025.1 Convolutriloba macropyga
CGAAAAAACAACCAGTCTCCCGAAAAAAGAAGATAAACACCATGGACTGTTTTTTGAAGAGCACTTCCCAATTTTACTTGATGAATATCGAAGTCCACGCCAAAGACGAAGTTTGATAATTGCTGTTGAGCTGAAGATAAGTTTTTGTTTCAAACTAATACCCAGGCCTAGGCCTCGCCTTATGAAAAGACTTTAAAGGTCTAGTAGGGGAGCCAATATTAACTATAATTAAACGGTCGAGCTTCCTAGTTAAAGTTGAGCTAATATCTTTTTATGGGTCGAGCTTTAGTATTTTCATCACTAAAAAAGTCCAGCTAGGGTATTTTCATGGATTCACCAATAGTCCTTTCAAAACCAACAAAGTCCAGTAAAGGTCATTTCATGGGTCCACCATTAGACTTTTCATAACTCTGTTTTTTTCAAAATCAGAAATTTTTCATTTTTTTCCTGTTTGTGTTCATACAGAAACAGAGCCGGATCAAGGACAAATAGCTTTGCACCAAAGCAGTCCAACATAAGAAACAGATGGAAAACTGCCAAAAGCCTCAAGATCTTTGTCAAATATTAAGATAGAGAGTTATGGCAGCTCGAGTATATTACCACATTACTTGATTCAATGAAACCAGCTAGCTTAAGTGTATTGGTCCTAGTCCCATTAGCCATGTCAAAATTTCGGTGTTATTCGGTTTCTTTTCCCCTCCAAAGTTACAAACTATCTTTCTGAAAAATAATACAGGTTTATGAGGGATTAGTGGTTCTTCTGAATCGGAAAATTTTAATGGCAAAAAAGCAAACTTATAAAAAGACCAATGATGGACCTATGAAAAGATTTTCACTCGACTTTGTTTGCAAACATTGTGTCGAACTTAAGTCCAGCCCAAATATTGGGTCGAGTTAAAGTCTTTTGTAAAATTTTGGGTCCAGCTAAAGTCTTTTGCGAAAAATCTGAGTCGAGCTAAAGTCCAGAATGTCTTAAGGTCCAGCTAAAATCTTTTCATAGCTCAAATGAGTCGAGTCTGGTCTTTTCATAGTACATTTGGGTCGAGCATTCTCTTTTCGTAAGTCTGTACCTAGACCTGGGTATTTTTTACTGCAGTCGGTCTGACAGCCCCAGTGTGTCTGATCAGAACCAATATTGGTCTGGATCGGCTGATCAGAGCCAATTTTTGGTCTGGATAGTCTGATCAGAGCTGGCTTGGGTCGCGCACCTCCTTGGTTCACTTTTCACTGTTAAACGTCGCGTTTTGTAGTGTTCCGATATTTTAGGGCACTCATGACAGTGGGTAGTCAATGCACTCTTGACGGTCAAGAGAAGACAAAATGTTTGTCATTTTGCCTTCACAGAAGATGTAAGAGTGGCTGAGAATATCCAAAAATGTAGGGAAATAGAAACCTATAGTTCCAAAATAAACGTCATCAGTCAAACAAGGAAGTAATTGCGGGCGTAAAATATGTTAGTGAGTACGACCAAGTTTACAGGCTAGCGGTACGAAGTGGGATTGCTATTGAGTGAACCAGAGGCAAACCTGCCGAACAACTACAGCTTAGACTTGGGTCAGCTTCACTCACTGGAGCAAAGATTCTAAAGAGATCCAACCTCGAAAGTTTGTATCAACAGTCAATAGAAACAGACGTAGAGAAGGGATTTGTAAAGATTTTTGACGGGTCTGAAGTGAATGTTACCTTCGGGAAAAAATTGTATTTGCCGCACCATCCATTGCGCACCTCATCCTGGGTTCACTTTTCACTGTTAAACGTCGTGTTTTGTAGCGTTCCGATATTTCACTTGCAGTTCTGGCAGGTTATTCAACCAACTGTCACTTGAGTTCAGTTGACCTAACGTTGAACTACATTTAATAGATAAAATCATGTTATCTTCCATTGACAGGAAACATACTTTTTCTTTGACCTTTAAAGACAACTGTAGACTCCAGTATTTATTGTGGCCGTTTTTCTTTCTTCGTCTTGATGACAACGCTTCAACAAAGTTCGAGCCATAAGAAATGATGTCTCCGCCAGTTCTAATTTGCTCACTCAGACTATGGTCATGAGATGTGATTTATTACACGTCTCCCTGTTGGAGCTTTAAATAATGGTCCACTATGACACCAAACCAGTTTTGAGAGAGTAACAAGCGCTTCATTGCATCTGTAGTCCACTGCATCTGTAGTCAAATGGTTTCTTCAAAAACTAATCATCTTGTCTAATTGTTAACCCAAATGCGCTTCAGTTTTATTTGAGGTTTTGTAGGTTGCTCAGGTGGCCGTTCTTTTAATTTGACCAAATTGCACACCTGATTAAATTTACAAAGTGATTTGATGCTTTTTGAACAATTCTACTATTCAATTAAAGCCATCAGTGACGCCTAGCGAATTGTCCAAAATCCATGTAATCCAGCTTTAATCCGCTGTCACGCGAGGTTTTGGTCTGCTTTCGAACACTGTTGCTTCGAGCAGCAACTGGAACAATCTACAAGTGAGCCTTTTCCACACCTTGTAATTCGAGCGCATCGGAAACATCTGTGCGCTCGAAGATCGTCTGATCAGGGGTCACTTCGGTCTGGCCACCTCGACCTGGCCACCATTGTCTGGGTCTGATGCTCCTGAGAAGTTACAATTGTCAATCTGACTGCTAACAATTTGCCTGAAGCAAACAGTTGGGTTTCTGTGAACATCCATTTATGCCTCATGGTTTAATAAGGTGATCTTTGATTGAAAGTCCTCATCCCAAACAGCCATAAAATAGTTTTCTTTGACTGGTTCATTACTATCCTTCTTCAACCAACAATTTCTTGAATGTCGGACAATTCCACAATTTATGCATCCCATTCGGCACAGAAAACTAATTAGTCTTTGAAAGATTTTCCTTGTCGTCAATAGCACTAAAAATTGCAGCTCATTTGTTTCTTTGTTGTTTTTCATGCTTTCTCTTTTCCTCGCTCCCTTCGCTTTTTGACTTGCAAAACCATCGTTAACCATAGCCGTTCTTGTTATCTGCTACCATTGAAAAAGATGCAATCGGGTCTGACTTTTTAACAGTCGTCCACGTAAAACGTTTTTCATAATTGGAGGAAATTCCTTTTACTTATTGCAATGTTGAGCGCGACCTCAAATCGCTAACGTTTTCGTACTACTTCAAAACTATTTTTTGTTGAAGAAATGATTTATTGTTACACAGTATTCCAATAGTAATGTTCAAATGTGGATTCTCCGAGTTTGATGTTTTTACAACGCTACAAGTTGTACGTCCCCTAGTCGGGTTCGGATGTTAATCTTGCAAGATCTTGCAAGAATCTTGCAAGATTATGCATAATCTTGCAAGATTTTCTTGCAAGATCTTGCAAGATTAACATCGGTCTTGCAAGATTCTTGCAAGATTAACATCGAAAACTTACAAGATTCTTGCAAGATTAACATCCAAAAACCATCCGAAAGAAGCCAAAAAAATGTCTAAAAAAGCGATAAAAAACGTTAAAAAAACGCTAAATAATAGCCGTTGAGACTCCAAAAAAGCGCAATAGAGCCTAGAAACCTATCCTAAAGAGCCTAGGAACCTATCCTAAAGAGCCTAGAAACCTATCCTATGCAAAACGAAGAACTCTTAAATTTTGAATATACAAAAAAAAATAAAAGAGCATCACAAGAAGAGCAACAAAAAGGCATCAGAATTATCAATCTAGAGCATCAAAAAAGCTGTTCTTCTTCTTCTTCTTCTTCATTTTTTTTCTTTTTTTTTCAAAATTTTCTTCAAAACATTTTCGTTTTCTTTCGGTTGACTGGTTTCGTTTCCTTGATCGTTCCCGGTGTCGTTGAAGGGTGTCCTGTCCGTTCCTCATCCTCGGCTGTCGTCAGATCCTGAAGAAAAAAGAAAACTGAGCACAACAACAGAACAGCAGCGAAAAAAAACCATGCACAAAAGTGCATGGTTACCCCCCACACCGAGCCAAAGCAAACCAGGGCAAAAGCAAAGCCCAAAAAACCAAAACCTAATGCCTGTGCCGAACACCTAAGGGGGCAGGGGAACAAAAAGGGGCAAGAAAAAGCGGCACAGGCAGAGAGAGCCCTCCCACCCAAAACCTAAGCACCCAAAGCCAAGAGCAAAGCCAAGCAAAGCAACACCTAGGGCCTGCGCCAAAAGCCTAGTGGAGGGGGATAGCGCAAAAAAGCGCTCAAAGACCTAGTCCTAAGATGGCGCAGGCAAACACGTGGGCAAAGCAAAAGCCCAAGCAAAACACCTAAGAAAAAAAGGCGCAAAAAAGGCGCCAAAAAAGACCAACCTCACCGGGTTGAAGACGCCAGGTCACCCTCCAGCCAGCCCCGCCGCTGAGCCGCTCCAGATCCAGGTCGGGTGTCCTCTCCTCGTCCTCGGCTGTCGTCAGATCCTGAAGAAAAAAGAAAACTGAGCACAACAACAGAACAGCAGCGAAAAAAAACCATGCACAAAAGTGCATGGTTACCCCCCACACCGAGCCAAAGCACACCAGGGCAAAAGCAAAGCCCAAAAACCAAAACCTAATGCCTGTGCCGAACACCTAAGGGGGCAGGGGAACAAAAAGGGCAAGAAAAACCGGCACAGGCAGAGAGAGCCCTCCCACCCAAAACCTAAGAACCCAAAGCCAAGAGCAAAGCCAAGCAAAGCAACACCTAGGGTCTGCGCCAAAAGCCTAGTGGAGGGGGATAGCGCAAAAAAGCGCTCAAGGACCTAGTCCTAAGAAGGCGCAGGCAAACACGTGGGCAAAGCAAAAGCCCAAGCAAAACACCTAAGAAAAAAAGGCGCAAAAAAGGCGCCAAAAAAGACCAACCTCACCGGGTTGAAGACGCCAGGTGACCCTCCAGCCAGCCCCGCCACTGAGCCGCTCCAGATCCAGGTCGGGTGTCCTCTCCTCGTCCTCGGCTGTCGTCAGATCCTGAAGAAAAAAAAAACTGAGCACAACAGAACAGCAGCGAAAAAAAACCATGCACAAAAGTGCATGGTTACCCCCCCACACCAAGCCAAAGCACACCAGGGCAAAAGCAAAGCCCAGAAAACCAAAACCTAATGCCTGTGCCGAACACCTAAGGGGGCAGGGGAACAAAAAGGGGCAAGAAAAACCGGCACAGGCAGAGAGAGCCCTCCCACCCAAAACCTAAGCACCCAAAGCCAAGAGCAAAGCCAAGCAAAGCAACACCTAGGGCCTGCGCCAAAAGCCTAGTGGAGGGGGAAAGCGCAAAAAAGCGCTCAAAGACCTAGTCCTAAGAAGGCGCAGGCAAACACGTGGGCAAAGCAAAAGCCCAAGCAAAACACCTAAGAAAAAAAAGGCGCAAAAAAGGCGCCAAAAAGACCAACCTCACCGGGTTGAAGACGCCAGGTGACCCTCCAGCCAGCCCCGCCACTGAGCCGCTCCAGATCCAGGTCGGGTGTCCTCTCCTCGTCCTCGGCTGTCGTCAGATCCTGAAGAAAAAAGAAAACTGAGCACAACAACAGAACAGCAGCGAAAAAAACCATGCACAAAAGTGCATGGTTACCCCCCCCCACACCGAGCCAAGGCACACCAGGGCAAAAGCAAAGCCCAAAAAACTAAAACCTAATGCCTGTGCCGAACACCTAAGGGGCAGGGAAACAAAAAGGGGCAACAAAAACCGGCACAGGCAGAGAGAGCCCTCCCACCCAAAACCTAAGCACCCAAAGCCAAGAGCAAAGCCAAGCAAAGCAACACCTAGGGCCTGCGCCAAAAGCCTAGTGGAGGGGGATAGCGCAGAAAAGCGCTCAAAGGCCTAGTCCTAAGAAGGCGCAGGCAAACACGTGGGCAAAGCAAAAGCCCAAGCAAAACACCTAAGAAAAAAAGGCGCAAAAAAGGCGCCAAAAAAGACCAACCTCATCGGGTTGAAGACGCCAGGTGACCCTCCAGCCAGCCCCGCCACTGAGCCGCTCCAGATCCAGGTCGGGTGTCCTCTCCTCGTCCTCGGCTGTCGTCAAATCCTGAAGAAAAAAGAAAACTGAGCACAACAACAGAACAGCAGCGAAAAAAACCATGCACAAAAGTGCATGATTACCCCCCCACACCGAGCCAAAGCACACCAGGGCAAAAGCAAAGCCCAAAAAACCAAAACCTAATGCCTGTGCCGAACACCTAAGGGGGCAGGGGAACAAAAAGGGGCAAGAAAAACCGGCACAGGCAGAGAGAGTTCTCCCACCCAAAACCTAAGCACCCAAAGCCAAGAGCAAAGCCAAGCAAAGCAACACCTAGGGCCTGCGCCAAAAGCCTAGTGGAGGGGGATAGCGCAAAAAAGCGCTCAAAGACCTAGTCCTAAGAAGGCGCAGGCAAACACGTGGGCAAAGCAAAAGCCCAAGCAAGCAAAACACCTAAGAAAAAAAGGCGCAAAAAAGGCGCCAAAAAAGACCAACCTCACCGGGTTGAAGACGCCAGGTGACCCTCCAGCCAGCCCCGCCACTGAGCCGCTCCAGATCCAGGTCGGGTGTCCTCTCCTCGTCCTCGGCTGTCGTCAGATCCTGAAAAGAAAAGAAAACTGAGCACAACAACAGAACAGCAGCGAAAAAAAACCATGCACAAAAATGCATGGTTAACCCCCCACACCGAGCCAGAGCACACCAGGGCAAAAGCAAAGCCCAAAAAACCAAAACCTAATGCCTGTGCCGAACACCTAAGGGGGCAGGGGAACAAAAAGGGGCAAGAAAAACCGGCACAGACAGAGAGAGCCCTCCCACCCAAAACCTAAGCACCCAAAGCCAAGAGCAAAGCCAAGCAAAGCAACACCTAGGGCCTGCGCCAAAAGCCTAGTGGAGGGGGATAGCGCAAAAAAGCGCTCAAAGACCTAGTCCTAAGAAGGCGCAGGCAAGCACGTGGGCAAAGCAAAAGCCCAAGCAAAACACCTAAGAAAATAAGGCGCAAAAAAGGCGCCAAAAAAGACCAACCTCAGCGGGTTGAAGACGCCAGGTGACCCTCCAGCCAGCCCCGCCACTGAGCCGCTCCAGATCCAGGTCGGGTGTCCTCTCCTCGTCCTCGGCTGTCGTCAGATCCTGAAAAAAAAGAAAACTGAGCACAACAACAGAACAGCAGCGAAAAAAAACCATGCACAAAAATGCATAGTTAACCCCCCACACCGAGCCAAAGCACGCCAGGGCAAAAGCAAAGCCCAAAAAACTAAAACCTAATGCCTGTGCCGAACACCTAAGGGGGCAGGGGAACAAAAAGGGGCAAGAAAAACCGGCACAGGCAGAGAGAGCCTTCCCACCCAAAACCTAAGCACCCAAAGCCAAGAGCAAAGCCAAGCAAAGCAACACCTAGGGCCTGCGCCAAAAGCCTAGTGGAGGGGGATAGCGCAAAAAAGCGCTCAAAGACCTAGTCCTAAGAAGGCGCAGGCAAACACGTGGGCAAAGCAAAAGCCCAAGCAAGCAAAACACCTAAGAAAAAAAGGCGCAAAAAAGGCGCCAAAAAAGACCAACCTCACCGGGTTGAAGACGCCAGGTGACCCTCCAGCCAGCCCCGCCACTGAGCCGCTCCAGATCCAGGTCGGGTGTCCTCTCCTCGTCCTCGGCTGTCGTCAGATCCTGAAAAGAAAAGAAAACTGAGCACAACAACAGAACAGCAGCGAAAAAAAACCATGCACAAAAATGCATGGTTAACCCCCCACACCGAGCCAAAGCACACCAGGGCAAAAGCAAAGCCCAAAAAACCAAAACCTAATGCCTGTGCCGAACACCTAAGGGGCAGGGAAACAAAAAGGGGCAAGAAAAACCGGCACAGGCAGAGAGAGCCCTCCCACCCAAAACCTAAGCACCCAAAGCCAAGAGCAAAGCCAAGCAAAGCAACACCTAGGGCCTGCGCCAAAAGCCTAGTGGAGGGGGATAGCGCAAAAAAAGCGCTCAAAGACCTAGTCCTAAGAAGGCGCAGGCAAGCACGTGGGCAAAGCAAAAGCCCAAGCAAAACACCTAAGAAAAAAAGGCGCCAAAAAAGACCAACCTCACCGGGTTGAAGACGCCAGGTGACCCTCCAGCCAGCCCCGCCACTGATCCGCTCCAGATCCAGGTCGGGTGTCCTCTCCTCGTCCTCGGCTGTCGTCAGATCCTGAAAAGAAAAGAAAACTGAGCACAACAACAGAACAGCAGCGAAAAAAACCATGCACAAAAATGCATGGTTAACCCCCCACACCGAGCCAAAGCACGCCAGGGCAAAAGCAAAGCCCAAAAAACCAAAACCTAATGCCTGTGCCGAACACCTAAGGGGGCAGGGGAACAAAAAGGGGCAAGAAAAACCGGCACAGGCAGAGAGAGCCCTCCCACCCAAAACCTAAGCACCCAAAGCCAAGAGCAAAGCCAAGCAAAGCAACACCTAGGGCCTGCGCCAAAAGCCTAGTGGAGGGGGATAGCGCAAAAAAGCGCTCAAAGACCTAGTCCTAAGAAGGCGCAGGCAAACACGTGGGCAAAGCAAAAGCCCAAGCAAGCAAAACACCTAAGAAAAAAAAGGCGCAAAAAAGGCGCCAAAAAAGACCAACCTCACCGGGTTGAAGATGCCAGGTGACCCTCCAGCCAGCCCCGCCACTGAGCCGCTCCAGATCCAGGTCGGGTGTCCTCTCCTCGTCCTCGGCTGTCGTCAGATCCTGAAAAGAAAAGAAAACTGAGCACAACAACAGAACAGCAGCGAAAAACCATGCACAAAAATGCATGGTTAACCCCCCACACCGAGCCAAAGCACACCAGGGCAAAAGCAAAGCCCAAAAAACCAAAACCTAATGCCTGTGCCGAACACCTAAGGGGGCAGGGGAACAAAAAGGGGCAAGAAAAACCGGCACAGGCAGAGAGAGCCCGCCCACCCAAAACCTAAGCACCCAAAGCCAAGAGCAAAGCCAAGCAAAGCAACACCTAGGGCCTGCGCCAAAAGCCTAGTGGAGGGGGATAGCGCAAAAAAGCGCTCAAAGACCTAGTCCTAAGAAGGCGCAGGCAAGCACGTGGGCAAAGCAAAAGCCCAAGCAAAACACCTAAGAAAAAAAAGGCGCAAAAAAGGCGCCAAAAAAAACCAACCTCACCGGGTTGAAGACGCCAGGTGACCCTCCAGCCAGCCCCGCCACTGAGCCGCTCCTGATCCAGGTCGGGTGTCCTCTCCGCGTCCTCGGCTTTCGTCAGATCCTGAAAAGAAAAGAAAACTGAGCACAACAACAGAACAGCAGCGAAAAAAAAACCATGCACAAAAGTGCATGGTTACCCCCCCACACCGAGCCAAAGCACACCAGGGCAAAAGCAAAGCCCAAAAAACCAAAACCTAATGCCTGTGCCGAACACCTAAGGGGGCAGGGGAACAAAAAGGGGCAAGAAAAACCGGCACAGGCAGAGAGAGCCCTCCCACCCAAAACCTAAGCACCCAAAGCCAAGCAAAGCAACACCTAGGGCCTGCGCCAAAAGCCTAGTGGAGGGGGATAGCGCAAAAAAAGCGCTCAAAGACCTAGTCCTAAGAAGGCGCAGGCAAACACGTGGGCAAAGCAAAAGCCCAAGCAAAACACCTAAGAAAAAAAGGCGCAAAAAAGGCGCCAAAAAAGACCAACCTCAACGAGTTGAAGACGCCAGGTGACCCTCCAGCCAGCCCCGCCACTGAGCCGCTCCAGATCCAGGTCGGGTGTCCTCTCCTCGTCCTCGGCTGTCGTCAGATCCTGAAAAGAAAAGAAAACTGAGCACAACAACAGAACAGCAGCGAAAAAAACCATGCACAAAAGTGCATGGTTACCCCCCCCCCCACACCGAGCCAAAGCACACCAGGGCAAAAGCAAAGCCCAAAAACCAAAACCTAATGCCTGTGCCGAACACCTAAGGGGGCAGGGGAACAAAAAGGGGCAAGAAAAACCGGCACAGGCAGAGAGAGCCCTCCCACCCAAAACCTAAGCACCCAAAGCCAAGAGCAAAGCCAAGCAAAGCAACACCTAGGGCCTGCGCCAAAAGCCTAGTGGAGGAGGATAGCGCAAAAAAGCGCTCGAAGACGTAGTCCTAAGAAGGCGCAGGCAAACACGTGGGCAAAGCAAAAGCCCAAGCAAAACACCTAAAAAAAAGGCGCAAAAAAGGCGCCAAAAAAGACCAACCTCACCGGGTTGAAGACGCCAGGTGACCCTCCAGCCAGCCCCGCCACTGAGCCGCTCCAGATCCAGGTCGGGTGTCCTCTCCTCGTCCTCGGCTGTCGTCAGATCCTGAAAAGAAAAGAAAACTGAGCACAACAACAGAACAGCAGCGAAAAAAACCACGCACAAAAGTGCATGGTTACCCCCCACACCGAGCCAAAGCACACCAGGGCAAAAGCAAAGCCCAAAAAACCAAAACCTAATGCCTGTGCCGAACACCTAAGGGGGCAGGGGAACAAAAAGGGGCGAGAAAAACCGGCACAGGCAGAGAGAGCCCTCCCACCCAAAACCTAAGCAACCAAAGCCAAGAGCAAAGCCAAGCAAAGAAACACCTAGGGCCTGCGCCAAAAGCCTAGTGGAGGGGGATAGCGCAAAAAAGCGCTCAAAGACCTAGTCCTAAGAAGGCGCAGGCAAACACGTGGGCAAAGCAAAAGCCCAAGCAAAACGCCTAAGAAAAAAAAGGCGCAAAAAAGGCGCCAAAAAAGACCAACCTCACCGGGTTGAAGACGCCAGCTGACCCTCCAGCCAGCCCCGCCACTGAGCCGCTCCAGATCCAGGTCGGGCGTCCTCTCCTCTTCCTCGGCTGTCGTCAGATCCTGAAAAAAAAACTGAGCACAACAACAGAACAGCAGCAAAAAAAACCACGCACAAAAGTGCATGGTTACCCCCCCACACCGAGCCAAAGCACACCAGGGCAAAAGCAAAGCCCAAAAAACCAAAACCTAATGCCTGTGCCGAACACCTAAGGGGGCAGGGGAACAAAAAGTGGCGAGAAAAACCGGCACAGGCAGAGAGAGCCCTCCCACCCAAAACCTAAGCACCCAAAGCCAAGAGCAAAGCCAAGCAAAGAAACACCTAGGGCCTGCGCCAAAAGCCTAGTGGAGGGGATAGCGCAAAAAAGCGCTCAAAGACCTAGTCCTAAGAAGGCGCAGGCAAACACGTGGGCAAAGCAAAAGCCCAAGCAAAACACCTAAGAAAAAAAGGCGCAAAAAAGGCGCCAAAAAAGACCAACCTCACCGGGTTGAAGACGCCAGCTGACCCTCCAGCCAGACCAATCGCTCGATCCAGTTTGATTCCTCCAATCCTGGAGAAAAAAAAAGCAGCAGCACAAGGAAACTACAAACAAATTATATTCTGTTTGACTGAAGTTGTTCTATACGTCCCTGACAGATCGTATAGAACTTATTTTTTGAGCTGTCAAGCAAGCTGTTTTCGTTTTTTATTTTTGGTTAATTTGTAGTTTTGAACTTTTTTTTGTCTTTTGGTTATTTTGTACTTTTGAATATTTTTTTAGTTTTGAAGTATTTTTCAAATCTTTAAAAGAGATTTCAGAAAATTGAAGCAACATTTTAACGTAACAAGCAAGCAGATGGTAATTCTGTTTTTTTTTGTTTTTTTGGTTATTTTGTGGTTTTGAACTTTTTTTTGTTTTTTGGTTTTGAAGTATTTTTCAAAATTTTTAAAGGGATTTCAGACAATTGAAGCAACATTTTAACGTAACAAGCAAGCAGATGGAAATTCTGTTTTTTTTTGTTTTCGTTTTTTTTGGTTATTTTGTAGTTTTGAACTTTTTTTGTTTTTTTTTGGTTTTGAAGTATTTTTCAAAATTTTTAAAAGGATTTCAGACAATTGAAGCAACATTTTAACGTAACAAGCAAGCAGATGGTAATTCTGTTTTTTTGTGTTTTGTTTTTTTTTTTGGTTATTTTGTAGTTTTGAACTTTTTTTGTTATTTTTTGGTTTTAAACTATTTTTGAAATTTTTAAAGGGATTTCAGACAATTGAAGCAACATTTTAACGTAAAAGCAAGCAGATGGAAATTCTGTTTTTTTTTTGTTTTCGTTTTTTTTGGTTATTTTGTAGTTTTGAACTTTTTTTGTTTTTTTTTTAGTTTTGAAGTATTTTTCAAAAACTTTAAAAGGGATTTCAGACAATTGAAGCAACATTTTAACGTAACAAGCAAGCAGATGGTAATTCTGTTTTTTTTGTTTTGTTTTTTTTTATTATTTTGTAGTTTTGAACTTTTTGTTTTTTTTTGGTTTTGAACTATTTTTGAAATTTTTAAAGGGATTTCAGACAATTGAAGCAACATTTTAACGTAACAAGCAAGCAGATGGAAATTCTGTTTCGTTTTCTTTTTTTGGTTATTTTGTGGTTTTGAACTTTTTTTTGTTTTTTGGTTTTGAAGTATTTTTCAAAATTTTTAAAGGGATTTCAGACAATTGAAGCAACATTTTAACGAACAAGCAAGCAGATGTAAATTTTTTTTGTTTTTTGGTTATTTTGCAGTTTCCATTTTTTTTGCTTTTGAAATTTTTTTCAAAATATTTAAAGGGAATTCAGACAATTGATAGCAGATGGAAATAGCGTAACAAGCAAGCAGATGGAAATTCTTTTTCTATTTTTGTTTTTTCTTTGAGTTTTGACTTTTTTCTCTTTTTTGGTTCTGAAGTAGTTTAGCCTAACTTAATCCGAAAGCTGGAATTGAAACCTGTCACGCACAATTCTTAGATAGAGTGATAGAACTCTTTTTCGTCCATCATCATTTAGATGTGCCAAGTCATTTGGTCTGTTTGGTGTGAAAAAGTGGTTTTCGTGAACATATCTGGGACCAACGTAGTCATCACCAAGATAACCAGAGAGATGTTGATTAGTCTCTGAAACCAACTTAATATGCACATCAGGCCTTGGAAGCAAGCCAATCACCTTAACATCAACGTTTTTCGATTTGAGTTGTTGAGCAAAGCCTCCTAATCTAGCCGCAGTTTTGAGCGGTGTTTCCGCAACTATCCATGGTTTTTTAGGATGGTTAGAGATATCATTGTTCCCTAGGTTGATGATGCAATGCGTAAACGTAGCGCAGTATATAAGATCCTCTGCATCAATATGCGCTGCACGCAAACCAGGTCTACAATGAAGAGTGATAGGGTACAAAGCCAGTAAGTTATCAGCGAACAGTTGATCCTCCAACCTCACCAGATTGCTGTCGCCAATGATTACAATTGACGCACTAAACAAACAGTCCAACTTAGAGATTATATAAATAATTATTTTCAGTACAAACCGGCCCTGTCAGCGCAGTCTGTTATTTTGTCAATTATTTCAATTTTCATACAGTCACAAAAGCAGCCAGGCAATATAAAACAGTTTTTTTGTCTAGTTATGTTCAAAGCCCTCTTTGATAACGCTCACGAGTGTCAAGGATTCTTCACGAAGAACCACAGTTTTATACTTAATCTCATAAACATTGACCTTTCCCCAAGAGCCAAGTCCAAACAGTTCAAAAAAGAACCCAAAACTTTTATTTGAATGTGTCATATCGACTTCATTGGCATATTTGCTGTATCTACCTACGGCGAAATTCCCTTCTGGGCCAGAGAAATAAGTTCTTACAAAAAAGAAACGGCCGTCCGATAGCTGAAAGATACATTCGCTTAAATTTTGTCCAACTCTGGTGTAAGAAAGTGAGCCAAAACATTGACCACGCCCATTGATGTACCGCGAAAAAAAGAAATCTACATGGAACTCTTGGCAATATTTAATTGTTTCATTATCAACTGACGTCAACCCTTTTAAGCATTTATAAGTGTCTGATCTTTCAACTTTTCCCACGGCCACTTGATGTTTAATAAACTGCTCGACTATAGCTTGAGGCTCTTTAACAGTGCCCTGTACAGCGCTTAATAAATGGTGGTTAGCTGACTCAAAACAAAACGCAGAAAAAAACCAGAGAGGCCCGTTTCGTTTTACTTGTTCACAAAGATGACGCATTGTATGGAAGTTGAAGGACTGTGAATCTTCTCCGTAAAGCTCTAGAAAGTTACTAAAAAAATTCTCAATTAAACATTCTGCCGAATCAATTTCGTTGGTCTTTGGTTCTATCTCTGACAAAAGCCTGATCGCTATTGAAAGAAGGCAAAAACTTATGTAGTACTGTCTGGGGACGCTTATTTTTCTATAGATAAGGGGTCCAACATGAAAAAAAAACACTTTGAAGTCGAATGCCTTCCAAAACTTAATATCAGACACAGATTTCAACTTATGTTGGATATCAAATGGAATATTAACTGTCTTCAAAAAATTTTCGGCATCTTTTAGCATAACACCTTTGGTCAAAGAAACCATTAACTTAGTAAGAACTTCACCTGTACCGATAAAAACTTGATGCATGGGATCAATAGGACATTCCCAAGGTAAGTTCAAAACACTGTTCAACGGAGTGAAGGACTTGACGCCGCACTTATGTGTTTTATTTTTTTCCGCGATGTAACCGCATGCCTGAAAGTCAGCGTTTTCGCGTAATTTAAAACTCTTATTAACAGAAAACAGCATTCTATGATTTTGAGCAAAGCCTTTAATATAACAATGAGGACAGGATGAGTAACCGTTGAACTGAACCATACAAAGAACACAAGCTTTAGCAGGCATATCAGCTACAATTGACCTAATTCGAAACTTAAGCGCACCTAAATCATTCAAACTCATTTTTGATTCATTCAAAGACTCCAACTCAAATAGAATGAGCGGTAGCATTTTAGAAAAATCAGGTTTACTTTTGCCATGCCAAAGTCCTAACAGCGTCATATTCGCAAATGAGGCCCTCAACTTCGGCGGCAGGTTAAAAATCTGCACCCACACTGGCCACACGGATATCTTAGAGGACTTAAATAGAGGGGCTCCATCAATGTTTAAAACAAGCTGTATCTCAGGAGCCAAATAGAAGTTCCAACTACTGTTCCAAGAACACTCTGAACTCCAGGAATTCTTAATATAAGCCACGTTTTTACTTAATATCAATTCTAATTGGGTCTTTATATCGACAGAACAGAACTTTGCGAAATCAAAACGTTCGGTAGAAATCGTTGGAAGAACCGGACTCGCTAATTTAGAAAACATGTTATTTGGTACCGGCAAGTTTTTAGCAAACAACTTCAGAAGATCATTTCTCGCAACTTTAGACAACCTATGCTTATCTGATAACAACTCAAATTCTTTCATGAAACTTTCGGTAGATGTTGGGCTGCCGTCGAACAATGGCGTTTCTTCATCCTGAAACAAGTGAACAAAGGAAGGCGGCGGTGATTCAATAGTTTCCTGAAATTCGTCTACTTCAAATACATCAAGCCTCAATGGCGTTGAGCATACGACATTTTCTAACTTAACAATTTCATTCAAATTGGAGTTTTCGGTGCTTACTATTGATGAATTCGTCAGTATTGCAGGAGAATTATCTTTAATCGGACTAGGTGTTAATTCTATTTCACCAAAAAAAGAATCGTAACTTAAGTATTCCTCATTTTCCTCGTTAACAATTGGTGTTGATTCGAAATTTGCGTACAGCATACGCCTAGGAGGAAGTTTCTCGATGAATATTTTTCTGATTGGTTTTTCATTCAGACTATCTTGCTCAACGTTAACAGGTGTAGAACTATCTGGAGCAGCTAAATTCTTTTTGCGTTTTTTAAAAGGCTCTGGATCACTTGGGCAAGGATCTGCATGCTCTCTTTTGAACGGACATAGGCAATCTACATTAAACCGGCCGAAAAAATGTCGATTATAGAAAACTGACAGTTCTTCTCCGATAGCTATATTTTTTAATGCAACACAATAAACAACTTTACCTTTTTGACGGTATTCGACATTTGGTCTGCAAGATGCGTTAACAAAAGAGATGGGTCCCAACATCAACCACTGAACATTTCTTAGCTTACTGTACAAAACAGAAACATCATTGAAACCGGCGATAATCTCACTTTCAGCAAGCTCCGCCAACACACCAATTATTCCATTAACAACAGCACCTTTCTCTATTTCCGATTTTGCAAACAAACCTATCTGATCGAAAGAACCACTCGGTAGGTAACTTACTGGTTTGTAGTCAACAGACATCATGCTTTTCC
>NC_134472.1:53420935-53598540 GCF_964194025.1 Convolutriloba macropyga
TTTAGCAAAAAAATCCTGATCTTTTCGAATTTTTCTTGAAAATTCTCAAACTAATCAGACCTCACAACAAAACCCAGCATTCACTGCCGAGCACCAATGCTAGTTGGGGGTGGAAAGGCAGTTGATAAATCTAAATCGTCATCATAATCACATGACTAACTAAGAAATCAACGATGAGATCAGGATTTTGGCAGAAACAAGTTTACAAACAATTTTCTCAAAAGAGTCAATAGGACTCTATTCCCTTATATTACTAGGCCATAATATACAGCTCAAGGTTGTTCAGTGACAGGTGGTACTTTTAACTTGGCCATTTGCAACTGGTCTTTATATACAACATTTGTTGAAAAAAATGTTCCGCGTCAAAAAATGCGAAAAATTATTTGTATGTCTCTAGACATTTTCTCCAATTTTCAGATTAACACCGCGACCCCATGTTGTGAGGTCACAACCCACTGCCCAACAGCATTCATGGACAATAAGCAACCTGAATTATTGTTACTTAAGCACAAAGTTGTTGAGAAAAGAGCGTTCGGAAACCTCAAATTCTCGCAAAATTATGCGAAAATCTATAGTAAGTATGTGAATTTCTGTAAGTTCTTTTTACTACAAGGCTAAAAAAAACTGAACGATCTGCACCTGAAAACTACGAGCTGTCCTGCACGTTAGAATAATTTGACGGAAAAATTTCTGGACCGATTAATAACGAAAAATCATTTGATAGCGGAAAGCCTATTTGAAAAAGTACATCTTTGTTATGAGAAAAGTCAGACTGTTTTTGTGAGCAAGGCCGGGAGCACAAAAACACGCTAAAGTGTATAATCGAACAACGCTCCAATGCCGCCAGGAGTTGAGCAACAACTACCTGAAGTTTAATCTAAGTACTTATGGTATGCATGTCAGATATCATAAAGGTCATTGGAGCAGTGTGGCACCAATCTAACATCCCCATATTGACCCAAAAGCCCAAAACGACCGTTTATATAGCCACATGCTGTATATAGCTTCCCTACAATGAGATGAGTAGGGTATTGAAATCCAAAACTTCACTCAACACGGATTGGGGGGGTACTATCCTCCCTAAACAACTGACAACCTCCGGAATAGGACAATTTCATGTAAGTGCCATCACTAAAACTTCACATATGGAGCTGAAATTTTAAAGTGACCCCTCAGACATCATAACAGGTCTGCCAAATGAGGCCTTAACCTTTATATACGGTTATACACACATTCTCAGGAGAATATACTCACCCATAGAGGCCCACATTGGGCCAAAAAAGAACACTGTCAAAATGACACATCTGTGACACTCAATCTTTGACCCACGAAAATGACACTTTGACACAACGTTCAGTGGCTTAGTTGGAGTCTACATGACCGTATATATACAGTATAACAACGTCATGAACACATTTTTATGATCATCGCAGGTGGCGCCATGCTCCATATAGGCTCCATATTAGGTCAAACTGGGGCCAAGTTTACTGGCCAATTTCTCGAAAACGGCCGAACAAAAATAAACGCCCTTACTACAGTTTGTAGCACGGCTTGAGATACGCATCATATTAAAAAATGAGCCCAATCGGTGCATTCTTCAAGGAGTTATAGCAAAAACAAGGTACCGTACCAAATGACCCCAGAGGACAGAATCGGAGCTAAAATTGACCTTCTGAACTACATAAAATGACATGCAACATTGATAAATATACATGGGGACAATCCCCATTATCAGGCGAATCTAACGGACTCGCTATGATGTCTAAATTCAAAGCTTCAAGGTGTCAATGGTGTCATCCGGATGGTGTCAACCGCTTCTGGGGCTAAAACCGAGGGCAAGTTTACTGGCCAATTTCTCTAAAACGGCCGAACAAAAATAAACCCCTTTGGTACAGTTTGTAGCACTGCTTGAGATACGCATCATATTAAAAAATGAGCCCAATCGGTGCATTCTTCAAGGAGTTATAGCAATTATAAGGTACCGTACCAAATGCCCAAAAAGCGAGGTGACCGCTCTGCAGAGTCAGAATTGACCATGTCAACTACATAAAATACTATATAAACTATATATGGGGATACTCCACACTAACTGCGGAATCTGAAACACTAAAATTTTCTAATGCATTGACCGTTATATGCATTGAGCGTCCGTCAAATGGTCATCAATGTAGTGTTTCTCTCCTCCGGGGGCCAATCTGGGGTCAAGTTCCCCGGCCAATTTCTCAAAAACGGCTGAACAAAAACAAACGTCCTTAGTACCGTTTGTAGCACTGCTTGAGATACGCATCATATTAAAAAATGAACCCAATCGGTGCACTCTTCAAGGAGTTATAGCAAAATAAAGGTACCGTACCAAATGACCCCAGAGGAGAGATACACCACATTCAGAGCTAAAATTGACCTTCAGAACTTCATAAAACGGCATATAAAATATATATAGGGACAATCCCCATTATCAAAGGAGTCTAACGAACTAATTGTCGAGCCTAAATGAGCTAGTTTTAGTGGTGTAACATGTAGGTACAGGAAAAGTACCGGACACGAATAGGGCAAAATGGAGGTATGTGTCCTGGCCAATTTCTCGAAAACGGCTGAAAGAAACAAAACGCCATTTACAGGGATTCAAGTACGGCTCACGCTGAGTTCAAATCAACAAACAGATCAAAAATCGGTTCACTCTACGAGGAGATATTCCAACATAAAGGTGCCGTACCAAATGAGCAAATAGGACAGGTACTGCTCATGTAACGCTAAAATTGACCATCTGGACTACATAAAACGGCATACAAAATATATATGGGGAGACTCTCCACTAACTGGGGATTCCAAAACACTAACACTTGTTGGGTAAATCGCGTGTTTTCTTGTACCGAAATTTGGGTCACCCAGAATAGCCCGAAAATTCGAACTATTTCAAATTTGAACATTAATAACTTTTTGATTAGGCCGATTTGGGAAACCAACCAAATACTGCAAGCAAGAGGGGTTCAGTGCTAACAAAATGCGACCACTCCCGTTTAATTTGGTCCAGTACTTTAGCAGATATTAACAAAATACTGTTCTGTACCCCATTTTTTGGGCTAAAATCGAAGCCAAGATCTCCGGAACCGACGTAAAACAACGTGAAACAGCGTTCCCGGCGTATTTGTGGGTGTAATTCTGGTCCACTTCCAAGTTCTAGGTCACGGCAAACCTTCATGATGAGGTGGGAAAAAATTTCCCACCTCACCATGAAGGTTATGATTGTTTGTGTGTTTTGACATAAAACAACATCCACAGAAATTTGATGAAATCGTGAAAAATGAAAAATTGTTGAGTTGACCCCATTAATTGACACAATTGGCTTCTTGATCATAAATATTGTCCAGAAAACACAAAAAGCCAGCCAGAAAACGTGTTCAATTGCAAAAAACACCACTCAACTTTTAAATTTCAGAAAAGATTTGTTTTTCCGTGGTTCGGCCCTTTACAGAGAAAAAATAGCCAATTAAACTCCACAAAACCATCCAAAATTGGTAACTGGATGCTTTTCATTATCAGATGAACCTAATAAACTCATATAGGTAGGTTTACTTTGTTATTTTGGGTACCGAATTTTGTGTGATACCAACATGAACTAAAATTTCAACTTTTTTTGAGAATTGACCTTGAATAACTTTTTTACTCTCCCGGTTACGAAAACCAATCACGGGCACAAGCAAGCAGATTTAGTTGCCAACAAAACAATTTCATGATTGTTCAATTTGGTACAGTAGTTTGGAAGAACTGATCAAACATTTGAGCCACACCTCATTTTTTGGGTGCCTTAGTTTTGGAGTTGTTGAACGAATTCGGATGGTCCTTCAATTAGTCGAAAAACGTACTGCTGCAAATAGAATCATTTTCAATTGCAAGTCCGTTGTTATTGACTCATGTGAGAGCTTTTTGATTATTCTTTCTCAAGTGAGAGCGTTTTGCAAAACTGCAAGAGAAAACACATAGGAAAAAATTTGCCCTGTGAGCAAAAACTTCTGCATCACCTTCCTATCTTACCTTCGATTAGCAAAAGGGCTTTGGACAGTTATGAACAATACCAACAAAAGGAATAACCTGGAGTAATCACCAATGGCGACCTTTCACACTTCTGTTTGTAGATTTCGATTGAAATTGTTCAGAAATTTTAATCAGACTGACTTAAGTTCTTAATGATTTTACGGTTTGATTTTTTTTTGAAACCTCAAGTTCCTCAACCAATTGTCTTAAGTGCATTACAAAATCTTGTTAATTGGCATGATACCACTATTTAATGCATTAGAGAGTAAACTTTTAACTGAATCATCCAAATTACCCCAAAAACCAATTTTCTGCTTCGCGAATGTTTTGCTAAGCGAATACATTATATTCATCTCAAAATTAGTTTCATGGCCCAAAAAAGGCTCCTGTTTATCATTTGAGTGCTTTGTTTGTTGAGTTTGTGCTTATAAACATTTATTTTTGCATATTGCAAATCAGATTGCTTTGAATAACGGTTTTCGACATTAAACATATAAAATTTGTTTGTGGAGTCGTTGGACGATATCTGATGGTCCTTCATTTAGTCTGATAGGTTACCGATAGCTACTAACATTGTTGTCAATTATGACAGAGATGTTTTTGATTCGATAGATAGCTTTTTGAAGATCGCAAAATGGTCTTTTTTATAACCGCAAGAGAAAATACAGAGGAAAATAATGGATCTGTGGTCACAACTTTCTACATCATTTTCCTTCCACTTTTTTGGCTATTATAATTTCTTTGCGGGAGAATTAGAGTGTCAAGTTTTTGATATGATCACCAAAATCAACTTCCACAGGCAACCATGCACACTTCTCTTTATAGAATATAATGGAAACTGTTCGTAGACTTCAATCAGATTGACTTTAGTTTTCAACGTTTTTTGTGGTTTCACGCCTTTTCAAACCTCAAGTTCAAACAACGAATGTTTTAAAGGCAATATCAGTTTTGTTTACGTGGCAAGTTATCCCTATTTAACACTAAAGAGATTAGACTTTTACCTAAATGATCCCAATTACCCCAAAAACCAATTTTCTAGCTTCGACAAACTTTGTTAAGCGAATACATTCTATACATCTTGAAACTGGTTTCATGGCCCAAAAATGTCTCTTGTTTCTCATATGAGTGTATTGTTTTTTGATTTTGTGCTAATAGACATTTGTTTTTACATATTGCAAATCAGATTGCTTTGAATAACGATTCTCGACATTGAACATATAAAGTGTGGTTGTGGAGTCGTTGGACAATATCTGATGGTCCTTCATTTAGTCCGATAGTTTATCGATAGCTACTAATATTGTTGGCAATTATGACAGAGATGTTTTTGAGTCGATAGATAGCTTTTTGAAGACAGCAAAATGGTCTCTTTTATAACCGCAAGAGAAAATACAGAGGAAAATAATGGATCTGTGGTCACAACTTTCTACATCATTTTCCTTCCACTTTTTTGGCTATTATAATTTCTTTGGGGAAAAATTACAGTGTCAAGTTTTTGATATGATCACCAAAATCAACTTCCACTGGCAACCATGCACACTTCTCTTTATAGAATATAATGGAAACTGTTCGTAGATTTCAATCAGACTGACTTTCTTTTTCAAAGTTTTTTGTGGTTTCACACCTTTATAAACCTCAAGTTCAATCAACGAATGTTTTAAACGCGATATCAGTTTTGTTTACGTGGCGAGTTATCCCTATTTATTACGTAAGAGATTAGACTTTTACCTAAATGATCCCAATTACCCAAAAAAACCAATTTTCTGCTTCGACAAATTTTGCTAAGCGAATATATTCTATTCATCTTGAAACTGGTTTCATGGCCCAAAAACTGTCTCTTGTTTTTCATATGAGTGTTTTGTTTTTTGATTTTGTGCTAATAGACATTTGTTTTTGCATATTGCAAATCAGATTGCTTTGAATAACGATTCTCGACATTGAACAAATAAAGTTTGGTTGTGGAGTCGTTGGACAATATCTGATGGTGTTTCATTTAGTCTGATAGTTTACCGATAGCTACTAACATTTTTGCCAATTATGACAGAGATGTTTTTGAGTCGATAGATAGCTTTTTGAAGACAGCAAAATGGTCTCTTTTATAACCGCAAGAGAAAATACAGAGGAAAATAATGGATCTGATGTCACAACTTTCTACATCATTTTCCTTCCACTTTTTTGGCTATTATAATTTCTTTGCGGAAGAATTACAGTGTCAAGTTTTTGATATGATCACCAAAATCAACTTCCACTGGCAACCATGCACACTTCTCTTTATAGAATTTAATGGAAACTGTTCGTAGATTTCAATCAGACTGACTTTTTTTTTCAACGTTTTTTGTGGTTTCACACCTTTTTAAACCTCAAGTTCAAACAACGAATGTTTTAAGCGCAATATCAGTTTTGCTTACGTGGCAAGTTATTCCTATTTAACACGTAAGAGATTAGACTTTTACCTGAATGATCCCAATTACCCCAAAAACCAATTTTCTGCTTCGACAAATTTTGCTAAGCGAATACATTCTATTCATCTTGAAACTGGTTTCATGGCCCAAAAATGTCTCTTGTTTCTCATATGAGTGCATTGTTTTTTGATTTTGTGCTAATAGACATTTGTTTTTGCATATTGCAAATCAGATTGCTTTGAATAACGATTCTCGACATTGAACATATAAAGTTTGGTTGTGGAGTCGTTGGATAATATCTGATGGTCCTTCATTTGGTCTGATAGGTTACCGATAGCTACTAACTTTATTGTCAATTGTGACAGAGATGTTTTTGAGTCGATAGATAGCTTTTTGAAGACAGCAAAATGGTCTTTTTTATAACCGCAAGAGAATATACAGAGGAAAATAATGGATCTGTGGTCACAATGTCATACAATACTTTCCCGCCCTTATTATCTGAACAACCAGTTTTAGCCATGTTAACACAAAATGAAAAGTCAAGAGGAGCACGCCAAAAATTAGTTACCGACAGCAAGGATTATAGATGATATAGGGAATATTAATTTCTGCTGATTTTTTCTAGTTTTCTGCTCGGACTGACTTTGCTTCCTTCTAATCTTCCATTGAGGAATATTATCTAAACCTCAATAATAATTTTTAATCGTTTTTTTTTCACTTATGGCTACATACTTAATATAATTTTGTTGTTTGAGTGTGTAGGTAAATTCTATGTAACGTGTTCTAGGTAAATTGCACGCATCAAATTTTTGCAGGTAATTTTGCAGGTATTGTTACCTGCAATTTTGCTTACCTGCAAACGTTGCAGGTAAAACTACCTTGACATTTTTTAGAGTGAAGCTATGAAACGATTTTAAAAAAGGATTGGAAGGCCAAGAAAAAAGACAATTTGCGAATTTTACCATGTACCTATTTTATCAGCAAAAAAAGTTTTTTCACCCACCACACAAAACGTATGATCATTTGGATTAGAATTTTTGCCGATTGAATCATGTTTCTTTTTTTTCTGGGGTTTGAAATTCGGATGTTAATCTTGCAAGAATCTTGCAAGATCTTGCAAGATTAACATCATCTTGCAAGATCTTGCAAGATTAACATCGTCTTGCAAGATCTTGCAAGATTAACATCCTTTTGCAAGAATCTTGCAAGATCTTGCAAGATTAACATCGGGTCTCGCCTGGGGTCCATATTTAATTGAGTACGGCCAAACTTTTGTTCAAGAACTGCCTAGGTTTTTTCATAGAAAGAAGCGGAATAACACGTACCCAATATGACTGATTTTGTTTTCCCTGACTCATTTTATCTGAGTTAAGTATATTTTGCAACTTCACTGTTTCATTAAACATATTAGACCAATCTGGCCACTCATACGGAATTTCAGCAACAGGTCTTAGCTTCATTTCCTTAGCTGAAGGCTTCTGCTAAGACTTCTTCTAGTAAGCCTATCGAGCCTATTTTTTTTCTTGAGCCAAAATTCTAAGAGATTTTGATTCCCTGTACCATTCTAGGTCCAAAACTTACTGGCCATTAACAGTTTTCAGGTTCTGTTTTATGATGCTCAAAACTATGTTCTTGAGAGTTTTCGAATTTATCTAATTTGTCGAGCCATAAGGAGACGTCCTTGTTCTTTTGGTCTCCTCTTTTGATTGCATTCCAGATTCTTACGCCCAAAATTCCGCCATTGGAATTCCAACATTGGAATTTGAACTGCGTTCTTTAATAGCTATTTGTTCAAATCAATTTTCCACTCGAATTTCTTTGAATCATTTGATTTCCTATTCACGTTTCATTTTCACTTTTTCGAACTCAAGTTTCTTCTGGTCTATTTTGGTCTAATTCATTTTCCAGAGCTGCTAGTCTATCAGATTTTCTTTTTCACTTCTCGAAAGACTTTTCTACCACTTGTCCTGGTTTTGTTTCAAAGTTCAACAGTTTTGTTTAAAGTTCAAAGGTACAATCTTCACTTCCAATAGATGGCAAAACATTTGCAGTTGCTTCCGCTTTGCTTATAATTTTGCTGATCAGATATGCTATTCTGGCAATAATTCCAAAACTGAACGCTCTAGCCTCGCTTATTGATGAGCAGTTGGTCAAGATTTCTATCGGTTTATAAGTTCTGTTGTTATATTATCCTGCTATTGCTCTGTATATCACTAGGCCTGTTGACGCTCCTGCCTTCTTGTGTTTTCAATTGATGATGTTTTTGGGACCGTGGTTTATCTCCCCAGGTTTAGGTGTGCGACCCTAGACCGCTCTGATCAGACCATTTCCCAGACTTTGCCCTCTTATCAGATCATCAGGCGACCCACAGCCCTCGGATCAGACCGTAGTGCGACTCAAGAAAATGTGCGACCATAGTGCGACCCAAAAGACCTCTGATCAGACTATCGTGCGACCCAAATATTTCGTGCTAATCAGGTGTGACCCAAAATTTTGTGCGACTTTGTTGCGACCAACGCTGCCCTGATCAGACGATTTCTGAATACATGTTATAATCCGTTGTTGTTTGTTTAAATTATTCAATTCAAACCTATGTACTATTCAACTTTCAACTTAAAATTTAATAATTTAGTATATCTTGTTAAGGCTAGGACAAAACTAATTGATAAAAAGATAAACGAAAAGTCATTTTGAAGTGCCTGCAACTTTTCTTTTGAGTCATTAAAAACAGTGATAAAAAACTGTAAGTAAATAAAAATTGTCAGTTAATGCTCTGTGGTCAGCTTTGGGGCAACAAAACAAACTGCTACAAATTGGTCTGCATAAACCTCTGATAAAATTGGTTAACTCTTTTTTCTCTCAGAGAAGCATCTTCGTGAAAATTAATAACTCAAAAAGTAGCACGTTTTCAACGCTAGCTGTAGTACCTCAGGGCAGCTTCCTTGCGCCAATACTCTTCCTGGTTTATGTCAGCGGCATTTCTGAAACAATTACACAAATTTCTCAATTTGCTGATGATTTTGCCCTTTACTACAGGTCGCACTCCTGTAGATTAATTCAAGATAAACTTCAGTATTCAGTGGACAAATTGATCAAATGGTGCAAAAAACTGACAATAAGAATAAATCCAGGCAACACAAATTTTATTCTTTTTAAAAATCCGTCAATAAAATTTCCTGTTTAGAGTATTTTTCATTGGCACACGTATTGAAGGCGCTAATTCAACCGAATTTCTTGGCGTAAACCTTAACCCACATCTAAAGTGGAACGAACAATGCAAAAGTTTGGTGGCAAGAGCAAATCAAAGGAATCTACCAACTATGGCGGCTCAGTCAGATTAACATTGATGATGAGTGCTTGCTGAACTTGTATAAATCCTGGTTTCGACCTCTATTTCTCTATGCGAATGCCTGCTGGGTTGACCAATCTAATTCAATTATCAACAACATACAACTGATCCAAAATAGAGCATTAAGAATTTGTATGAGGAAACCCCGCTGGTACAGTGTCAAAAACCTCCATGAAGAGGCCATTATAATTGCAGTAGGAGATTTTCAGATAAGTTTAGCAAATGAGTACCTGAAACGGGTAAAAGAAAACAAGATCGAGTCAATACTTGAACTCGTCCATAAAAAGAGACAACGTCCGAAAAAGAGTGATCAAAGCACACTGGACCATCTGTCCTGCTTATGTTCTTTACCAGTTCCTAAATCGTAGAAAAGCCAGAACAGCCATCATCCAATGACTTGTTGCCAGCCGCTTGCTTAGTTAATTCGGAGAAAGTCGGACAAACAACGTCCTAACCGAACAGCTAAGCCAACCGCTCACCTAGTAAATTCGGGGCTTAGCTGTGTGAAATATAACGAAAACAACAGCAATTTACACAGCTTTTATCTACTGAACAATTATAATCGATTAACATCATTTTAAAGCAAGAAAAAGTTGTTCTTTTCACATTCGCTCCACTGATATCTTTATGAAAGTTAAGTTACGATTATACAACTAACGACATAACTCAGTGCTATGTGCGGTTTGGTACAGTGGTTTTAAGGTTGAGGTTGGCATAGAACTTTTAACTGCTTCTTAATATTTCTTCTGTATTTTACTTCATTCTTCAAAACGCTTCAATTTTGCCTTTGAAGACAAGTTATTAATTGTTGCAACTGCACTTTTTCTTACATTCCCTCAATTTATTTTAACGCGTCTTAACGCTTGCCTTCTTGAACAATATCACACTTTTTACGACTAGCTCAGCCCTCTAATTCTTTGATCAAATGAGGCGCAGTAATTCAATCCCCAACGCGAGCGCAGCCCTATTTTTATTTGTTTATTTATTTTATCAACTCTTCCTACTCTCAATATTTTTTACTACTTGAATAATTGATCTTAATAAACGAATTTTTTACTTCGAATAAAAAATTATTAATATCTTACCACGCATAGAAAAACGAAGAACTAATCAACTTCTACGAGGCTAGCCAAGAACACCAAGAAAAAGAGTGAAAGCAAGCTGAGCCAGCAGAAGCCCTTCCCAGCTTTTGAAATAGCTCCCAGTAACAAGAGCAATCAATTGGTTTTAAAGGAAAAACTCTGTAAAAACAGGAGCCTAAACTCATCTTTCCGAAATTTTGAACTTTCTATTTTACTTATTGATGCCTTTTAAATTGATTGAACTTGATTGTACATACTTTAATAATAACAAAGGTGTGGTCAGATTTTGGGGCAACTTATGTCCAGACTTTGCCCTCTGATCAGACCGTGGCGCAACCATTGTTAAGACCATTTCCAGACTTTGCCCTCTGATCAGACCGTAGTGCGACCATTGTCCAGACCATTGTGCGACTCAAGGTCGCACCACGCCACCATTGTGCGACCCAAATGGTCTGATCAGAGCACTCTAGGGTAGCGCACCTAAACTTGGGTCCTTTTCCAAAATGCTGTGACTCCCTGGCCGAGTCAATTTTTTCTGCTTTGAGATAGCTTTCCGAAATCTCCAGTGTCGATGGACCGATTGTCACGGCTGCTTATTTCCATCGTCGAACAGGTTAATCGTCCATCAGATTAGCTTCAGTTACAATTCAGTTTTCAATTATAACCATTTGATTGTCTTCTCGAAGAAAGAGACAAAATACCTGAACTTTTTGTTACTTTGGGCTCTCTAAGTACCGATCTGACGCAGTTATGATAGTGTAGTGTGTTTTCTGCGAATTTTTAGATTCCTGAATTTAGCCAGTTTGTCAGGGTTTTGTTTTGAGTTCGCTCCAGCAAATAAGTAAGAAACATTTATTTGCCAATTTTATCAAATTTAATCACTGAGATCATTTGCACTTTGAGTTCGTACAATTTGGCTTAGTGTAAATCTGAGAAGCAGAAGATTAACAAAATTTAACAAATAATGGAGTTCTCTTTTTATTTTTGCTATAAAATGTGCATAACTTTTTTCAAAAGACCAAATATGAGTTTGAAAAAGTGACTACGTTGACAGCATATAGATGGAGACAAAAAGCGTTCACTTAGATATTTTGGTTATTAACTCAAAATTATTTAGTTACTGGAAAATTTCATGCAGTAAACATATTGCCAACTTTGAAGAGGTAAATGATTTTCGCTGGCGTGGACAAATGAGTACTTGAAAGGAAACAAGGAGGCTCGTTAATGTGCGTTTGCACATGATGTTCCGACCCCAGCTCAACTACATTTTAGATTTAATTGTCAACCAAATGAAGAAGTGACAAAAATAGATGTTTGAGTTTAAAATTCGTTTCACAACCAAACTACTAAATGAATTACATAATGGCATGCGCCATTACAACGTTCACGAGATCTGTCATTAAGAGGACTATGACAAAAAACAACAAACAACAAAAAAAACAAAAACAAAAATTTCACGGCAGAAAGCCGATATCTAAATTTGAAAGCACCTAGTAACAATGTCCAAAGGCAATCAGATAAAACCTTAACTACACAAATTTAGTTTTTTCTAAATAAACAGCATACTGATGTTTTCCATAATGGGACTGGTTAAAAGTCGACAAGGAGAAGAAAAAATGAAGCTCAAATCAGAAATCAATCAGAATTTTTTACATCAAATAAAATCAAAAGTCTTGAAAATCTTTAGCTTATAAAAAAAAAATGATTAATTTACTGTAAAGTCATTATGAAACCAATCGCACCTGTCTTTGCTTAGACTAAGCCTTAGGAACAGGCTAAAGAAGCAGAAAAATGTTTAAAAAATTACGAACATTTTATAAAAACAAATTATTCAAGGCATTAAAATCGTTAGCTATTATCTGAATATTATGTATTTTTATTTCAGTTTTGATTTATACTAATTCAGCGAAATTTATACTGAAAGAAGAGACAAGTTCATTTGAGCCACATTTGAGAATCATTGGGATCTGTTTTTACCTGAATGGAAATCAAGGTATTGGATGGGACCTCTCAATGAGAATAAGATACAAGATGACGAAAAGAACAACAAAAACTGAAAAGTTTGAAAAATCTTTGAAACTGTATAATATCATAAACTTTAAGACTATTCGCTTTACACTGTTTGCTTCGAATAACATCATTCTTTCAATCGTCAATTACAAGTTTTTGAGATCGGTCAGCAATTTACGGCTACCTAAAGAATAAAAACGCAAAACCAGCAAACTCAAAAAAATTAAGCGAGAAAAAAGTACAAGGTATAAGTGAATGAACTTTTCAGGAAATACTCTACTATTTTCAATTTAGTTTTTAAAAGCAATGGGATAGTTTTTTAATATAAAATGAATTGACAAACAACAAACATAGACAAAGTGTTAAAATCACGAAGTTTTTGATAAAACCCCTAGTATCAAAGCCATTAAATTTAATAGCTTTCAATGGAATTAAATAAACCCACTAATTTATTCTAACTATGCTTCGATGGGAAAACAATGATGATTTTCATTCATAGACCATCGGTAACTCATCACAATAAGTCGTATGGCAATGAAAATTTCATTAAAACAACGAAATTTTTGAGAAAACACGTAGTATTACTGTCATAAAACTCAATAGCTTTCAACGGAAGAAATTAAATAGGCTAAATTATGCCGACAGGGATGTGGATTTGACAACAAGGATGTTGGTTACTCAGATGTTATCAGAAAGATTTTAAAACATGTCAGTGACAGTGAAAACCACAAGAAATAAAAGCAAAATCCAAAAACTCAGTATACAAATGCGAGAAGAAAGTGTCAAAACCATTTAAACCATAATCTTTTCTCTGAAAAATTTTTCTAAGATCCATTAAACATACATTTTAGGCCAATAGGAAATATCAATATTAGGATAAATTAATAAGATTTCAAAAGGAACCATTAATACGAAGCGTCCAAAAAACTTTTTTAAAAATTTGAATTCTTGTGGCATGGAAGTCATATAACCAACAGTTACAAGATAAAACCGCTAACGAGGTAAATTTTGGTTGCAGTAGGAAGGAAGGGGTCCTGTCACTACTTACACACACTTCCAATTCACAAAAATAAGTTTATGATTGTTTAATTGTAAAGAAAAATTTCGAAAACTTATTTTCAAATTCTTAACAGCCATTAGCTGCCACCTCAATGCATGAGATAGATTCACTTAATGTTCATTACGAAACCTATTGCACATTTAGTCAACAAATTTTTGCAATAGGATTCAAACAATTTAGTAAAAAATCAAATTTTCCTGAAAAATTACGAAAACTGAGATACCAATAAAATTAAACCAAAATAATCCATAAAAATAATCCAAACAAAAATAATCCAAAAATAATCCAAAAAAACATGACCGATTCCTTAGAAACGAATTATTGTTCATTGGGCTTCACCTGATTGTAAATGAGTTTTGTCATTAACGAACCGCGACATGAAACAAAAAAATTATGCAAAATTTTCCAAAAAAGAGCTCTCAAATAAAATTCTTTCAAATTTTTTTATAGTAAAAATCCCTATGAAACCAGAACTAGTCTTTTTATCGCCTTTCGTCTATTAGGAACACAAAATTGATTTATTTTATGGTGTGAACTGTAATTTTGCTTAAAATCTCGATAACTCGTCGAAAAAAAAAACGAAATTCAAAAAAATCATTCTCATTTCGAAATCTAAGCTGAATGAGTTTTTTAATAATACTACTCACATTTCTCTTCGATGAATATATCGATCGGCCAAAATTGTCTGAACAAAAAAAACCCATTTGAGTATATAGTTCCTCCCCCCACAAGTGGGGTCGGAACAAAAACAATATTCTTTCTCTTCTATTATTATTGATACGGGACAATCTAATTGCACAATATGGTATTCTTGTTCTTTAAACTGAATTTAGGGTAACTTTTTTGAAGCGTTTCCTCGCAATGAATTTTACCGGAAAAGGTAAAAATTTTTTTGTGATAATGTATCATGAAGATATGATTTTAGAAACAAAATCTTGCTAAATATCACAGGAAAAATTAGGGACAGCAGTATGTGTGTATACTGTTATATCATTATGTGGATATTTTTCTTCATGTGGAAAAAAGAAGACGACAGGACATCAATTTGTTGATCGGTTACAGCGGAGCTAACGAGCTCCTCGATTTAGCATAAAAAGTGTTTAAAACCAATTTGGTCCATTTCCATAAAACGAGGTAGAAATAATTAAGGTGCTGCAATAAAAACTAATGTCAATTCCGATATTCGGTTTTTAAGTTATGCTTACTTTGTCAGTTTTACTTTTTAAATGAAAATTAATAGTATTTTGTTGATACCTTGTTGTAGTTTGGTTAATAATACTTTTTGATGTGTCTGACTTCTTGGAGAAAAACAGTTTGTTTCCTCTCTTCACTGGAGAGATTAAAGCTGATTGAAACGCTTAGAGTGAGTTAATCAGGTTTTCAATTAAAGTTCTGAGTTTGTATTCTGATTTTTATTCGCCTGAATCCCTATGGCTAGAGTGAAACCTAAACGGTTACAGTCAAACAAATAAATTGGTCAGTTTTGAGGACTTCAAGGGCTTCAGCAAATTTTATAGTTTCAACAGTATGCCAAGAACTACCAAAAATTTTTGTTTAGCTTCTAACCTTTCCTTGCAAAAAATATTATCAACGGGAACGAAATGAATTATGTCCTTGTGATTTTGAAATTTTCAGTTACTCTATTATTCAACAATTGACATAGATTTTATTAGCGCCAGATTGAGGTAGAGATAACTTTTGGATAATTTTCGGCAGAGAAAAACTTAAGGTTTGTATGCTATCACTGCATTTAGTTCTTCGGATATTTTGCTTCAACATTTAGCAAACGAAAAACTCTATTGCCCTGTCATACGGCAATGGATACCCTTCACATATCCATATCCGTATTTAGTACAAATTATATTATTTAATTCCATTTGAAGGACAAGTGCTGTTTTGATTTTAGTTAAGTTTACTTCCTCCCATTTTTAGCAAAGTATTGTCTGTTCATACTGTCTAGGCAGGAAATTCATTTGTCCATACTATAAACAAATCTTAAAGTTGCTTCCTGGTTCGTGATTAAGTTGAACAAGCCTTTTCTTCATTTGTAATCAATTATATCTTTCATTCTCCCAATTGTAACTCTAGAATTCAGTTTAATTTAAATCTTACAAAATGCTTTTCAATTTAACTCAATAACTTCGACAAGTGCCAATCGCGCCGCGATTGACCATTCTAAATACTAACAACTCAGATAGAAATAAATAGCTCGCCAATTGCGACGCAATTGCCCACTTAAACTTGAAATTGGACATTCGCAACTCAATTGGATTCATCCATCGCAATTGAGTATAACATGGCGCAGTCAGCAACGGATTCCAAGAAGACACCACTTCACATAGAAGCATTTAGGGAAAAGCCTACAGCAACACCTTCTCTGACGTGGGACAAATGGACACAACAGTGGAAATTGGCTCTACTAGCTGAAGAGGGAATTCAGTAAGACAATCTGTTAAAAGACCCTCCATCAATAGTAACCTACCCGCCCGAACCAACCTACGAAGATCCAGTAGAAAACCATACCCAAGCGACGGAACGAGATCGGAAAGTCCGTAATCAACAATTGAAAGTCACCTGGCAAAATCGATGCAAAAAGGTTGATGAGATTGGGATTTTGTGTGGAGATAAACAGTGGGGAATTTGCGAACAGAAAGCGATATCCCTATTGTACTTGAGTATTGGAACGGAGGGACGACGAATCTTCAAAAGTAAACACCCTCACTTCCAAATCGAGAAACAACCTTTCGGAGAATTGTGGCAGGCAATGGAGGATTCTTTCACGAAAGTTCGTAACATAACTTATGATCGCTTTGTTTTCTACTCTTGTAAGCAAGAAATAGGAGAATCTGTTGAAAATTTCTATGGTCGTCTCATAGAATTAGCAGAGAACTGTATCCTCGGTAGTGAAGAAACTACCTTGATTCGCGATGCATTCATATTAAATATGATTGATCATGAGACTCAAAAAGAACTGTTGAAAGAAACAGTCAAACCGTCCAAAGCATTGGAGATAGCTATACAAATGGAGATGGGAGCGCAGAATCAACACAAAATAAACCAGAATTTGATGTTAAGCTCAAACTCTGTGAATTTGATTAACAATCACCAAATACGCAAATGCAACGCGAATGCCCAAGAAACCAAGCCAGATTTCACACGATACGCAACTGTACCTCAGAATTATCAATACACAAGTATTTGTATGAATTGTGGCCTCCGTTGGAGTCATAACCATAAACAGATTTGCCCCGCGAATGGAAAAAAATGTAATAATTGTGGCATCACTGGCCATTTCGCAAGAAAATGTCGCAAACCAAAAAAGTCAATGGGGCAAACACAGAAAGCTCAACAACCGAACGTCAATCAAATCGATCAGTCTCCCAAAAAAAGTGATGATGAAGAATCTGTTAGTTACATAACGAGCTACCAACAACTGTATGAACAGGTGTATGACTCAAACTATGATAGCGGTTCAGATGATTATGTGGCGGTGATTTCGTCAGACTCGGTACATCAGCTGGAACCACTAAATGTAGAGGTACAACTGGGGAAAGTTCGGGCGCTAGCAATGATCGATTCTGGAAGTGCCGTTAGCATCATAACGGAAACCCTGGCAGATAAAATTCTCCAAACCACAAATTTGCAAAGTGGACCGACACGAAAGACAAAAGAAATTTGAAAACTTTTTCAAACGAACACATAAAAGTTCTTGGACACTTGGAAACCACAATCACCTACAATCAGTGGAAAGATAAAGCAGCATTGTTCACTGTGGTAGAAGATGGGCATAGAAACATAATCGGGAGAGACCTTTTCACAACCCTGGGACTTGCGGTAGTACAACAACAACCTGATAATGGTAAATGCGTTAATAATATTAATACCTCTACATGTAAAATTAAAGAGACCATCGCGACGCAATTTCCCCATTTATTATCAAAAATTGGTTTGTCCAAAACACATGTAGCGAAATCAAAGTTTCAACAAAAGTTTACAGCAAAGCATCAAAAAGGTCATCGTGTTCCGATAAATCTTCAACCTAGAGTGTCGCCGGAATTAGAAAAATTACAAACTGAAGGACAAAACAAAAAACTATCTAGTTGTTCTGATGAACATTTCATATCCCCGATCGTTATCACAGTAAAGAAAGACCAATCAATAAAACTCGCATTAGATTCCAAAGTTTTAAATAAAGCTATACATAAAAATAAATATCAAATGCCTAATATTGACATGCTCATTGATCCTATATCACAGCACCTTACCAACAAAAAAAAGGGTCAGCAAGCGTATTTCACCACATTAGACTTGAATTATGCTTATAGCCAATTAAAATTACACCACGACACAGCAAAACATTTTAATTTTAACATCATCTGCGGAGAATCTACTGGTACATATAGACTCAAAACTGGTTTTTATGGTCTTACAGATATGCCGGCAGAATTTCAAAAATCTATGGACTACACTCTTATAGGTTTACAAAATACATATTGTTTCTTGGACGACATCATAATCGTCAGTACCGGCACTGAAGCAGACCATTTGGCATATGTTTTTAAATGTTTAAAAAAGTTAGAGGACGATAATCTCAGAATTAACCTTCAAAAATACCATTTTGCAAAAACTGAAATTGAATGGTTAGGATACAAGTTTACACAGACTGGAATTTCGCCCCTAGAAAGTAAAACTGCAGCAATATTAACAATACCACCACCAACGACACTGAAACGCCTTAGATCATTTTTAGGATCAGTCCATCATTATATTGGTAAATTCATACCACATCTTCCACAATTATGCCACCCACTTCGACCTTTTCTCAAAAACTCAGTAAAATTTACTTGGGCAGAAGAACACACAAAACATTTCAATCTAATTAAAGAAAAAATTGCTAATAGCACAGAAAACAGCCATTATAACCCAAAACTTGATGTCAGAGTCAAATGTGATGCATCTCGCTCCGGACTGGGGGCCGCCTTGGAGCAAAATACATCAGACGGTTGGAAACCAATAGCATTTGCATCACGATTCCTCAACTCAACAGAGGTACGCTATAGTGTTAATGAATTGGAGTTATTGGGAATAGTTTGGTCAATTGACTACTTTAAATACTATTTGTACGGCAAAATTGTCACTGTAGTGACAGACCATAGAACTCTCCTGTCCATACTCAAAGAACACAGATCAAACAAATCGTATAACAGCAGACTATCAAGATGGATAGATAGACTACTTCCGTACAACTTCACAATAGAACAAATGCCAGGTGCAAAAATGGGTCTCGTTGACTATATATCAAGAAATCCATATGCGAGAGCTAAAAAGATATCAACATATGACGAGCACTTTGTTGTTGCAACAATCTCAAAAATTCTTGATTCTATGAAATAACTGACTACCAAAAAACAAAATGCAACTAAAAAATTCACTAGCGTATTAACGTCAAATTGGCCCTCTCACAAATTAAAACGGCCATTCGCGCAGCAACTGCCTACATTACAACATTCAAATTCACATATACGCAATAAAGCATTTGCATCGCAATCACTCCCTTTACTACCGAAAACACCATTCGCGACGCAATTGACACCTACTACTTCTAAATCTAATCCGCATTTTATACATCCAATTGCATCGCAAATGCCACTTAAAGTTACAAAATTCCAATTTGCACCAAATAACTGTAAAGTTAATAATTCACATTCCATTAACAAAATCGCTGCTAAAGAAGTGCAAATGTCAGACAGTAAAGAATGCGAACACTTTGAACAATTATCCCCAATAAAGCCCATTAATGGTATTAAGTCAAATAATCCACCTAATAACGCTCAATTTAGCGCGAAAACAAAAATTCCAAAGTATAAATACCACTTGCACAAGAATCACTCGCTTTTTGCCCAAACTCACCCTATAAATAACTTCAAAATAAACACACAAAACAAATTTTCCATCTTGGATAATTCAGTCAACTCTATTAGTACAATGTCTAAAGCCAAAGCTACCCGATCCAAATCAACTACAACCAAAGCAAGGGTGACATTTTCGGATACCACCCCCTCTACGCCGGGAACCAACACTATCTCAAATACAGACACACCCACTGCTAGCACGATTGAGGAGACAGACGATATATTGTTTACCGAGACTTTAAATAAAGTCTTTAACAAGAAGTTCCTGGCCATCTTAACAGGCAAAGATGCAATCCTCAAGGAGATTCGGGATTGTGTTCTCTAAAATGATCCAGACCGATTGCAAAAGATAAGTCCCTATATCTTTTCCTACTGGCGGGACTTGAGTGTCAAGCATGGCTGTGTGTGCTTGGATGAGCGGATAGCAATCCCAAAGGCGATTAAAGACGCGGTATTGGAAGATATCCATTCAAAACATCCCGGAAGTTTTGCCATGCTATCCCTTGCACAAAACATTTGGTGGCCCTACATACATAGAGTTATACTGGCAAAACCCAGTGAGTGCAAAGCATGCCAATAAATTGGTAAGAACCTTAAGTCAGTGATTTTGCACCGCAAATGGGCACCTCTTCCAAAATGTAGTGAACCAAATGACGAAATACAAATAGACATTGGCGGTCCCATTTTGAACGAAAAGGGCATAGAACAATATTTTATTACAAGTATAGATAGATATTCAAAATACAGCGGAAATAGTAAGTAACGCTTCAGGCCCAAATGTACTTAAATTTTTAAAGTATATCTATCAACACGGAGTACCTAGAACCATTAGATTAGATCAAGCTAGATGTTTTACAGGAAAAAAGTTTGAAATATTCTGTACAGAAAATAATATCACACCTATATATGCACCAGCAAATGATCACAGAGCAATTGGATTAGTAGAACGTGTTATTCAAACAGTTAAACGTCAATTATCTTGCATGAAATCTCAATTAAATAAAAAATTTGACTTAGAAAATTCACTTAAAGCAATAATACAACGACTAACAATATCTAAACAAAAAACAAAAAACATCACACCATTTGAGGCACACTTTGGTAGGAAATGTAATACACCTATATCAAATATCACTACTAAATCCAATAGTAAAAACCTTAATTATAATGCAATAATTAAATATTATTTAGACGAAGATACAATTCCTGGTCTGTCATACCTGTCGGAGGAACAATGGGCAGATACGGCCCTTTTTTCGTACACAGAGATAGAACGCGTCATTTGCGCCGCAAGTGCCAAAGCAAGAGCTGAACAGGACAAAAGAAATGACGGGGAACAACGGCTGATTAAATCGGAGGGAATTTCGATCAATTCCCTGTTCCGAACGTAGCATACAAGTAAAGCTGGCTCGAAAACTTCACGAGAACCAACAACAAAAAACAAAACCTGGATGGTTTATACAAGGTATTGGCACCGGGGAGCGCAGTTTGCAAAGTAAGCCCTACAATCAGCGTAACTAAAGAACCAAACAGACAAGAATTACGAGTCAGAAATTCTGACATTGCAAAATTCGGTACGCGTGCCGAACGGGACACTGACCTCTCACAATATATCGAAAGACGACCGAAAAAGATAAACGAAAAGACCATTAAACAGAAAAGCTACAAACATAAGCGGGACCTGATAAGAAAGAATACAGGAAATAAGAAGATAAAACGAAATAAACAACAGACTGACGATGTTAGTGTAGTCTCATCAGGCCGATCGTGTTTTTCCTCCGCGAGTAATATAGTCAGATCCCTGAAGATGAGAATCCCAAAAAGAAATCCAAAACACGACGAAGCTTTTCTCAATCGGCCAGATTTGATACAAATCCTCCAATTCAGCCCGACTGCACCACAACCGACCACATCTCATACAGCTGGACCATCTGCGACGCAAATGGCCTCCTCCGAACAGCAAACAACCACTTCTATTCTGAGAAAGACAGCAACGAGACAGCTTACAATTAGCGACACCTCAGACTCGGACACTTCCTCAGTACGAAAGAGTAAGCGAACTCTGAAAAAGAAAACATCAAAGTCTCAGACTATTGTAGAAAAAGTCGGAAATACGGAAGGCTATTCTGAAAACTCTAATCAGGACATTGGAAATGCAAGAAGCTCAAACCAATGGCCTGAGGACCCCGAAAATCTGCCAAGGGAGATCACTGTTCTCCAAGCGGAGAATGCGGAAAACTCTGATACTGAATAGATAAAACTAAACTTCATAAACTCTTATATTTTACTTATTATTTAAAATTTTATTAATTAGTAACCGGTGAATAATTCGTAATTTTCTGATTTTAAGTAGTAATTTTATTTTTTCTCAAAGAGGGGGAAATGTCATACGGCAATGGATACCCTTCACATATCCATATCCGTATTTAGTACAAATTATATTATTTAATTCCATTTGAAGGACAAGTGCTGTTTTGATTTTAGTTAAGTTTACTTCCTCCCATTTTTAGCAAAGTATTGTCTGTTCATACTGTCTAGGCAGGAAATTCATTTGTCCATACTATAAACAAATCTTAAAGTTGCTTCCTGGTTCGTGATTAAGTTGAACAAGCCTTTTCTTCATTTGTAATCAATTATATCTTTCATTCTCCCAATTGTAACTCTAGAATTCAGTTTAATTTAAATCTTACAAAATGCTTTTCAATTTAACTCAATAACTTCGACAAGTGCCAATCGCGCCGCGATTGACCATTCTAAATACTAACAACTCAGATAGAAATAAATAGCTCGCCAATTGCGACGCAATTGCCCACGTCAACTTGTAATTGGACATTCGCAACTCAATTGGATTCATCCATCGCAATTGAGTATAACATGCCTAACTGTATTGCCCCTGAGATTACGAACCAAGCTCTTCGTGGAAAATTCTTATTTTCCTTGGACACTGCATGGAGTGTCTCTGCATCTACTCACTCATTAGTTGAAAAGCATAATTTAAGACAAATCAGGGGCTATAGCGCACAGATCCACCAAAAAAATATTAACCTCATGATAAGGACTAAGAACTAATTACATCACAGGTTAAACACAATTGTTCAAACCCACTTTAGTGGGGGAGGAACTATATGCTCGACTGGGTTTTCTATGTTAAGTCAATTTTCGAGTTGAAAGTGGTACCATTATGAATATAAAGATGCAGAATGCTGGTCATGTGCAGAATGCAGAATATCAAATATAAAGGATTTTTGTGAATTAGTTTTTTTCCTGTGAGTTAGGGAGGTCCAAATTTTTTGTGAAAATTTCACTTTTCACACTGATTTTATTCATATTTTTTGGACGTTTTTGAAAATTTTAGTTAAATGTTACACATCCATGTTGAAATTTTTAATATTTAAGGAATTTAGTAACACTGAAGCAACATCAAGGCAATTTTCTTATCCAATCGGGGTTTTTAAGAGTTTTAAAGTTTTGTGCACGATAGGCTGAGTTCCCTTATTTTGTACACAATTTCCGTTCCTTTTGTTGCAAAAACAAAAAAAGCTATAACAATGATTAAATTTTTTACGGAAATCTCATTGGTTTTAAATTTAAAGATAAGAGATAGTTGTTGAATTGTTTTGAACAATCTCTTTTGGCTATATATCTAAAAATTTGGTGCTTTATATCATTCGCTTTTTGTTTGATTTTTCATGGCACCAAATATGCTCTTTAATTCACTTGTCCAAAACTGACCGGTAGGGAAGATATAACTGCTGACAAATTCTTTTTTCACACCGATGGGGGCTATATCTAGCTCCAGTTTGTTAGATAGTTTTCTAGAACTAACAATTTGGCGGCTTTTTGCAAAATAAAATCGATAATTATCAAAAAAAACATCGTTTATTTTTTTATCCAATAAGATTTTCATTTGCTAAAATACCTATTTTAAAATTATTTGGATAAATGATTTTTGTCAACAGCAGTTCAACCATAGCACGCCCAATTTTGGTCACACTGTTCAGTTTAGCAATGAAGAAGTATTTGGATCGTATTTTTGCTGTAAACTTTTTAAATAAATTTTTGAGTTATTTTTTCATTCAGTTTTTACAGAGAAGTATTTTTCTTCTTTAAAGTTACAACAATGAGAGGTCCCATTTGTGTTCAACGGAGGTCCAGCCAATAAATATATCTTTGAGAGGAAATGTGGTGATTTTTAGTGCTCTGACAAAGTTTGTTTTTTAATTTTCTTGATTTTTGCTCTTGAGTTTTGCAGCCTTTTGCTGTTCATTTTGTATTCTTTTGACTGAGTTCATTTAATAAAAGTTTCATTCACTATCTGCTTTATTTATGACGTTATCTGTTTTTTCGGTTGATACGCGCTGTTTTTTTGCTAAAATAACTCGATAACTATCCAAAAGTCCGTATTAATGTTTGATAAATTTACCATTTCCTCAGATTAGCTCTTTCGGCATTATTTGGGATAATTTTTTTAATGGGCAATCTGCCAGAATTTAAACAATTGTTGTCTAATTGTGCATAGCAGTTGTCTAACATAGCAGTTAAAAAAATTAGTTGGAGTGCAATATGGCGTTGTGATTTTTAAGAAGAAAAAATTTTGCTTTTTTTATGTTTCTTTAAAACCAGAATGGTTTCAAATTGTACTCATTCATTGAGAAACAAAATGTATGGACGTTTGAGGGCTAAAGAACATACATTAATATATTACATTTTTAGCAATGAAATTTATCTTTGGCTTCACAACTTTGTTGGCGTAACATTTTTATAATTATTTGTTTGTTCAGTATTCAAAGTTATATTGTAGTCTTTTCTCTTAGTATCCCAATTAACAGGTCCAATTGACTTCATAGGCAGTAACAAATCATTCTATATACCTTTTTAGTTGAAAGTTTATGCTTGTTATTTACGACTCTAAAATTTCCATTATGATTTTTAAAAGAAACACTAATGGATTTTCGAGATTTGTCAAAATTTATCTCATTTCTGTCCCCTTGAGGCAATTAATACGTCTTGAGGAAAAAATAAGGCTCAAGCCATTTTTTAAAGCAATTAGAACGTAGTTTTCATTGCTGTATTGTCATTTAAAAATGGTTTTGGCTCTGATACTACGAGTTTTCCTTGATTTTTTTTTAACTTTTAAAGATTTTCCAATTTCTGAGATTATTTTTAGTGCCTCGTCCGTTTATCACATAAACGACAAGTCGCATATCAAAATAATTGCGTAAAAAGGGCACATCTGATTAAGCTTAATTTTTTTAGTAAATAGATTATGATTTTATTGTCTTCGACATCGTATTCTCACAAAACTTATGTGACTTTTTTTCTGTCTGTCTTTCTATTCTTTAAAGTGTTATTACATTTTGCTGCAAAATGACAGGTCTCAATGGCATTATATGGAGGTAAAAATGAAGCCATTTAAAGAGTTCACTTGATAGCTAATGGTTTTCGTGTCTTATAAGTTAATATTCTTATATATATATATATATATATATATATATATATATATATATATATATATATATATATAAATATATATATATATATATATATATATATATATTCAAATTTTTCAAAGTATTTTGTTACTCTCATCTTTTTTCTATTTGTCTACTTTTTAATAAAAATAGTTCCGATATCTATTTTGGATTTTATTGGATTTTGGAATGCTTTGTTCAGTTTGGTGTTTATCTGATACTCTATTGACTTATTAAGTTCTTTTTAAGACATTGAGGTTTAGTGGTAATTAAAGCTTGTTGCTTTTGGTTGATTATGTTGTCTGTGTTGGCTCTTAATCACCTTTATGGCATCGGCCCTCAAACCACTTTGAGGCATCATTTAATTGGCTTAGTGGTTTGGCTTTAATGTGATTTTTTAATTGAAAGCACAAATTTTTGTCGAGTAATTTGTGAATTTTTGAAAGTTTCCTATTTATTCCTCATTTTGTGGACAAAATTATGGGTTACCGAACATTATGAGCACATTACCGAACCTCCTTTTTTCCATATAGCCTTTTTTTGTTTCTCATTCTTTTCGATAAAAGAAAGCCTTGTGCGCTGCTTTCTATCTCGAAGAATTTGTAAAGAAAAAATTACAGAAATGCGGCGCATTAGAGTTTTCAGAAGATTTTCTTGTGGGCAGTCGAAACTCTCATCAATGGGTAAACTAGGTTTTTCGCACTTAAACTGAAACTTATTGCTCTTATAATTATGAGTGCATTTTCAATATAGTGCATTCCTCGCTTTTCAAGATTTGTTTAAGTATAAAATAATTATGTTTGTAGCTGTCATCCAAGTTCGACCAAAACCGAAATCCACAATTGGTAACACAAAATATTGGCTTTTTAACAGTAGCTAAGTAAAAGACAAACTCCCTAAAGAATCAAATTTTTCTTTTATCACCGTCTGTTCCCTTTAAATCAATAAAAAAACGCTGCTGAAAATTTAACGTAGGTTCCCTGACCTGTTTTTTTCTCTATACTTCGGAAAAATTTCTGAATTTACTTCTCTTTGAATAACACAAATGTAACAACAAAAAACCATTTAATTGTTCAATTGAACAATTGAAAGCAAAAAATCTCATGTGAATTTAGGATGGGCCATCATGGACATCAAAATACATCGCACTATGACACTACTTGTTAATTAGCCGGAACATTTTAGAAGCCGTTTTCTATTAACGCCAAATGGAAATAACCCTCAAACAATGTTCTATCTCATTTGTCATCAGCAAAATATGCCAGGAACCACTTGATGGTTTCAAATAGAGTTACCACCCAATATATTATTTTCCGCTCCTCCAAAGATTTGAGAGGAAAATCGTTTATCGGTGCTTTTTGATTTAAGTCCATCTAATCGTAAAGATTGATTCGGAGCTATTTAGACAAGGAGGTTCGGTAATCTGCGCTTGCATACAATGTTCCGACCCCGCTCAGCCACAGCTTTGACTTATTTGTCCACCAAATAAGGAAGAGATAGAAAACTTTCAAAAAAAAAAATACTGTTTGAAAATAATTGAATTAACCATTTAAAGGATCGCTTTAACTCTGAGCACTATTAAAATTGGACAACAAATTAATGGAGGGTCGATGATTCCTACGACTAGGTTGAGTAAAAGTAATACAAAGAACGAAACCAATTAAATCAACAAATATTACTTACGACCAAAACTAAAGGTCTATAAATTTTTTTCTTAAATTTAATGAAAAAGGCAATATGACATCAAATAAAAAATTCACCAGAAAACATATGGCACCTGTTTTTTTTAGAAAAATTAACAAGTAGACAGACAAAAAAGAGGATAAATTTGAAAAATCCGTTTAAACGCCTTGAAAACATTTAAATTCGAAATCATGAAAGAAACTAGTTTTGAACTGAAGATGCTCATTGGCCTCATTTATACTTTCATACAAAACCATTGAGAACTATTATTATACAGAATCTCATACAACTTCAAAAAAAACAAATACGAGCAAAATTCAAAAGTCATTTCAGTTTTGCAAGGAAACGGTGTCGAAGCGTTTAAGATCAAAATCTATCCACTAAACGTATTGCATAGAATCAATTGCGCTTCTTTCCAACGCCATTGATGTCATATGCCACTTGTCAATAATGTGCCAACGGACAAGACAGGAGAACAGAACCTCAAAAGTTAGAGAATTTCAATAAAAGAAAAAAAAATTTGTGAATATTCGTAATATGAACGCCTATAAACAGCAATGGAGACTACAAAACAGTTAATTCAAAAAGAAGACAAATCTCTCCAAAAGGAAACTACGATAAAATTTAGCATAATTGAGATTGTTACCTTTCAACTAAAGAGCGAGGAATTGTTTTACTTGTAACAAGCTGGGAAGCCAGATGTACATGTCATTAGTGAGACTACGTTCAATAACTATATATTAACATTGAAATAAAGTTTCGCAATAATATTAAATGCAAACGGATTTGAAGAAACCATATGCGCTCCAATAAAAAAGTTACGTATGTTTAGTGGACTTTACTTGCACATCAACAATAATCTTGCACCTTTCAATAATCAAACTATGATTTGAAATCGTTCTGTTCTGTAACTAACATAAAAAAGACAAAAGTTTTTCAAAAATGTACAGCACTTCATTACCATCCGAATAATTTTCGAACTATAGTATTTCAAAAACTAGAGCAAAACTGGTCTTGCTCTTGCTGCTCCTCAATTGAAACAAAAATGTACCAAGTGTTACTGAATTAGCTAGTTTGACCACGAAGTCTTTAGGTCAAAGATAAATGATGAATTTTGGCTATTTATTGAGTTTTATTACCCAAAAAGCATTTTGTATCAACATTAAGCATTTTGTATTAAACAGTTTATTTAAAAGCTCACTAGATACCGAATCAGATATTTGTTTAGATAGGCTTAGTCTTAAGACTACAAAAAGAACATCAAATGCTGGCAAATCTCAAGAATTCATTAAAATTTAATACAGTTTGTCTGAGACAGAAAAACCTTGAACTCAACTACCAAGGCACGATATGCCAAAGCAATTGGACCTTGTTGGAGTAAACAGTTGGACTTCTTATTGATTGAAGCTTTATTTGCAAAAAGGCTTTCTTTTATTTGGAATGAGAGATAGAACCAAAATACAATTCGATCCCTTTTCCATTGCAACAATCAATGATGGGGACACAACTGCCATTGTTATCGCTGCCCGGTTGTTAACAAAACTCAATTGCTCCAAAACATGGTCTTATAGTTTTTTGGCAAACGAAAATCTCAAAAAAATCCTAAAATCTTTAAATACTTTTTAAAAAATCTGTTTCACAAATAATAGTTTAAATTAGCGAAACACTGCGAAAATGTCATTTCCAGAAATCTTCTTCGGAAACACAATTTTCACAAAACGCAATTGTTCTAAAACATTGTCTAATAGCTTTTTCGGCAAACGAAAATCTTAATATATTAAAAATAAGCGAAGCCTCTTTCAAAGCAGAAACCTTTCCAGGAACAATAGGTGCAGTTAGCTCGTACCTGAGGAAAAGAATATGTCTGCATTTTTTATGTCTGCACCACCAGTCAAATTGGACAAAGCGGGCCAAATATGCATACTTGATGCGATTTTTTATGAAAAAAATAGAAAAAAAGCTGACTTTTCAAAAACTTAGCTAAATTTTGCCGAAATGCTTGGTTCAAATAATTCACCTAATCTATTCTGTCTTTAAACGTAAAACTAATGGACCATCGTTATGAATTTTATCGTAGTTTAGCAAAAAAAAATCATCAACGCTTTTCCCGAAATTACGAAAAAATATGCTCAAAACAACTGAAGTTAGCCGGACGCTCACAAAAATTTAAACCTCAGTAACTCCCCTAAAATGCAAAATACTGAAAATCTGTATTTTGAAATTCTATGCTTGACGTGCTCTCGAATGATACAACTCATATCCCTGTACGACGAATATATTAATCGGTGAAAATTGACTGATCAAAGAACGCGGTTCATTGTATAGTTCCTCCCAACTAAAGTGGGTCGGAACAATTACGCCTAAAATAAGACTTCTTGGATTTGAAAAGACATTAGAAACCAAGCTAAATTGGCTGGACAAAAAATTGCTCAAAAAGGACATTACAAGAACATTAAAATTGCTGAAATCTTTCTTCAAGATCATTCAAAGCAATAATTACCAAACAAAAAACGAATTTCTAAAGCTCGCTAAAAGTCTTGTACCATGACGCTAAAAAATAATCCGCTAAAACTTGAAGAGGTCAAAATATAAAGACTCTAAATTAGAAATTAACAATTGAGAACTAATATTTTCAAATATCGGTATTCATCATATCAATTAAAGCAATCATCAGTATTATGGACAAAATTGTATAGCTATTAAACTGCAGCATATAATCAGAAAATCACTACAGATTACAGTAAACTGAATAACAGTTCCATTTTGAGTAGGAGACAGACAAAATAAACTTTAAGTAATAAAGTAGTAGCTTTCAAAACAAAATAAAGTTCTACTACAGGCAAATATTGTTTTAATGGAAATAAGTTTTTGTTGAAGTTTTGAAGTTTTCGCCCCTTTTATTTCTCATGGTGTGATTAAAATAGTTTTAGCATATTTCATCAGTTCCCGATTGCAAGAATTTGAAAAATACATCGGATTTCGCTAATGTAAACTCGCAAACAAGATGTATTGCTCTGACAAGTCGTTCACGCTTGTTAACTTCCATAACTGTTATAAAAATGTTGTCCATGAAAGACTCTTCGCGTCGCATTTCAGTCGTACAAACAAAGGGCAAGTGTCTTCGGAAAGTTTTCAGCGACAGGTAATTCGTAATCAGTGCCAACTCCAGCTCAGATAAATCCAGAAGCTTCAGAGTTTTTATGACTCGACATTCAACTTTTAGCATTTCACTCACAACTTTGGGGAACCGAACATTGCCTTTGCACACAAAATGATGAACAGGAAGGTTGAGACCGAATATGCTGCCGAATAGAATCGGCTTGAGGGCTTCGGGTGTGACATTTTGGCTGGTGACAAGAGGTCGGAAGGATAGATTTTTGGGGATGTAGGTCGAGAGGAGGAACTGGCAATCAAATTCTAATAAACTTATATGGATATGCTTAGATTTGAATTGCTCGATCTGTTCAATAAGACATGGCAACCAGTTTTTCCCGTACTCTTCGAACAGTTCAACCCAATTTTCCAGACGAATGTTTTCGTCTGGCGTGAGTTTGGTCATGATCACAGCCAGGGCCAGTTCGTTCTCGTGCTGGGTGGCCTTGAAACGGGTGGTCAAGGTAGTGTCGCTCGAGATGTCTTCCTGGAACATGGGCAACTCGGGGAAGTAGTCTTTGTCAACGTCCTGAAAATAAAAAGCGAATTGAAAATTTCAGTTCATCAACAGGTTTACTTAATTTTCAGCTACTATAGTTTTAGAGTCGAGTTCTACGATTGAAGTTATTTTTTAAAAAACTATAAAAAAACATCAAAATCAGATTTAAATGACTGTAAAATATATTTTTGATAGACGATGTAATAGGAAGTAGAATACTTTGGCTCTCACATTTGAATAATAGAGATAATTTATCGCAAACAGGTGCTCATAAACTTTGGTTGCCTCATTACAAAAGAAAATTTGGCTTTCATATTATGACTTTTATAGTTCACTTCTTAAGCTCAGAATCAGAATCACGCAATGAACTGGGATGCCCTAAAGAACGTCAGGTAGTTTAAGATTTCTCAGCTTTTAGGACAAGTTCTAGGCATAGTCAATTGACTGGTGATCTAGGTTGAAATATTTAATACCCTTCAATTTTGATTCAGCAATAATTCAAGTGACTGTTCAGTTCAATTCAGGAGCGATTTTGAAGGTCGTTATTAAACAATTAAATTATGCTAATATTTTTACTTTTGTAATTTGAATATCTGATTTAGCGCCCGTAAGGCGCACCGTGCTGTATATTCAAAACGAATATGGCTGAAGTAACGGAAACCTATTTCTAATTTCCTTACGGGAAAATGCGCTTTTCAACACAAACTAATTTAGTCTCAATAACATTGCTCGAACTTCGCTAACTCGACCCGGAAATTGTAGCATCCATCGCATACCATTACAACAATACACCGCATTTAGTTGAACGTTATTGTACCATTCTGCACGTTTTGTACAAAATCTAGTTTTTGGTTGTGCGCAAATGAGTATTCACGTTACGTTATTTTAGTTTTAGTCCGTGCGAGCTTAGTTCCAATGACACAATATCAAATTAACATAACATACTAAAAACCGTCTGGTGTGCGCATTTCAATGCAGAAATCTGCATAGCTAAAAGACAAAACTCAATTCCCCTCAGTGACTTTTGATTCACTTTCGAAGTGGTATTATACGTTGCACATAAACAATGACAGACCTAAAAAACACGTTGCTAATTTGCTTTTAATATAGGCTATTGATGGTGGAAATATGTGGCATATTAATATAGGTTTGCTGATAATTGAGTTAGTTAGAAAACTAAGTGCCGAAAGTTATTCGAGTTCGCTGAACTGTAGCTATAGAGGACGGTACGGCACCATTGCAAAGACATTAATTAAACCTAATCATAGATGTAGTCAAAATTTGGAAATGCTGATGCTTGGCTCCATATGAAAGTCAAAGTTGTAATCTGACCAAGATTAAACCCGATTTATCAAATTTGATCGACACATATGTCAATTGAGATTTTAACTTCGAGTTTTGACTTGAAGCAATAAAAGCACAGTGGCGCTGCGTTATATATGTCCTTTAACAAGCAAAAAAGATTATTCTATACGAAGAAATCTTATAACACTGATTACCTGAAAATTCACTAAGTAGTGTACGAAAATGACGTCACGTACATAAACTCAGCTTCTGAGTGCTCAGTTACAAAATATTCGAACAAAATTGCTGCTTTCAGCTCTTGTGAAGGGTGATCAAATGATCGCAAGAAATCTGACACAGACAACGAACTAGAAAAAATAGCACGGCCAGTCCAGCAAACTCAAATTCAACAAATCTTCGTGCAAAAAATACTAAATCTTGAGAACAACAGTCATTGTAATACGTGCACAAAATTCTCGCAAACTGGAATTCTGTGTTCTCGTTCTATTTTAAAAGAAGAGTAAAAAAAAGAGTCAAACCTTCTCTTAGCTCACATTTAACAGTGAAATGAAGTGAAAGAGAACTCAACGCACTTTGATTAAATTTGATTTTTCAATTTTTCTTAACTTATTTTTAATTATTTCAGTTTATTTATCAATTAGTGCCCATAGTCAATAAGAGCGCATAATGGATGCTGGATTGATTGAAGGACAGAAAGCATCCAAAAAATGTGGTTCTTCAAATCTGAAGCTTCCTAGATTGTTTACTTGCATCAGTTAAAGCCTCGCCATCATTGAGGGCTTAAAATAGTATATTGATCTCTAACTAAAAATGGTTATTCTTAATTACCATTAAAATAGCGATAATTTTTTTGAAGAAATAAAAGACGCACACTCAAGATCCAACTGAAAATAGCTAAAGCTTGAACATAATGATATTTGACTAAGCTGAGAAAACGTTTGAGAAAAAAATGGCAAGTTACGAAATCAACAACATATAGCACTAGTGAAAACGCTTGCCATGATTTCTTCCTTTTTTCCCCACAGCATCAAATGATAGGTCCCAATTTTTAATATTTGGGATATTGTAGATATATATATATATATATATATATATATATATATATATATATATATATATATATATATATATATACTTGAATAAACAAACGAAGGCGATGCATAATTAAACAGGATTTGCTTATAAAAGGGGATAATTTACATCCATATAATTTAAGTTAGTCACTTCATTCACTCTGTAATCGAATTAATGTAACTGTGAAAAGCACACCTGGCAATTCTGGTTGTAGTTTTGATGTTTTTAGACTGCAATTTGATCGAAGCAGAACAATTGACGTCAAAGAGAAATGAAGAATTACTTAAATTACAGTCAAACGAGACTGATAAAAAACCAGGTTTTCCAAATATGGAGAATTGATCAAATAGTTTCCAGCAATGAAATAAATCAGAGCGATTTCAGTCATTCGTTTTTAAACAATTTTTTTGAAATATTAATCACCTAATCACAATTATTTAGTGAAAATAGAAAAATTATGAGGTAAAATAAAGCCGAATTTTCGAAAACGAACTGTAAGGTTATCATTGTTTCTCGTTGCAAAAACCTTTCTTCCTTATTAAAGGTAGCTTCGAGAAAATTTATCACGAACTTTTTTATGATGGTCTTTTCGTGTACATATTATATCATTTGATCTGATCTGTAAACATGAAAGCTTACGACGTAACTGTTTGAATTAGCACTTAGAGTTAGATATTACAGCATTAATTTTCGTTAATTTTTTGTAAAGCAGGAGCTGGTTCAATCAAAATCTGGTTCGATCGAAAGTGGGGGCCCCTGACTTAGTGAACTTTTGATCAACGTGAATTTATTATTACATTATAAGGACTCTCAAACTTCACTCAACATTTCAAGATATTTGTCTAGTAGAGGTACAAATTAAAATCGTACATTCTGATGTTAATTATCATCGCTCACAATTCTTACTTTGATTCAGTCAAATGCGTGTATAATAAAATTGGAATTGTTATGATTTATTCAAAAAAACAAAAACGTCACAAAGCCAACATTTTATTGAAATTTTAATTACCACCGGAGCAGTAACTTTGTATGCATCTATTAATAGCATTGCACAAAATGTAACATAGAACATGTAGAAAAAACTGTTCAGCAAACAATTTAAAATGCCAGCATTAAAAACAGAAGAGAATTGAGTTTTTTCACCGAACCACTAAAAAAACTACATTAAGCTACCCTTTGACATAGTATTTTGTTCCTGATTTAGATAACCGGATCATGAAAGAATGTGGCAATAACTCACCCTGTGTAAGTACACGTGCGACAGAAGCAGAGCATGTTTCTCGTTGTTTTGGTGGGCTCTGAGGGCAACATTGAACCTGGGAGGAGAATCATCCCCACTGCTCGAGGAATCCTCGCTTCGTCCCGATGACAAAGATGAATTCGACTGATTGCCTTCGTTGTTTCGTGTTCCCAGAACAGTCGTGGCGGACAGCTTCGGGTGTTTTGGGCCCCGAGACTGATGCTGGCTCCATCCTCGATTTTGGTCCTCGTAACTTGAATCAGTTTGGCAATAACCAGAGTCATCTGAATTCTCCGATTTCGGACTGTTCTTCTCAGACTCGGGTGGTCGCCGAACGAGTGGCTTTTGGTCACGTGTAGTGCCCGAGTGACTAGTTGGGACCAGGTTGGGGTTGATCGCGAACGGGTTTTCAAGGTGATATGCGATTAGTTTTGGGATAGGAATTGCACCCGAGCTAGGAAGGGTTGTTTTGGGAACAGCTTGCGACGGGACAACAAGAGGTGGTGGAGGAATTGGGATAACCCTTGTCGTCGAGGGTATCAAGGAAGGTGGGGCAGGAATCGGTATTGTAAGAGGTGGTGCCGTAGATACCAGTCCAGGAGCTGGCATTCCTGGATAGGGCGTATGTCCAAATCGTCCAGGGAAAAATTCATTACTAGCAACATTGTGTGGTGGACCCTGGGGTAGGTGCTGCAAGTGGTTTGATACAGGGTACGTCATATCGACTGGACTGTGTTTACTCATATGATTGTGAGGGTTTGTGGGTCCAGGTATTAACGAAGAAGATGGCATAACTTTGTAACTTTTTATTACGGAGGGTATAGTCGAGACTGGGATTCTGATTTTCGGGTACATGGCTCCGCTGGCTGACATCTTTCGATGACTCGGGATGTTGAATGGCGCTGAAGGATGGTGGTAAGTACTGCCGCCTGAAGTTACTGTAGGACTGCATGCATATTCATCAGGTGCCGAGGAGCTGGACAACTTGGGGTCTCGGTGGTAATGGGAATTCGCCCCTGAAAAGAAAACTTTGATATTCAGATTTTATAGACTGGTCTAGCACTGGCTACACATTGGCTATGTACTAAAAATTATTCTTTTTATTGATCAGGTGAATCCTCAGTTATTAGTGGATTAAAAAAGCGGCTTTGCTCAAGCTGTATGCATTTTTAAAATATCTGAAATTTAAATTTGATCCCCAATTCCTATTTGAAACACTTGCTGATCCAAGAACGAGGACATCGGACACCTTTGTTAGCTCAAAGGTTTCTATTTGTTGCTTTGAATCATTTATTAGTAATCTTGAAAGATGAACTTGCGACCAACCCGTTCAACATCAATCAATCATGGTTCAATTTTTGTTGCTCCATTTTTTTTTCGCTTTATGACGCAAATTGATGAAATTTTATCTTTGCACTATTTTACCAAGTGCATGGACTTTTTCAACCTAACAATGTTCAATGCCGCTCTAACGACACATTAATCTATTTGGCATTTAAAGTCGACCTGGCTTTGATTGATGTGACCACGAAATTTAAAATAGATCTTACGCAATACAATTCATTCACATTGTATTAATTGAAAACTTCAAATTAGTACTCAGATGAAAACTTTGAGTTCGGCTTTCGAGGTATCCGTTAAAAAAATCATTACAGTCGCAAGAACGGCACGCAGATTTGATGACAAAAGTTTTGATCTAATTGTTACTTAATATTCAGGAAAGTTTTGCAAATATTATGAAGACTGTTGACATTGGTCAGACAACCTTTTTAAAAAGTTAATCAGAGAGCACATCATTGAAAAACTTTGAGCACTTCAACAGTCATAGTTCCGCTTTTACTTTCGCAGAAAAATAAAACAAATAGCACAAGGGGTCCAAAATGAGATTGTAATTTGATCATATATTGAACATCAATTTTAATTTTTTGCCGAATTTATTGGCTCCGTTTAAAGGAAACAAAAAGATATTATACTTTTCAACGTGGAACGACTGGTACAATCTGACCACCAACTTGAGTAGGTTCAAAATACCTAATGAATTTGGCCACATGCATGCTCCGATTAAACTTTAGAACTACTCCGAGCAAACAATTGAACTTGCGGGTAAATTCTGTATCATTTACAAACCTGCTCAAAAAACTATTCTCAGGTACCACCAAGAGAATAAGAGAATTACAACGATAGTTGGAAAAAAGTTCATTTGAGGACAAATGTCAACACTCCGCAGTAAATTTCGGACCCGCTTTAGTAAATCAGATCTAGATTATAAATCTTATTGTAATTGATCACAAATTTCTTTAGTTACTAAACCTAAATGTAAACGTGTTTCAGCAGAACCAAATCACCTAAACAAATACGACCAAACACCGCAGCTACCATCATCACCGCTTAAATTAACCGACACAATCAAAACCAGAATTCACAGAAAATGGTTCTAAAACAATTCCTGACAAAATTGACAGAAATTGCAAACTTTTCCTGACAAAAATGACAGAAATTGTAAACTTCAGATCATTAACCTTTTTTTGAAAAAAAATGTCCTTCGATATGTTATTACGATGTGCAACATACCTCTCTCTAAGTCAATAGATTAAACTAGTTAATCATGAAACATTGAACAAGCTGGATACAATTTCTTTTTCTGTTATAAACCATTTTAAGTTTTCGGTTTAACTGCTTTCGGTTCACTTTTGTTACCCCAAATATTCGTTCATTGTTCCAATTTAAAAGTTGATTAATTTCAGACCTAGTTCTAACAACAAACCAGCGTTAAACACAAGAGAATGTTAGTTTTAGAATCATAGGTTGAACTAGCTCACTCTCATATAGAGGTCTTGCAGTTCGAACCGGTTCATTCGAAAGTCGATAATTCACCGCTAAATATACTTTAGCAAATATGCTTTCACACCGGTAGAAATAACATTATCAATTTAGTTGTACTTTTGTTCTTAAAAACACAGCAAAACGACAAAATACGAGTGAACTAAACGTGTTAAAGTTTGAATCATTCAAAAACATTCTCGTGATAGCCAAAAAAAACAATCTCGAACTGTTTCTTGCTCGAGCTCGGCTCCAAAACAAGACAATACACAAACACGAACTGAAAAGTTATAGAAAAAATGAAAAATACTTTTCAAAAAGTCATAAAAAGTTTCTTACGTCAACACTCTTCAATCATAAGAGCTTTGACATTTACGTACAATCAAATGCACAACCATGCGATAAATGCTCTCAAAAGCATTCATCAACTCAGCGCAGTTGTATTAAAAATAGCCGCGCAAAAATAATACGAAACAGCAAGACGAGAAAAAACTTCAATTTATTAATTTTATGTGTCCTCGATAGAAACCAACTAAAATCGTGCTAGACATTTTGTTCTGTAGTTCTATGCATATGATGTTCTATGCCTTTGTTAATGTCAAATGGTCAATTACTTAACATTTGAATTTTTAAGTCCCCCATGATAAATTGAAAAACTATATGAAAAACAATTTAACCGCAATATGTATCAAAATAAGTAACATCTGCACTACAATTGAGAAAATTAAATCATTTCATTTATTTTGGCGAGCGGACAATAAACAGCAAAAAAGTTATGATCAAAATAAGTGAGAATTAACAAAAATTGTTACGCAAAATATTCATGTTTTGGTTGTTCCATTAGGAAAAACAATTGGTCGATTAGGAAAAACAATTAGGAAAAGTAGTCAACCTGAAACTTATAGCTGCAGGACATTATCAAAAGCATCTTCGAAAAACTGATTTCTAAAAAAGAGGCGCATTCAAAACTCCGTTCAACCAATTTTGTCAGGAAAAGTCTGAAATTTCAACAAATTCACTACTATCAAGAAACATAAGAAACTGAATGAGGAGATCCGAGCTCAACTGAGAATTTTAATTGAAGAATTAGGCTTACGTAATTGGAGATTCAATTACCTATAATACTAATAGAATGTGCGTACGTAACTGGAAATTGTAAAAAGTATTAAGATTGGTGGTTTAAAAAAACGTTGGCAAGGTTCTTCTTGGTGATTGTCGTTATCGAACAACCGTTTACTTGATTGACTACAACTATAAGTCGTTCGAGTACGCAAGAACACATTAAACCTTACACCTTAGTTCAACTGCACAGTAGAACACTACAGGCTTATCTCTTATTTAAAATAACAAGCAATACAAAATGAAAAAACGAAAAACATTATGATCAATCGTAAACTAGAATAGAACACCAAGTTAAAGAATGATTGTTAAGTTATTGAAACAAAACGAGTACAATAATACAATGGCCAGAAAATAGAGACTCAAAAAGTAATTGATCTTTTTGGTTAAAGCCATTGACAGCAATGATGAATACAAAACCTCCATTTGTTTAAAAATCTTATCGATCGTTGGAAAAGGGAGCACTAATAAAGTTTGGCGATATATCAAAAATATGTTTGCAAAATCTGCCCACGTCTATTAAATTATCAAGCATTTCAGTATTTAGAGAAATAAATGGAAGTACGTCAACTGTTCGATAGAAAACTTTCGAATTCTATATTGTCCGAAAATAATTGGTGTTTCCATTTTTAAAAAACCCTTGAAGCTCAAACCACTATACAATTAATAAATAATTCATTAGAAGGCGGATGATACCTGCATTGGAGAGATTAAGAGACAAGACGAACAACCAAATCAAATGAAAAACAAAGCCTCACTTAAGACCAAATCTCATTGTCAATTTTTTTAAAAAAAACTCAATGAGAAAGACAAAATATTGCCTTTTTGTTAGTCTTTTTGGCAAACAAAATCTTAAATGAAAAATACATTGAGCCTTTTTAGTAGAAATATCGATTAAAATTGGCGAAAGACCACTGAAATGTTATTTTCCAGAATACTTGCCTAGGAACCGTAGGAAACATTAGCCCTTATCTGAGTAAACGAAGATTTTGTCAGCAGTTTTTATTTCACCACTAACGGTCAAACTGGACAAAGTGGGCCAAATAAGCCTATTTGATGCCATTTTTCATGAAAACAAGGAAAAAATGCTAAATTTTACGAATAAAGGTAGCCAAAATCTTGTCAGTTGGTTCAGACAATTCATCAACTCTCTCTTATCTATAAACGTAAAACCAAAGAGACTATTGCTAACAATTTTATCATGTTTTCAGCAAATAATGATCAAAATTTATACAAAGTTTACGAAACAATATAATTCCTCCCCCACTAAAGTGGGTCGGAACAACAATCAATTTTTGTGTAGATCGGGCAAAATTTTCTCCCAGTTGAGTCGATGAACATAACCAGCTCATGTTTTTCAGCATAGTGTAAAAGTAATAGATAACAAAAGATGTTCTGAAGACGCCTCTAAAATGCCGTGTTTTGTCTTGTGTTTATAAATTATACTTTCGTAAAGTTTAGTATTCTAACCGCTCTCACAAGAACTTGTGTCAGCCCGCTGTCAAGTTATCAGTTCATATTGGGGCAAGAAATTGTCAACAAGTGTCCAGAAAAACATGTTCACAAAATAGATGTCAAAAAAACTAATTCTCATCAAATTTTCAGCAACTAAATATTGCGCCAGACAATAACAATTGATAAATTTTATGGGAAAAATGGTAGCAAGGAGATTAATCGTATTAAATCTTAATTGGTGTGATTACAGCTGCAAAATTTTTCTTTAATTCAGAGGAATCTTGTTAAATCTTTTTTTTTAAAAAATAGGACGCTATGAAATTTGAGCTACGAATAATTATGATAAAGTATGAGCACAATGATTAAATACGTTTGTATACGATCCCTAATAAATTCATAGAGCTATTGAGATTTATTTCGGAAACTCATCAAAAAACTATTCTCGTTCATGCATTGAGCCAAAATGACAAATTAACGGTGGAAATAATGACTGAAACATGAATACAACGTCTATATAGATTGACAATCAACCAATCTATATAGACGTTGTATTCATGTTTGTCATTATTTCCACCGTTAATTTGTCATTTCCACCGTCAAATGTCTAAGATAAAGTCATACAGGCAATCGCATCACACTTTGAGTTCCGAACTAAGTTGTTGGAAAAACTGTTTCTTGCCAACTGTTCTGCAGTCAAATACGTAATGATACAAAACTTAGCAACAGAAGAAAGACTGACAAAACAAATGACTTCCAAAACAAATGATCCCCCCATTCAGTGAGGCTGCTTATTTTCTTCAAACCTATGGACACTCATTTATTTATAATAAATACATGGTATAGCTCACCCTATACGCATAATCGACTTTGTGTGAAGTCAGTGAGATCATAGGGCGTTTAACAAAAAGCACTTTCACGGTTCGAGACGATCAGCCATAATGTTCGGGTCACGAAACCTTCCTAAAAACGCGAATTTCGGTAGCTGTAAAATGCCGAAAGTCAACTTCTGTGTATATAAGAACGTCTAGCACTGCAACTTCTGGTACCTTCGTAATTCTATATATTGCGAGTTTATGTTTTAATATTTACTTCACTGTAGTTCATTGGATTTCCAAAAGTATCAGAGACTCATTTCGAGTGAAAAACGAGAAAACGAAAACGAATGTTCATATTCTAGATATCCTTTCATTCTAAAAACTGACTGTTTCCCCTTTACTTTAAGGAAAAGTGGATTTTCTTGCCACACTTTTGAACACCCCTCGTTTTGTCGTGGTTAGAAAAATAGCGACTATTTCATTACTTTAAGAGTCTTTTTTATAAACTATCATTTCCTTGTCTCTACCAACGTTATTAAAACTGTTGCTTTTTTATTATTGATTTTGAGTATTTTTAATTTGAATTCCTTCAATTTCAAGATAAATTTTTTTATGTTATAAATAGGTTCTGGGCACTGACAACTCACGGAAATTTTAAATCAAAAATTGTGAGTACACTACTTTTCAAAAAAAAAGGAAAAAGGACGGAAAGTAAACCTGTCATTACGTCCATTTGTGACAAGCATCTGCAACCTCACAATGGATGAGCCAGCATGTTCAATCTCTCAAGAAATCTACTTTTTTGTAATATTTTTGTGCAATTGGGCTAATAAATACTAAATCCTGTGATTAAAAATTGTACTGAAATGACAAAGTTACAGAAATGATACAAAAGCGTACGGGCGTTTCACTCATGTTAACTTAGGTTGACATTCAAGACTAACAGCCTTTGAATTATATAAAAATGGAATATTTTTCCTTAGAATATCTTTCCTAATATGCTAGATAATTTGGAATTATTGGAAATTCAGTGGTTCAAGGTTCCTTAGACAGACTTCAGTTTCTAGCCTGATCTATGATGATCTATTTTATGATAGTAGTATATGAACCCTTCCAACCTGCAGGGCTCGGGGATGAATGCCCTCCGCCGACCCCTGACCCGTTCTGCTGGTTCTGGATCAGTCTCGCATTTCGCCCGTAGACACACTTCTCTTTTGCCATCCCTGCTTCCACGCACTTCTGAAACCTGCAGGCCCGGCACATAGACCGCGTGTTGACGGTGACCGGACACTTGTTTGAGTTTGCACAGACCAGAGGGCGACCAGCGCCATTCTTGATTTTAAGTATTCGCAGGAAGAAAAGTTTGCACGATTCGCAGGTGTAAGCTCCGAAGTGTTTTCCAGAAGCACGACCGCTACACACCGCACATTCTTGCTGTGGATCCGAGGGAATAAATTTGTTCCGGATTTTCGGGCTCACCAAATCTCCCCCTTCGTATGCACCGGGAGGGGTGAAGTCTTTCGCTGACTCTAAACCAGCGAACGAGCCGAACATCATTCCAGCGCCTTCCACAAAGTTGTTCGGGAAATTTTGAGGTCGGGCCTCGGTGGGTTTTTGCGGAGGTTCGGAGATGTTTACAGTCAAGGGTGGCATGACTCGAGTTTTTATGTCGGGTGAATTTTGGGTACTTTCTATGAAATTGTTGGAGGCAGCATGGGCATCGCCTAGGGGAGAGGTTTGCCCACTCTTCGTTCCGTCAGTAGAACCCATTGTTGGGTTTGATTTTCAGGTAAAGTTGATTGATCTAAAAGTTGCTCGATGATTAGCAAATTGATATTCAAGGTGAATAATGCAATCGGTAAAAAATCAATGGAGTTTTTTTCAATTGACAAGTGGTGACAAGAAAAATCACGTTTAAAAACCAGTTCACTCCTGGCGCAAAAGTCAACACTACAACCAAATGTTGCCGCCAATTTATCTAAATGATAATTGTGGAAATCTATCAGATATTAATTAAAGCTCGAGAAACCGTTCCGGCGGTTGTCTAATTGCAAAGTCAAGCTTTAAACTGGAAACAAATAAATATTTGATTTATTGTAAGTTAAATTGAGGGTTTGGATAGTTGAAGGTAGGTAGGTAAATAGCGAAAAATTTTGCGAGTAAAAAGAATGCTGAACTTACTAGCTGTCGGAAGTTCAAATGGGTTTTGCTGATTGGAATGGGCAAAAAATAAGAGAGTTTAACAAGTCTGGTTTTAACTCAAAGGTGGGGAAAGGGTAGCAAGGTTGAATTGGTGACAAAAAGATATTCAAAATTCAGTTTAAACTGCAATTCTCTTATATTAGAATTCCTTGTTAGCATAGTAGGTATTAACCAAACTCGCGGCTACAAATGGCAACAAGAAGCAAAAACAAGGATAAACTAAGAAGAACCGAAATGAAATGTCGTTTAGGTTCATTCGAATGACAGAAGCATTTTGCTAGCAGATATATATATATATATAAAGAACGCAAGTAAGTCAAAATAGTCGCATATTTTCTTTCTCTCGTTTCGGAAATGCAGATACTATTTTATTGTTCAAAGCTCTGCGTTTGTTTTCTGGTAATTTAGCTCAAATGTAAGCTCAGTTCAGAATTTAAGAATCGTTTATTGGTAACTCGTTCTGTGATTGGTTTTGTAAACTTACACGTAAATCTGCTTCACTCGCAAATTTTAATAAAGCTCGGCTAAAATAGAATGTATGCGAATATGTTATTTGCTTTTTCGGCTTTTCGCTAAGCTTGTAGAATATAATTTTCCCGTTTCTCCTCGTCAGGGAAAAATAACATATTTTAGTAGTACGTAAATGAAGGGAATAAGTTGTTTGCTAGAGCGCAATAATAACGCGTAGAGTTAAAACATGTCTTCATTTTGAGTTCAACTAAGTTCACATTTGCCGACAGAGATCAAAGTGAACGTTCTTCAACCTATTCTGCATGTATATGTGAAAAAAATGTTCCTCGTTGCACAATACAAAAGCAGCCGAAAATTTCACAGAATGAAAAATAGTAAAACCGAAGGACGCGTCTCGGCTGAAAAAGGAAGAACTAAAATAGCTGCTAAGTGAACTCGTGCTATGCACTTGCCTGTACTAAAGTAATAAAAGTGACTTCGTCATCAGTCTGCTATCTCGGCAACCAATCAAAATACAGTTCTACAAAGTCTGACAATCGAGACCTCAAATACTTCAAATGACGATCAAATAAAAGTGTACTGCAGTGTGATACTATATAACCAATGCAAGCAACGGAATAAAACGCTTAGCTTTACTGTATATGAAATAGTTTAGAACTGCGACAGTGAGGTATAATATAATTTAGTTTAAATTGTTGCCTCAATCGTGTGCTGTTGGTTGTCGTGTGCTACGTGTGGTTAGGAAAGAGAGTGCGTGGTTACAGTAGAATTATTAGAGCGTATATTTTGAAGTTTAAAAGGAGACATAGCCTGAATGATATTGTAAAACTGGTAGCTGCGTTCTCTAGATGACAAAATGCAATGTTCTCAAGTGAACCGGCCTGAAAGTCAATTGAGTTCATTGGTACACAAGGTCTAGAGAATAGAGCGTTATTCAGCAGGCGTTGCTGGTTTCTTTCATACCACCGTACTGTACTAGTTTAACTAAGCACAACTCTGGAAATGCCAACGCACTGCCACAAGACCGCGTGGTCATTAAATTTGCAAAAAAACTGGCCAATCCGGATAGCCTTGGCTAGACGAGTTGAAAAGGCGGGTAGGGTACAAACACCGAAATAGGCATTCGGTTTGAGTAGGCTTTCAAAACAACTTGAAGCAATAAAATAGACACATTTTCAAGGTAAAGACAGCTCAAAATTGTGACAGTCATATTTCGGACGCAACAAATAGGACAAACGGAAACGGAAAGGACCCCAAAACCCGTATAGCTGATAATACTTGAGTCGACACCCCAACTGCGTTTAAGATTCAATTTAATTGGAATCAACAATTTCTAACACTAACTGGCCTTCAGTTTGACGCTGTGCAATTCGGAAATCTTAAGGAAATCACACACGCCCCCTGTTTTTTCATGAGCACAGAGGATTTTTTAAAATCTCAAGGCCGTTGTTACTTCATATTTGAGGAAAAACGTAGCCTGGGAATCTTTACTTTTTTTAAAAGTGTCGGCCCATCACATCTACAATCAGATCAAGTAATCAGCCAAGCTGATAACGAAGTTCAGGCTTTTTGATTGCTCGTATACATTTTCAATTAGAAACAATATGGGCCATTGGAAACAATTGACCGGTATGGGCCATTAGAACAACTAACTTCCTCGCATGCATTTTTTTTGCGTTTGAATGTAACTCGTACAACAAGTGCTACCAATTATCAGTCTATGATAAGATTTTTCCCCATTTTAAGACCGAAAGGTCTTGCGTTCAAAATTGTTTCTGATTAGATCAACTTGTTTTCGAACCAATGAATCCTTCGAGAAAAATGATTGGGAGTTTGGCCCTCATTTCGCTGGTAAATGGCAGATAAATTTTACTATATAAATTTTTAATGTATCTAGTTCACAAAAAATTAAATGCAGAAAACACTGAAAGAAAAACTTAATTATTTTGAAATCAGAACGCGTCTTGAAAACAATTAGTTCCCAATTACAAGGTCAGTTAAATGCACCTATTTTTACATTATTATTTTTTGTGAACGTGCAACAAGAGAAGCAAATTTGTAAACAATTTGTTTGTAACCAAAAATATCCGTTTTTACAATCCAAAGATTTGGATTGTATTGGTGCGCTGTCTTTTTATAGTCCAAGAATTGGATTTTATTGGTGATCTGCTTTTTGCAATAGAAAAACTGCATTGCATTAGTGGTCTGTCCTTTTACGATTCCAAGAAATTGAATTGTAATCGGCTGTCTTTTTTACTACTCGAAGAGTAGTAAGTATTGGACAAGTGTCTTTTTCAAATCAATTTTATTGGAGTGAATTTTGAAGCAGGGAAAACAACGCATGAAGAAAATGTAGTGGTTTGTGTGCTGACCAAAACTTAAGAGTGGAGCGAAAAGAGAGTGGTTTTGGTTCATATCATTGCATTCGATAGAATGAGAAATTGAGTCTAAAAAAATTTCTGCAAAAGGGCAAAATTATTTGTTCGCGTGAAGCTTTTAAAAGCAGTTTGTTTTTAGTAGTTTCTTGGTTAAGAGGTATCATTATGATTATGCAATGAATTCAGGCTTGTATTGATAGTGGTTAGCAATTCGTATGAGTTTAACGGTAATTTGCAGGTTTTTCCTGCTATTTTGCTGGGTTTTAGGAGAATTTTATCTATTTTTCGCTCTTTATTTTCTTTAACCAATTTTTGTGGGCTGAAGGATTTGAATAGATGATTATTAGCTAAGGAGTTATTAGATACCAAGCGATAACGGTTTTGTTGGTATTAAACGATTTTTATTGAACAAATTAAAGCAAATGAAGAAATTTTGAATCAAATTTCTGAAGTTTTTGCAACATTTTTAGCCCCTTAGAAAAAATTCGTAGCCTTATATGACTTGCATGGTATTTCCGGAGCAATTCAATACTCTATTTGCTCCAATAGACATCTTTGGCTAAAAAATCAATTTTTTCCTTGATTTTTAAGATGAATTTTTTGTTTTTAATTTGTTTTTAAATTCCTCAAACTTTTATTACGGTTGACGCTCAAAATAGTTGCTTTTGTTGGTTTTTGATTCAATCGATTTTAATTTTATTTTCGTTGGTCATGATTAAAATTTTTTAAGCAACTACTGGCTCATTGTCATCTTTTTTTTTGCTTTTTGCTCACTTTTGCTAAGTTCCTCTAATTTTATGCTTTTCACTACTTTTTCTTGTTCAATTCTTTATTCAAAGTTGTTCTGAAGATTTGCTGGAAATCATTGGATGCTAAACAGTGCATTTTCACTGAAGAATGATACAAAATTCAATCTTTTTTCCTGTTTTTTTTAATCGTTCTTTGCTTTTTATGGTATAAATCTTTGCTTTTTTATGGCAAAGTTCTAGATCGTTGTACGCCTGAGCAGTATCCCAAATAGTATCCCAGTTGTATCCCAAAGCAGTAAAGACAGTTAATAAAAAAAGTTGGAAGACGCGAATTGGCAACTAATGCAAAATTTTTAGCTAATTTTAGCGAAATTTTGCATAGAATGTTACTTCTTTACTTTGTCCTTCATTTCCTTTCCCTTACATTCGTTTTCTCTGCAAGGAATTTTTTTATGGGTTTTTCTGTCACTTTGGAGTCTTTTAATGAATAAAAACTAAACATGTCACATGATTCTTTGCAAGTAGTTCTCTTGTAATTTCGACTTATAAAGAATAGTTTATCCGATGCTTTTGTCGTCTTTTCTGGTCAGATACTTTTTTTCATTTTCATGTTATGGTTTCAAAAATTTAATTTTAATAATTAGCTTGTACATTTTTTCATTCAAAGTGGTCATTTTTTTTCGTCCAATCATTTCCGGAATTCTTCCGGCTTTGTTTTTTCAGATCTGTTCTCATTTTTTTATAGTCAAAATCAAACTGAAGCGATGATTTTGGTTACGCCGAAACAGAAAGTGCAGCAAAAAAGCAAGTAGTTTGGCGCCATCAATTTCTCACCAGCTTTAAAGTCGAGTGAAAAAATCGTCTTTGAAAAACAGGAATTCGCTTTCTCGATTTTGTTTTTTTTGTTCAATTGTTGCATTTTAAATTTGATATTTGCTAATTTTAAAAAAATTGAACAACTTTTTCCAAGTACTTTTGTCAATACAATTCTTTTTCACTCCATAAGCTGTTTTTCATTTAAAAAATGAAAAATGCGTAAATCTTTGAGTTGTTGCAAAATTTGCCAAACTATGTTTTTCGCTGTTCGATGTTTTCACACATTTATTCTTGACCTTGATATTTCAAAACGGGAAGAACAAGTAAACCTTTTTTTGAGGCCCAATGTTTGTTTTAGTAGTCTTTCAAAAACTTAGAGTGATGCAGCTGCTCAGACGGCATCAATTCAAAAGGAAAAGTTTTTTTTGGTGCATATTTTCAACTTTTTTAGTGATCTTCGAGTTTTTTTATTAGTCACGTTTTAAAGTGACGTTTGTCAGGTTGAACAGAGTTGATAAAGCGCGTCTGCAAGGCATAGTTACCATTATGGAAAACTGATCACATTCTGTCGACATCCTTATCTACAACCAATCAGAGGTGCGTTTGTTACATGTAAAACAACGTAAATTGTAGCATCAAAGGTGCTTGAAAAGCTACCGAAAATTAGTTGAAGTTTGTAATTTTGGTCATATTAAGCTGACATACAGTGCGTATTGAAGCACAATTCATAGAGCGCTAAATTATCTGTTATCGTGTCATATTTCAGTAGATCATATTAGTGATCTTACAGTTTGAAACGAGAATCAAAAGTCTGAAAATTTTGAATTGTTTGAAAAGAGAACTAACATTGATATTCTCAAACTTTTTTTCCGAGGAACAAAGATCTAAGTACGCGAAATTTTGTGCAAAGTACAGAGGTAATTTCTCTTACTGGCTTTAATGAAGCCTAGCCGAGTTTTAATATTGGTAGTAATGAGGTCTATTGAAGACCAGAAATGATTTATCAATGCAAATCTAGAAACTCACTCAAAAATTTTCATTTCGTTAGCGCAATTTTATCGTTCTCGCAAAAATTGATTGGTTCAGCTTGATTTTTTTGCACACTGAGCAAAACACACTGTTGAACAACAAAGTTGAAAGGGACTGATTGAGAATCAAGTAATGCAACGTTAATCCACAGTATAATACGGATAATACAGTTCGAAAATTTATCGGCAAAAACGAATTATCCAGATAGATTTGAAACCGCTGAAACAAATTGGGCAGTGTAAATTTTTCTTTGAATGAAGAGCAGCCGTTACAACTGTTGCTGATGTTGTTTTTTTCGTTGTAGTTAAATCTCGTAGTAGTTATTTTTGCTCCTAGCTGAGAGTGTGGATGCTGTTTCGTTTTTTGTTGCTGTTTTCTTTGTTTTGCTTGCTATTATGTTATGAGCCAGTATTGATTTACTATCAGTTTGTACCAGGTTTTGTTTTGTTTTCATTTTACCTCACTCAGAAAGGTAACCACTAATCTTGGCTTCATTGAGGACGAAACGTCCATACTAATTAAAGTAAAAAGGCCCGGTTGAGAAATGTTGGCCACTATTTTCATTAAAGTTGTCTTCCCTGTCCCATAATGAGATCCTTTGTTCCTGCCGAAAATGTAAGTTAAAATTCCTCTTTATAACAATTTTTAATAGTTTTGAATTAAGAGGTTGACATGAACTTTTAACTTCAATTTTCTAAGGTAAAGCAATCTGATGACTCGATCCTGTAGTATTCGTGCTATAAACTCTGTTAATTGCCATACCATTTTTGTTCAGTCATTTAATTTTTAATCGAGGAAAGTCATTTTCATTTCTCAATCGGAGGTTTTTTGTAGCTTAGAGGTTGGCACATCTGACCGCGGTATTTTCAAATATTTGTGGTAGGACAAAGTTTTGGTTCTCTTCGGGACCATTCTGCTGAGGCTGTGTTTTTTTTTGCCATGATGACTTTGTCCATCGTTTGCGTTTCAAACGAAAAATTTTTTTCACTTACTTCCCTCGAAAAAAGATTTTGACATTCACTAATTAAATTTCAAGCGAGAACACAAAGTTGGTTTTATTAAAAGTGAAAGCGTCTTATTGGAGAAATTTTGACCACTTTTTCTATTAGTTCTCACCTGCCCTCATCAAATCCTCGTCTTAGCGCTCAACAAAGACTCTACATTCATAAGCGTTAAATTATAAATCGGAAGGTCGAATAAACCTAAGTTGCTGACACAAACAGTTTTGGAAAATAACTAAATACTGTCAAAAATGTTATTTTCTCTCAAAAGGCATGCATTTGTTCTTAGTTCGCAATTTTGTCCGGTTAAAATTTTGTCATTTGTGACAAGTACCAATGGTAATCAGCAATGGAAGCAGTATTTATGAATCCCTTCAGATTTTGATCATATAAGTGTTTCTAGCATAAAACTGTTCCTTTCTCAGCAATGATGGCGAAATGTAAAACTGCCTGAAGTTTAAAATGGTACAAACTCTTTTTGATCAGAGTTACTTTAAATCACAGTTAAGTAAAACGTAAAATTCGTTCTTAGAGAGTGGATTTGGCAGTTAGCGTCATTAAGACTCACAATAATTACACGTTTGACCCCGTTTGTTGTTGATGACGGCGGATGAAATAAGAAAACGGGCATTTATGAAGACAAAATTTTCTCCTATAATTGTTCCGACCCATCTTAGAGTGGGAGGAACTATATACTCAAATGGGTTTTTTGTTCAGACAATTTTGGCCGATCGATATAATCTTCGTAGAGTTGTGAGTGGTATCAAAAGAAAGCCCGTCCAGCGTAGAATACAGAATTAAAAAGATTTTTCCAATTTTAGTTTTTTATAGGTAGTTATTGAGGTTCAAACTTTTGTGAATATTATACGTAATTCAGCTGTTTTTAATCACATTTTCGGTATTTTTGACCAAATTTTGCTGAACCATGTTAAAATTGATAACTGTAGTGCTATCAATTTCATGTGTTAAGAGAGAGGAGAGTTGCTAAATTGTTCGATCCGAGTTTTTTGGCTCTCAATTATAATAAATTTTTCTAAATTCAGACTTTTTTCCTCAAAAATGGCACCAAATTTGCTTTTTTTAGCCCACTTGCTTTAAATTTGCTGGAAGTAGACACCTTAAGACTGCAGACATATTTTTGTTAAGCTTAATAGAGAGTTAATCGTTCTCCCACTAGCAATATGAGTCTTCTGGAGTTATATTTTTTCGAGGTTTTTGCAAACATAAACTCGATAATTATGTAAAATGCATTATTTTTTGACAAACTGAAAAATTTAGTTTAAAAACTGATCTATTTCTTAACGAGTTCAACGACCGAGTATTTTGTTTGACTCGCCGCACTATCTGCGCAAGTCTCGATCTCAATATGGATCCTTATCATAAAAAATTTTCAGATCTCAATAATGCGCGACCTTTTTTTTCAAAAACTTTCCGCTATGAAAAAGTTTCTTGTGTAAGTTACGGACAAGAAATTCAAATCAGGGCTCAGTTAATGAGTGATAATATTTACACAAAACAAAGCCCAATGAGATTATATTGTGATTTTAGAGTTAAGCTCATGGTATTTATGGCTGTGACCAATTGTTTTCGGAAAAATTTTTTGGACTTCTTGATTTTTGCTTTCGCTTTCATTTGTTATATATTTTATAGCCCAACGAATACGTTTCCAAAACAAAAGATCCAGTTAGTTTTTGTGAGACATAAATGAATTTAGATAGTTCTTTCAGTTGTTATCTAATGTCTGTCATGACTTTGAATCTATTTGTTTCCAAAATATCGGTGAATTTTCTAACTATTTCATTTTTTCAACTTGTTTTTCTCAACTTCGGGCGCAGTCTTATTACAAACCAGCTCCAATTTCCAGTGCGTTATAAATCAATGTTTTTTACTGTTTGATGCTAAACTAATGGTTTCTTTGTTTTGATACAACGCATTTTCAAATTTTGTTTTGATTCTTTAGCATAATTGCATTTTTACGAGTTCGTTTTGTTCCCTTTTCAAATAATCATCTTAAAAACAAATCCAATGGAAGAAGCGAAAAATAGAGAAAATGCACAGCGTTGGAAAAAATGCGTATCCCGATATTATGTTGTTTTTGTTGAACAGTTTATGTTTTCTGGGCTGACACATAATTATCTCGTTAATTTTTGTGGATTTTATTGCTTTTACCTTTATTGTTTTATTGTTTGTTTTTCTTTTTGTTAAGGTGCGCCATATTTCTGATAGCATTAGGTCTCAGTTGTTTTCCCGAGACCTATAAATTTTTTGACATAATTAAAGATTTCAGTTTTTAGCTGTTTGTTTTCATGACTCTAAAATTAAGTTTAAAAAAGATTTTTTTCAATCGTCTACTTTTTGCTTTTAGTTTTGTCGCTATACTACTCAACCTCACTAATTTGAAGTCTCAATTACTTATGTTGACCAACACAACTTCTTCTTGCTCGGTTATACGTTGTGACTGACTGCTTCGACCCTTCAAACTTATAATACGTTTTTGAGATTTTAATCATTAACTTTTGGGTTTCTTTTTGTTGTCATGTCTACGTAGTTGTTGTCAGGTCTAAGAAAGCCTATTTGATGTTAAAATGAGAAAAAAGTGATGATTTACTCTTCGTGCAGGTAACATCTTGTAATCCTATGTCCTTGAACAGGGTAATGTTGTAAAAATGTTTGAAGTTTTGGCTTCTTTACGTCTTTGTTGTTTTCTTGTGGTGTCCTGACTTAGTCTCAATATTTTTGCACCCAACTGGTTTTCTGAGGTGTTGCAACATATTTTACCGCTTCTTGTTCAGATGTTAAGTCTTCTATGACTTTTGAAAATAATTGTTTTCAAAATTATATTTGGGATTTTGTGCTTCGTCAATTCCTTAAATAAATTTTCGGTCGATTTGTAGCTAAATCTCTGTAAACTCAGGTCAAAACCCGTTTCCAGTGCGTAATAACGTAACTCTTATAAAAGTTTTGAGCTTCAAGCATTTGTATCTCGGCTTTGTTACTACTGTTTTTATGAGATTTCAAAAAAATTGTTTGAAAATTTTATTTATTTGTACCATTTAAAGGATTTTTGATTTCTTTTTATTTTATATCCAAAAACGTCCCATTGGCGTCGAAATTTTGTGCAAATGATCCTTGCACCTCTTTGCCCTTTTTTGTCGCCCTGCTAACCAGTCCTCTTGAGGACAGGTTTCACATCTCCATCTGCAAGTGCTGTATGTCTACTTAATGAATGGAATCGAGTAATTCCTTTATTTGTACCAATTGATGATACCTAATCATTTTCAACTATTTTAATATATTGCCAAAAAGGAGGCGCGGTAATGTTCGTTCGCATATTAAGTTCCGACCCCGCTCACCTTTATTTTTCACTTAATTGTCTACCAAAAGATGAATAGACGAAAAAAACCGATCTATCAACATACATATCGTTCAACAAACTGCTAAACGAATAAAAACAATTTACGTTAGAGTGCCTAGGAGACCTGTGACTACCAAAATATGACTACCAAAAATACGGCGATAAAAATGAAATAGTTACAGATTTTAATTAGGATAAAAACTTGTTGTTCATTTTTTTTAAAATCATTTATAACTAAATCAAAGTGCCATTAGATGAAACTTATAACAAGTAGACAAGAAACGAGCAAAAGGGTAAAATTTATAAAACATTGATTTTTTTGAAAAGAATCAATTTTGAACCGATTAGAAACAGAATGCGTCAGATGAAATCATTGCGAGATTCTGTATTCCATAGAGAGCAATGGAGACTTTTCATTATCCAGGATATGTCATACGACTACAAAAAGAACGACAAATAAAGGCAAAAAGGAAATAAATAGCCGAAAAGGCGAAAAAAATGTGCACGAAAAAAATTGCACAAAAACGATGTCCTAGCCAATTAAAAATTTAGCTGTTCACTAAAATCATTAAAACAAACGATGATTGCGTTGTTTCAATTGAAAAAATTTGTGAATCAAAGGACGCTCATATTGTGATGATGTGAAAAGAAAACAAAAACATTCAAAAAATGGATGAATAAGCAAAAATCATTAATAACTTTTGAAAACTGGTTGTTCTTAGAACAAAGAACTATTGAAGAAAATGAATAATTGAAGAAGAGCAAACTGTAATCCATTAGGTAAATGATGTGTTTTGTCTATAGAATTGCTAAGCTACAATTTAACAGAAATAAAATTGGCAAATCTCAAAAATCTATAGTCTCTTCCTAAAATACAAAAATTTCATAATTAATAGCCAACCAAAGACTTCTACTCAAATAGTTACCAGTTTGTCTCCCAATTAGTTGGAAAATTAATTGGGCCTGTTGGTAGTGAGACTAAATCACAAGACTATAAAAAAACATTGAATACATGCTGAACTAAAAAATGTCACAAACAACGTTACGAAACCACAGTGTCGAATCAATAAAGTCTAAAAGACATTAACCGCGGGAATATAAAATCTTTAATAATTAATCCTCATAAAGTCTTTTTGTAAAACGACTCACAAAATGGCAGCAAATGAACCACAAAAAATTAAAAGTATCTAAATTTCACAAAATTCCTCTGAAACAAATTGTCTAAACCATGAAGACAAACAATTAGTTTAAATTTTAATAAAAAACAATTAATCAAAACAATTAAGCAACAGAAATGTTACAGTTTGGTTAAACAAAACTTTAAAAAAGCTCTAAATATTTAGGGTAAGGTACGGAAATGATACAGCGTTATAGCATTATAAAATACGAAAAAAACGCAAACCAGAATAAAAAGTGATAAAATGAAAAATACTATTACTCTTTTTTAAAAAAATTTAGTTTGAAAGTCAATAAAACCAATAGCTTTTTACGGATATCAGCTATTATGTACAATTTTCAAATATGCGGTTGGCCATTGAGAAGTTCAATTACCCAATTTTAGGCATACGGCATCAGTAATTAACAACAAATAGAGGGCAAAAAACTCTACCAAATTCTGCAAGAGAACGGTGTTGCAGCCCTTAAAATCAAATCTTATGAACAAAATAATAAGGTTCAGTTCTCACTTTTGTAACGTTTTTTCATCTAGATTGTTCAGTGATGTGAAATCTTAGCAAAGAAACAAAAACAACAGCAAAAATGGGCAAATATGCAAAATAATAACAAAAATTTTGTATGGAAACTCTTTTACCAAAAGCAAGAAAACCTTCTGCTAAAAGTCAGCCACAAAATTAGTTCTTATTATATAACGAAGGAAACTTGAACTGTATTTACTGAGAAAAAGCAAAAAGTTGACTAAATTAATTAAAAAATTGACAAACTCAAAAAATCACTGAAATTTCCGTAAAACAAATACATTCAATAACCTCAGAGACATTAGGTAACAACCGAAAGCATGGTAAAAGTTCGCTTACAGCTCATGAGGAAGCCATTTGGATTTTTGGACAGTTAGATGGAAAAAATCAGACTGAAAGAAGAAAAATGGAAGGCAAAACACAAGATTCCTGTAAAAGTTTACTAAAACTCATTCAAAGCCATAAAAACCCTTTAGTTCTCTGAAAGCAAAATATATTTACAATAGAACTCGTGCTTACGTAAGTGGGAGCTGTTATTAATGGAGCCGTTTAAAAAAATTGTCATTAATTAACATTGAAAAAACAAAAGCAAGATATTTTCAAGAAAGGCAGCACCAAAGTAAAAATAAAAGTTTCTGACTCTAAATATCCATGATAGTATCAAACCTATCCTCAATTTTGCCTGGGGCCCAAAAAACTACCCAAATTTGCCAAGTTTTTGCGAATTAGACCGTTTGTTTTGTGAATTTTTTCAAAAATTATCGAGTTGAATCTGCAAAAAACGGCAAAATTTTAACTTCAGAAGACTTTCATGGCGCGGCAGAATCCAACCAGCGCTTTTTTGGAAGATTAGGGAGACTGTGTCAAGGTTTGTAGTTCGGTACGTCTGGCAAACTTTAAAAAATTGGACCAAAAAAGCATAGTTTGTGCCAATTTTGATGGAAAGAAGTTCGAATTTTAAAAAAAGTGTCAAAATTGTTAGCCAAAAAAACTTCAATCAAGCAATTCAGCAACGCCGTTCTGTCTCTGATGGTAACAATAACAATCTTCCCTTAAAAATTTTACTTCATTTAAAATTTCATTGCCGAAATTGTGCCAACTTTTACTAAAAATTACTGAAAATGTGAATAAAAAATGTCGAATATTCACAAAAATTTAAACCTGGATGATTCCCTGTGAAAAAACGAAAATTGAAAAAATCTGTTTAAGTCCGTTTTCTGGGATGTACGTACTTTTTAATGAAACCACTCACAATTCTCTACGATGAATATTTTGTACCAGGAGGCACGTGCTAAAGCTGCAACTTTAAGAAACACCAATTCATAATGTTGATTATATAGATGAAATTCAATGGTTAGGCAATGGATGACTTTTTCATGGTAGCAAAAGAAGATTTGTTAAGCAAATCTCACGAAAGTTTTAACAGTTGACAAAGAAACGGTGGGCAAAGGGTAGCCCAGGCATATCGTGCCAAAGTAACTATACCTCAAGGGCCTTTTTTGAAACACCACCAACACTGGCGTCAGTGAAGCAAGCTGATTAGTTTGCTTCTCTGCCGTCCGGCCACAGCACCACCAACACTACACATTCAATATTAACTAAAGGCGGAACACCGCACATATATCGATCGGCCAAAATTGTCTAAACAAAAAAAACCCAGTTGAGTATATAGTTCCTCCCTCCCTACTGAAGTGGGGTCGGAACAATAAGCGGACAGTTCAGACTAATGTTACTAATTTTAATTTTAAATTTAAGATTTCCAGTTGACTTCAAATCGAAGCATAAAAATCCCAACAAGCGGTAATATGTTGGCATATAGTGTTTCAACCCGCACCAATAATGAAATAATAGTGGTCAAGGAAGCGTATCCTCACAGATGGTTTTTACACCAAATATGTAACTTAAAAATGACAAACCTGATGCTCATAATAAACGTTGAGTCTATTTTCTGAAAAAAATAGACAATTGTAATACAACCACAATCTGAAATGAAAGTTTGTTTTTGTTGCTCATTATTTCTTCAATTCTTGCGATCATCAACTATAAACTGTTACGAAGTAAATAAAACAACGAATTATTAACCAATCAGATTCGAGTAATTTAAAAGCGTATAGAAATCGTTCCAAATAAGATTTAAATGCGTATAAAACGTTCTAATATACGTAGAAAGTTCCGAAAAAGTTCATTTAACCTAATTTTAAGTAAATATAACCACTATATGTATCGATTAAGCTGGTTTTCGGCTTAATATTTTTAGGTTTTCTAGACAATTGTCGATTGAATACGAACTGATTTTGACGTCAATGACATCAGACGAAAAAACCTGTTAAATGAACAACAAAAAATCTTGCCGTCTAAGTTTCACTTGTTGTCTTGATCGTTGCTTACACTTGCTATCGTTGATAATGCTTATAAGTTGCTGTACACCGATGATGCTTACACGTTGTTGCTATACTTACATGAATGAATTCACAATCGAACTACAGGTTTACTGAGTTTATATGGTGCCGCGATCGGCTTATTTACCATATCATGCATGCCTGGGTCTTCTGATACAAGATTGTGGGATTCCCTGCTATTTATCAAGCTAGATTACTGCTATTTTGTTCTACTCATACGTTTGAATATCTGAGGATCTCGTACCTGTACAGCTCACTTGGATTAATAATTAGTTACAACAGACAGAATTCTTAATGGATTTGGGCCTATCTACTTCAAATTCAACTGAAGAGGGTGATGGAATTGTAACTAATGCCCATCTGCCAGAGAATATTCAACTGGCTACAACCTGGACACCGGGAACTGCAGGCACAACAAATGTCAATTTCAACCACTTCTTACCGAAAAAATAGAGAACCCTGAAATCAGACTAGACGTGTAGACAGTGTCAAAGTCACAACTATGCAGACGTGAGGGGGGCCAATCCGTTTACAAAAACTGTAAGACAGAACATTAATAAATTTTTTGCTGATTTGTGTGAATTAATTAGATTTATCACTTAGATGGCAAGAAACCCAACCCAAGAATTTTTTTGACATTGGTGTAGTAGAAGTAAAAAATCTTGGCAGAAAACATTGCTAAGGGGGCCCACAAAAACAATTTTTAAGACGAAAAAACATCGATTTTGAAAATTTTTGGTAGATTTACCAAATATTCGAAAAAATTGATACAGCCGGTTCGTATATAAAAAATAACTTCTGATATAGAGGAAATTGATAGAAAATAATGCTAAATTGTTCAATTTTAAAAATTTTTTGGTCAATTTTGAGGCAATTCTAAAAACTTTCGAAAATCAATACCGAATATTGATAAACCGTATTTTCGAGTTTAAAACCGTCCAGTTTACTGGATTACCGTTCCGTAAACAAGAATTTGCGAAAAAATTGACCAAAAATAGAAAAAATTGGACAAATGCATAAAATTTTGACAAATTTGTCAAAAAAATCAATTTTCCAGCAAGAAGGTTCGTAAATTGAGTGAAACACAAAAGGTTGTGAAAAATTTAACAACCTCTGGCCTGCAAAAAAAAAATCGAATTCCCATAATTTTTCCCGTTGATCGTTCATGAACCGTTTGCCCGCGTCCTTTTCGTACTTTCGCTCATTAGTTTTCCGTGTTACGATTTTTTTTCTTCTCAATAACGTCGCTCTCCCAAAACTTCGCTTTTCGTTTTCTTCCGCTACTTTTCCCGATTTCAGTGTAGTATGTCATATGTGATGAAGTATGTTGTAGTTTTTGCTGTAGTATGTTGAGTATGCTAGTATGCTGGTTTGTTGTTTAGGTCTTATAGCTTTCTAGGGTGCGACTTAAGTTTATTCTCGAGTTACGGCTGGATTGTCCTTCGACTTTTCAACTTTACTGATTTACTAGCCTTCCTGTTGTAGTATATTGATTTTGCTGCTGTATGTTTGTGTGTAACTGTATGATTGCTAGTTGGTTTGGTCTTGTTGCATGCTAGGGTGTGACTTAAGTTTATTCTCGAGTTACGGCTGGGTTGTTTCTTGGCTTCTCCAACTGTCTTAGTCTACAAATACACTATTGTAGTTTATTCAATATTGCTGTAGTTTGTTTAATACCGTTAGTATGCTGATTGTTTGTTTTGGTTTGGGTTTTGCTAGGATGTGACTTAAGTTTATTCTGGAGTTACGGCTAGTAATTTCTCGGCCTTTTCATTCTTTTAGTGTACTACTGCATTGCCGTAAATTAGTTTGTCGTTAAATTTGTCGTTATAAACCCGTCGTTTTATGAACTATGTTAGATTGTCTTGCAGTAACTTCTCTCCTTCTTCCTAGGGTGTGACTTAAGTTTGTTCTGGAGTTACGGCTAGGTTGTTTGGTTGAGTTTTTGCTGCGGTCTGCTAACATAGTTCTTTCCGTCTTCATTTCCCGCCCGTTCGTTCCCACCGTCCCGTCTCGTTGCGTCGCGCGTTTTTCGCTCGCTTTCCCGCTCGTCCCGTTTCCGTTCCGTCGCGCACTGCTCGCTCGACTTCTCGTCTGTCCCGTTTCCGTCACGTCGCGCGTTGCTCGCTCGACTTCCCTTCCGCAACGTCTCCGTTTTGTCGCGCGTTGCTCGTTCGACTTCCCGTGTGTCCTTTGCCTCCCTCCGCGTTGAGCGCATAGCGTTCACCGCTCCACTTCTGTTTTTGTCGGGCACAGTGTGCTCGACGACCTTCTTTGCTCTTTGGGTGGTTTGTTTTACAGACTGTCCACAGTGTGCTGTGTTTGGTGTCTTTTGCGTTGGGTTCGTTTTGCGTGTATTAGGTTTGTTTGGAGTGTGCATATAAAATATAACCGTGTGCAGTGGTAGGATTGCTGGTCTTTGGAAATAACAACATCATGATGTCTAATAGTCTTGATCAAAAAGTCAAAAAGTTGTACGCTGCCAGGTCAAAGCGTGAGGCCGAACTGCATGCTATACATGAAGATATTCTTCATTGTATAAATAGTCAAAGTAGGCGAGTGAAAGTTGAACGCCTAGTAACAAAGTGCAACGAAGCATTTATGACTGTTGTAGACAAAAATGAGGACCTGATTGCATTTGCTGGAAAAACGGAGGATCCAAGTGCACTTGTTCCTTCATTAGAGTCTTACTTGGAGGCAATGACAACTAAGAATGACAAGATAGTCACTTCAGCACGAAACTACATCAACTCTGCTGATGATAAAGTGAGTGAGCTCCAGGAACCAAGGGCTCTCATTCTTTCTAGACTTCCCTCAATTATGACATCGTCAAAAACATCCAGTCAGCGTAAACATGATTATGTAATTGCTAAGATGAAGCGTGAAGAAATTGAAAAACAAAATGAGGCAGCCATTCGCCTTGCTAAACAGAAAAAGCAAATGGAAATAGATGAATTGGTGGAAAACAACAGGAAACGATTGGCAGAGGCAACTCTGCAAGAATTTGAATTGCTGGACGCCGTTTCCAAAGGTAGCCACTCTGAAACAACTGCAAGTGCTAGGAGCTCAATGAGAAGTGAAAAGGCTGTCCAGGATTGGATCAACACCTCACTTGCTTTAAGTGTTAACAACGAGAAAACTGATGAACCAGAGGTTACAAAAGACCCTCCAGAATGCCCTAGCCACAATAACGGCGAAGCACTGGAAGATCATAACACTGATATTTCAAGGCATTCCATTCCAAAAAGTTGTCGAGGTAATTACATTTTAAGCATTGAGACCTTGCAGCAACTCGACCCCTATTATACTCCACCTGAAAATTTTTTGGCTGCTGCTAACACACAGGCTTTGTACCAGGCGCACCTAAGGGCGCAAATGAATCAAACAGGCCAGCAAGGCACGGCGCTCCCAAGCATAACTAACCAAGGAACCGCGGTTAGTCAGCCACCTTCTGTACAAGCCCCAGAGGCTTCTTCACCGCCCATTCAACAGCCCATTCCACAACAGACGTTCGCACCACAAGAAAATCAGAATATTACAACCGAGGTTTTCCCCAACGCACAACTTCAAATTTCGCAATCCAGGGGACCTGAAACATCAAGTCTGCCCGAGAATAATTCGGCCCAGCGTATATGCCCCCGACAACAAATTAATTTTGTCCCCCGAGCACCAAACGCCACTCTTCTTCCTTTTCCGACAACAAATCATCCAGCCCCCGCAATCAACGTTCCCCTGCACCCAAGCGCCCCACCAAGTCCAAACATTCAACAGCCCAACTCCGAACCCGCTCATCCTAACGTCCTTCCGATTCCAAAATCAGTCTTTGCACCTAACTCCACTGCTCCCATCCCACAAGCCACTTTGGATAATCAGCCTCTCGTCAAAACATTCCAGAATAATAATAACCCAGTACACAAAGCTGTACGTTCCGTTGCTGCTCCTGTTCCAAATATGCCCAATATCCCTCTCGGCCAAAATTTTGTGCCAAATATGAGTCATTGGCGTTTTCCACAGCACAGACCGTCATTAGTCAACCAAGACGCTACCACCGTAAATAATGTTGCTCCAAATGTACAGGCACACATTGCACCATCAGCCACTAATTTTCCACAACAAATATATTCGAATTCACCTCTTTTGATTGATATGCAATCACCATCCGGCACACATCAGGAAAACCCGATTGCAACTACAAGTAATATTGTATCTGGTCTGGCCACTCCGTTTTTTCAGCCAACATACCCTTATGTTGGGCCCACTCCGTTGAGTTGGAGTGGTCCATAGGTGTCTGCACCTGCCCCTCCGATACCGGACAATGCGTCATTGATTAGGGAATTAGCTGATGCAATAACAAGCAAGAGAAACGACCCTTTGCCCGAGTGGAAACTTGCAGAGTTTAATGGCGACCCATTAAAGTGGCATGAGTGGTATGGTCAATTCAAAAGCGCGATCGACTCGCAGCCGCTCACTGATGACGTTAAATTGACATACCTTAAAACACTCGTCACCGGTAAAGCAAAGATTGCAATTGCCGAGTTTGCTTACTTTGGTTTAATGTACAAGGATGCACTAAGGACTTTGGAACGTAAATTTGGCCAGCCACAGGCAGTCGTAAGTGCACACTTGGATAAACTAAGCAGTTTTCCACCTCTTAAAATGCACAATAGTGATAACATCATAAACTATTCTGCTGCAATATCCAGTCTCGTGGGGGTTTTCAAGTCGTTATCATATGATGCTGATTTGAAGAGCGCTTCCCTACTTAACCAAGCGGTACAGAAGTTACCACCAAACATGAAAGAGTCATGGTCACTCTTTACGGTTAAGAAGCACTGGGTTAAGCCTACCCTCCTTGACTTTAACGACTGGCTTAAAGAAAAGGCTGAGGCCCACGATCTTATGAAACAAAGCGCAACCAAGGCAAGGCCTGAAGATAACAGCACTTCAGTAACCAAGACCAAAACAGCCTCAAAAGTGTTTGCATCAAATTCACAACAAAGGGAAACAAAGAAGCAAATGCCATCTTCTTCCACAAACACTTACTCTCGCTGCATTGTATGCAAAGGTAACCACCGGCTATGGGAGTGTCGAGTTTTCAAGGAAAAGACTCCAACCCAGAGAGCTAAGTTGGTGGCAGATAATAAACTTTGCTTTTCGTGCTTACGGGACAAGCACACATTCCGCCAGTGCCCTCAACCAAGAAAGTGCCGAGCAGAAGGGTGCAATAGTTCGCATAACACACTATTGCATGGAGCACATAGGGTTTTCCCAACAAAACAGTCGACAAATTCCAATACCATTCAACCTTCTGGCAACACAGGGCAAAGTAAAGCAGCTTCTAGTCAACTCCAGCCTAATAAGACCACAACAATGTCATCTGTTACTGATGTTAAGGGGCTCCTTCAGGTGACTGAATTGCAGTTGGTCAATTCGTCCGGTTTAGATACCAAGGCTTTAGTTTTGTGTGATACCGCCTGCAGTAACTCTTGGGTGGCCGGTAGTCTCGCAGATAGACTCGGTTTGCACGGTAAAGCACTAAAGCTAACTGTCAAGGGTATTAATACCGAAGAAGTAGTTGATACTAGGGTTGTCGAAGTTACTGTGAAACCAAGAGAACAACAAGATTTCGAACCATTCACCGTCAACCCTTTCGTTAAAGAGAGTCTGAACGTCGGCTCAGATATAATTAATGTACAGGCCCTGCAAGAGACTTACCCACACTTAGCAGTCCTTGATCCCGTAACATATTCCTATAAAGACATTGAGATGATACTCGGACAAGATGTCTATCATGCCATCCGCCCGTTAGAATACTTCTCTGCCGATGAGAAGCGTTCACCCGTTGCCGTACGCTTGCCCATAGGTTGGGTCTTAAGCGGTCCGTTACCATCAAGTTCGTGTTTAACCTCAACGTGCTTTAAAGTGAATATCGAACAAGACAATGAGTTAGCAAGTCAAGTAAAGTCATGGTACGACATTGAATCATTCGGGGCAAACAAGCAGGTCGACTCAAGATCTGCAGCAGACGCAAGGGCTCACGAAATCCTTGAGAGTACCACCATACACAATGGCCTGAGATACGATGTCGGAATGCTGTGGGCAGCAGATAACACCAAGCTCCCAAATAATTACTTCTCATCCCTTGTGCAACTAAAATCTCTCGAAAAACGATTGGCTAAGGATGAAGACCTTAGAGAGACGTATACTAGTACCATCAAGGAAGACCTAAACAAGGGGTATGTAATTGAGGTTCCGGACGCTCACAAGGTTGAGAAGCGGTCCGATAAAGAGTGGTACCTACCCCACCATCCGGTTTTAAACCCGAACAAACCGGGTAAGGTGCGTAGGGTGCTCAATGGAGCAGCAAAATTTCATGGCGCCTCACTGAATAAATCTTTGCTCACTGGCCCTGATCTGCTCCAAAACCTTATTTACGTACTTCTTCGCTTCCGACAACATCCATATGCCGTCTCTGCCGACATCGAGGGAATGTTTCTACAGGTTGGTGTATTACCATCAGATCAACCATCACTTCGCTTTCTGTGGCGGGAGGACCCCACAACTAACGTTGTAGTGTATCAATATACGCGCCATATATTCGGGGCTAAAGACTCGCCCACATGCGCCAACTATGCATTACAACGCACTGCGAGAGACAATGCCAAGTTTTATCCCGAAGCTGCAAAAGCCGTCCTTGAAAACTTCTACATGGACGATTACCTTGACTCAGTGGAGTCTCCTGAGAAAGCCATCAATAGATCGAAGGAATTGGTACATCTTCTCCATCTCGGTGGGTTCAAGCTTACAAAGTTTGTAAGCAATGTGCAAAATCTGGCTGATCGAATTGACGGTTCGCCTCAATCTACTGAACCCAAGGTTATTGTTTCATGTCAGGAGGATTCATCGCATGTGCTAGGGTTAAAGTAGGATCACACTAATGACACTTTAGTTGTGAGTAGGGGTACAAGCTGCGCTATCACCAAGTCCCTCACGCAACGCTTGGTCCTAAGTCTTGTCTCGAAAGTCTTTGACCCCATTGGTCTTGTCGCACCGTTTACCGTCGGTGCGCGATTGCTCTTAAAAGACATCTGGCGTGTCACAGGACAGCAATGGGATGACGAGCTCCCACAAGACATGGTTCAAAGATTTTTGGTCTGGAGTGCGGACTTACCAAAGCTTGAAAACATCAAAATTCCTCGAAGTTACTTTAGTGGACCCTTTGATAATACAGAGTTGCATATGTTCGGTGACAGTTCCCAGGATATTTTTAGTGCCGTCGCATTTCTTCGAGCCCGAGTAACAACCCCTACGGGCAAGATAAAAACAGAGCTTGCGTTTGTTTTGGGGAAAGCGCGCGTGGCGCCAATGAAAGTAATGACTGTCCCTAAACTGGAATTGCAAGCAGCTCTACTTGCCGCTCGGCTGAAGAACGAAATTATTCAGGCACTTACTGTAACTGTTAACCAAGTATTCCTGTGGACAGACAGCACGACCGTTCTTCAGTGGATAAACTCTAATGAAAAGCAACCAATCTTTGTTGCAAACCGCGTTTGTGAAATTTTGGAGTATACCAGCATTGACCAATGGAACCACGTCGCAACTAAGGATAATCCAGCTGACGCTGGCACGCTTGGAATGTCCGCTGAGGTTTTGCAACTAAGCAGTTGGGTCAATGGTCCACATTTCTTATCTAACTCAAGTTTCCCTTTCGTACCGAACAAAGACGTCATTAATAACATCAAACTTGGCGTCAACCAAGCAGTCATCATAGAAGACACTGTCTCTCTCGCTACATCTGTTAAAAAACAGACAACTCCCGTTCCGTCGTTATTCCCATTTGATAAGTTTAGTTCTTATCAAAAGTACTTGCGCATTGCCGCATACGTTCTCCGGATTTTGCCGAAACATGCCGGCTACCGTAACCCCGATGGTAGCATTACTGACCCTACTGAGCTTGACGAAGCCGAGCGTCATCTACAGTACTTGGTGCAAGGAGAGTCTTTTGAAGCCGAAAGAAAAGATCTTCTTGACAATAAATTCGTTAAACGGAGTAGCCGAATTGCTCCACATTCACCGTTTATTAGTCCAAATGGGCTAATCCGTTCCACGGGCCGCATCAAGCGGTTAATTGAAGTTGGGTTTAATGTAAAGTACCCAATCATCTTAGATGCACGTCATCCGTTTGTAAAACTGTTCCTTGAACACACGCACATAAAGCATTATCATCAGGGCGTTGAATACCTAAGATCAATTGTGCAGGAACACTACACAGTACTGAAACTAAGATCATCCTTGCGTTCCATCAAATTACACTGCCTGAGATGCCGAGAATTCCAAGCTGTAACTATGCAACCAATCATGTCTGACTTACCTAAGGAGAGACTTGCTTACCAGTCTCCTCCCTTCACGAACACTGGCGTTGACTACTTTGGGCCATTCTATGTTACTGTCCGCCGAACTACTGAGAAAAGGTGGGGCTTCCTCTTCACCTGTCTCACTACTCGCGCTGTCCATGTCGAGATAGTTACATCCATGGACACCAGTTCTTGTGTTATGGGAGTTGAGCGGTTTGTGTCACGTAGGGGTACACCTGCCATGATTTGGTCGGACAATGGCACTAACTTTATTGGGGCGGAGAAAGAACTCCGAGAAAGTATTGAAAAGTGGAACGTTGTCAACATTGCAGCTGAGCTCGCTCACAAAGGTATAAAGTGGAGGTTCAATCCACCCAGTGCACCACATCAAGGTGGTATCTGGGAGAGGTTGGTACGCAGCTTCAAACGCGTGTTGTACACTATTCTTGGCACGCGTCGCCTCACGGATGAGGTACTGCATACTACCTTTTGTCTCGTGGAGAATGCTCTCAATTCGCGTCCTTTAACACCCGTAAGCGCCGACCCGTGCAATTTGAACGCTTTAACGCCCAACCACTTTCTTTTAGGAGAATACTCTACCGGTATTCCGTCTGTTGTTGGCAACAATGAGCTTGACCATCGTAAACGCTACGCTCGTGCGCAGTCGTACGCTAATGCGATCTGGTCCCGTTGGATCAAAGAGTACGTACCGACGCTGAACCGACGCTCTAAGTGGCAGACGCCTGCCGAGCAACACCTTAAGACCGGTGACTTGGTTTGGATAGTTGAAGAAACCAACCCTAGGGGTTACTACCCAACCGCTCGGATTGTGGAACTCCGTTACGGCTCCGATAGCGTCGCGCGCTCCGCCGTTTTACGTACGGCGACTGGTTCACTTGTCCGCCCGCTTGTAAAACTTGTACCAGTTTTCCCAACATCTTCTTCCGGGCCGGAGGATGTTACGAAGTAAATAAAACAACGAATTATTAACCAATCAGATTCGAGTATTTTAAAAGCGTATAGAAATCGTTCCAAATAAGATTTAAATGCGTATAAAACGTTCTAATATACGTAGAAAGTTCCGAAAAAGTTCATTTAACCTAATTTTAAGTAAATATAACCACTATATGTATCGATTAAGCTGGTTTTCGGCTTAATATTTTTAGGTTTTCTAGACAATTGTCGATTGAATACGAACTGATTTTGACGTCAATGACATCAGACGAAAAAACCTGTTAAATGAACAACAAAAAATCTTGCCGTCTAAGTTTCACTTGTTGTCTTGATCGTTGCTTACACTTGCTATCGTTGATAATGCTTATACGTTGCTGTACACCGATGATGCTTACACGTTGTTGCTATATGATCTGAATTGAACTCCCGAACTACAGTTTCCGAGACTTACTGAGTTAATATAAACTTTTATACCTCATCAGAAGACTTGAAAAAAACAACTTGAAAACATTTTTGACAATGACATTATCCTAAGTAAATACAGGAAGCAATGGGCAAAGATTTCCCTAACAAACACAACTGTAAATTATGAAGCACTTCTCGAACTCTATAGATGTTGGTACAATTATTGAAAAAATTTTGCAGGTGATGGAGTCGCTCAGAGAACACTTGGAAACAGAAAATTAAAAAAACTCAAGCATCGTTTGGACAACGTTTTTCAAATTAAATGCAAGAAGGATAACATTTATACACTTCTAAACGATTAATTGACTAGTTTGAAACAAAACAACTGCTAATTTTTAGCCATGCAAAATTGGCTAAGATAAATGAAGAATAATCTTCGATAATTTGACCAGTAAGAGTAGAGTTCTAAAATCATCCACAATGTTAACCCTAAAAACTCTAAAATTTTAAAGATGAAATTCACGTGCTGTTAAGTCCTAAAAATTCTCTTAAAATGGCGCTTTTTGTTATTGAAATGTCTGGCTTTTCAATTTTTCCAAAGCAATTTTTTTCGCAGAAAGTTACCAGAAAACATTGAGAAAGACTACTGCTCAAACAAATTGCAAGCGCTCAGACTAAATGAAAAAAAATCAGGCATTACATTTACATCCATGTATAAAAAAAAGATTTAAAATGTGTCCGCAGAGATAGAGTCAACCTGTAAAAGTTTTGCATTGGTACACTTTTCTACGTCGCCGCAAAAAACTACGACCCTCTAGAAACGATCGAACAGTGAAAGCTCAAGATTCATAATGGGTTCAATTTTTAAGGGCTTTCTTATGATAATTCCACTTTTATATCTCTCCACAAAAGACATCCAACAGACAAAATTGGCTTTAGAAAGGTAGCACAGGTATAAAATTCACAAGGTGGCACAGGTATGAAGTCCAATAAATTTGCAAGACTCGCTGACTCGTTCAAAATGATCACAAATGAAACATACTTCAAGTTGTTTAAAGATGAGAAATTGCGTACAATCTTATTCTCCTGACTGAAGCTATCGGATGTTTTAGCCAAAGTTCATAGTAAGATATCATTCTGTTTCTAGATAATTTTTCTGAAGTCTTTGTTGTCTGGCATATTTTCAGTGATACTAATTTCAATGATGTTGATTTTTATAATTCTATTGTCATTTTGCCCTATAATATTACATGTTTGTGGCCTAGTTTTGCTTCTATACCTATAAAAGCTCCATAAGCGAATTCCTTTTATTGAGCTTTATTTAATTGTTCTGTTAATCTGAAGCAAATGGTAAGAAAAAATGCTCTGCATGATTGGCCACAGTATTTTCCATCAATGATAATGGAATTTCAAAAAAGAACTAAAATAGCGCAAAATTGAATAACATTTAACAAGTAATATCTGTTGAAGGTTGTAAGTTGGACAGAGGAACAGTTTTGTAAATGTTAAACAGCAGAAGTTTTATTGGCCTTCAAAAAGTTTATTGAAATACGCATTTCTATAAATAAATCGAAAACGGTAAAATAAAATTTAGTTTCATTTTAATTTTGAGATATCTTTCATGAGAGTCTAATTTCGCTTTTAAAAGAGCGTAGTGCAAAAGCATCGATTGTGCAAAAAAAATATTCTGTTTCAATTTATGTCTCTGTTTTTACTACACTATTAGATAAATGGTGACTGAAAACAAACGAAAATAGTAATTAAATGCTGTCTTAAATAGCTGTTTTTAACGAAATAAAACTATCTTAATTTTGCCAAGACTTGTTGGTCCTTAGATTTCAATACAACATGATTTTAGTTATTCTGCTATGGTCAAACTTTTCAAAAAACTTGCCCAATTTTGAAACAAAAAAACTCTTTCAAGTGATTTAGCAGACTGATAAAATTTCAAGAACGAAAAACTATGTAAAAGAAGAGCCAGAAATTACTGACACTACAAAAAAGTCCAAAATAAAGAAACAAAAACAAGAACAAATAATTTCAGGGGTTCAAACTTTACATCGTCATTAGAAGTCAAAATTGCTACTGTTTTTTTAATACAAAAGACATGTGTAAAGCAATTTTAATAACCATCTTAAGGCCAAATTGGTCTCAATCTTACCAACAGAGAAGTAAACCTTTGGTGGTCGACCGAACAAGGATTCTCGGTAATGTGCGATCGCACATACGGTTCCGACCCCGCTCATCCACAATTTTGACATATTTGTCTACCAAATGGTGTATGAACGAAAAGATAGCTTCCAAAGCAAATAACTCAGTGGAGTAAAAAATGATGCATTAGATTGATGAGACATGCCAATATTAAGAACCAGGTAACAAGTAGACAAAAAAAGACAAAATTAATAATTACTTGTTTTTTTTCGAAAAAAATTACTTCCAAAGACATGAAAGCCTTTAATTACAAAATGAAATAACTAAATAGGTTCCTTTATTCTTCCAAAGGAAGCCTCTGAGACCTGCAATTATCCAGAATATATCTTACGTCTACAAAACAATGTAAAATATGACAAAAACCAAAACATAATTTACTTTTTTTGTGTGTGAAAAACCCGTGTCGAAGCCAAAAAAATATTAACGAATTTCTTAAAAACATTAGATTTTGTGATACCAATCCCTTTGACAACATACCTTGGCAACAAAATTGTAATATTTGGCCTGTAACTAACGAGACTAGGTAACAAACAGACAATAAAAGGAACAAAATTGCAAAGTTAAAATGTGCTTTTTTTATTTTGGAAAACAATTGTTTTCAAAGTCATGAAAGCCATCAGCTATTTAGTAACATCTGATTATCGGCCCACCTATACTTCCATGAAAAGCCAATAAAACCGGGTCATTGTGCAGGAAAATCCATACGACTAAAAAAGTACAACTAAAAAAGAAAAAGTAAAAACGACAGTTAAAGACAAAATTAAAATTTTCAATAAAATTCTTCGAGAAAGTATTGTCGAAGCCGTTAAAACCAGAGTCTATATCCTTGAAGATTATAATACTTTCGCTTTTTTCCTTATTTTGAATGCCAATAATGTGATATATGAACTATAAATAACGTGATAATGTGACAAAACTAGAAAACGTGAAAAATTGACAAACGCCTGGAAGAAATGTGTAAAAATGCAATAAATATTGAGTTTGAATTCATTTGAAAGCAGAAGCACTCCTTCACTGCTGAGACTAACCTGCAAGTTGACCAAATTAGGAGAAAAATGGAGGCAAATTTCAATAAGCCCCTATGTATTTAAAAATCAAAATTTTTTTTTAAAAGTCAAAACGACTGTAAGCTTCACATAATGAACTAGATACCATAAATTGGAGCTAACTATTAAGCAAATTGGACCTATCAATAGTGAGCTTTAATTTGAAGTGTTCTGTTATTTAATTAATATCTATAAAAGATCGAATTGTTTTTATAAAAAAGAACGACTGATGACAATCCGAATTATTTTTGGATTAAAACAGTCCAAAATTGGTCCGAAACTAGCTCTGATAATGCTGTTCGCCCATTAGGAACACATAATTTGTCGAATTTTATAGATATAGACAATTTGTTAAATAAAAAATCAAAAATAAATGCTGCGTTTTTGATAATCAACGTGAAAAGTTAGCAAAAGTCGGGAAAGTTTTGGTTACAGCGCACTCGCAACGGAAGTTGAAGTAAAAATAGCCCCCTTTTGAGTATACAAAGATTTTGTTGGTGGTGTTTGCCTGTGTACTTCCTGCAAATTTTTAAAAAACATTTCCTTCAAACATTTTTAAAAGACAAAACGACCATAATCTTTCGAGTAAAGAAACTAGATACATTATTTTGGAACTGCTTAGGAAGCCAATTGGGCTTATTAACAGCAAGCTTTGATTTTAATTGTTTTTTCTTTAACTGATATAAAAAAAGAGAATTTTTTTCTGAATAAAGACCGACTGATTACAATCCTACTTACTTTGGGATTGTAACATTCCAAGATCGGACCAAAATCAGGCTCCTTATTGCTGTTTGTCCATTAAGAGCACTCATTTGTTTCGAATGTTTTAGAACTAGCTAACTCGTTAGTTAAAAGATCAAGAATGAATGCTGCGTTTTTTCATAGATAAAAGTCGGCAAAAAACGGCAAACATTTAATTCCAGACTACTCTCATTGGCAGTGGAAGGAGGAATAGCTCCTTCTGTAAAAAACAAAGATATTGTTAGCTGTTTTTGGGTGTGTAGTTCCGTCACATTTAAACAAAGTGGACTAAAGAAAATTAATTCGTGCTGTTTTTGATAGAAAATTCTGAATTTTGAAATATTCAGCCAGAATTTTTGACCAAAAAAATTAGATTAAAATAGCCGACAAAATTTTTTTTGTCTTTAAAAATAAAATCAACAACACTTTCATTAAAAAAATTTAACAAAATTTCGCAAAACTAGCAAAATTTTAGTAAAAAATTTCCGGAAAATGTAAAAAAAAATCAACTGAATTCACTCTTTTCTCAAAACTTTAAACCTCGATAACTCCTTGTAAAAAACGAAAAAAAAAATCTTTTTAATTCCATATTCTACGCTGGACAAGCTTTCTAATGATAACAGTCTCAACTCTCTACGATGAATATATCGATCGGCCAAAATTGTCTGAACCATAAAAATCCATTTGTGTATATAGTCCCCCCTTCCGGAGTCAACAAAATTCAATATGTGAAAATGATGGCAGGATTTTGTTTGACGTGATTTGACGTGAACATACCATTTAAGAACAAAAACGCCAAAAAGACGTAAGAACAAAAAAGAAAACGTGTGCGCAATATCGCCATTGAAGGGTAGTGTTTAGCATTTAAAAATGAGCTTGAAGTTCTTTAAATTTACTTAGCGCATGACAAGCGTGCTCTCTGGGTCAGGAAATTCCCCAAACTCAGGTCTGTGCCTGGATGTCAAAAATAGCTGCCGCTAGCAGCGGGTCAATAACATCTACCACTATTGGCAACCAAAAAGGTTGTCATTTGGGAACACGGCCTCGGAGGTCAGCTGGTTGCAGCTATTGGGGTTGTCTTACTTTATCGTTTTTTTAATATACTTTTCTGATGGCAAAGCCACCAAAGGGCTCGAAGTGGTTTAAAGTCCGCAAAAGTGCACATCTAGTATTGATCATTAGTTCGCTTTCTCGTGAAAATAACTGGTTAAAATTAACTGTTAAAAATTTTTAGAACTTCGTAAACATTAATTACGCCAAATAAAATACAACTGACGTTCGAACCTAAAACTATTTACCCCTTGCGGGCAGCTGTTAGCAATATATCACAATCACTTTCATCGTTTGATTGCCTGAACGAAGTATTAAATCCTCGTTTATCTACTCAAAGACTGTTGCCGGTCAAACAGTGCATTGAACGGGATGTTTCTACCCGACAATATCTCCAGACCGGGCGATATCTTCTTACCTGTATGGAATAATGGTCTACCAGCAGCTTTAGACGTTACCGTCACTTCTCCCTTGCAGTCAAGCCTCCTTATAAATGCGTCGGAGAAGAGTGGTTTCGTTCTGTCAGCTGCTGAGGACAGGAAGTACGAACAGTACGCCCAGAATTGTAGTGAAGTCGGAATTCAATTCATTCCTTTGGCTTTCAAAACGTTTGGAGGATTTTCAGAGACAGTTCGTAAGACCCGCAAACGAATCGCTACTCTGGCTGATAACAGAAATTTGCAGCCGGCAGGGTTGTCGGTAGCCTTCAGTAGGTTATCTCAATCAGTCTCTGTTAAAGCAATTCGGGGGTCTGCAATCATGCTCCTTGCAAGGGATGCGAGATTATAGACACATATGAAACGGGAGCAGATCTTTTAATCCTTGTTGCAGAAGTTAAGAGGCGAGTTGGCATTGAATAGTGTGTCATCCATGAGCGGGGACAATTTAGAGTGATAAGTTTTCGACTCACCCAATGAGCGGGGGCCCAAATTTAATGAATTATCATACTAGTTGTAACTCAGTGGCGGGTGAAATGTGATTGTCCAGAACAGGAAGTTTTACCTCAAACAATTTTTCCAAAAAGGAAACTATTTTGATTGCATGGGTGATCGCATGGGTTGAACTGATAACAATGATCGTTGATCGTTTATGAACCAAGATTTTCTAATTTCGTGAATTAAATAATTTATACAAAAAAATAAAACAAAAGAAAAACAAAGCTTCTTCAACTGGCCACATAAATTTCGTATCAAACACTCAAGTTTGAACAAAATCGCCTTTACCTTTCAATTAGGAACTGAAGTGATAACTATTGTTGCATGTAACTCCTAGTCAACGAGAAGATCGAACTGTTTTCGTTGACGATTTCTCATTCTCTGTTTCCCCTGGCGAGAAACGATCTAAAAATCTCTAGAGTGAGATGCGGCAATTCATAGCGCTTTGCACCAACTTCCTTCGCTCATAAGAGAAAAAAGCATCCTAGACAAAATTAAAACAGGAAACCGGTTTTTTCAACCGAAAAAAGTATACTTCATCTCGTTTCGATTATATAAACCAGATTCAGGCAAAATTCAATACATCCTAACGCCTCCTAACTTCCAGTACCCACTTCGAGAAATTTTCTTTTCTTCCAGTTCAACGTGCTTTTTCAGGAAAAGTGAACTAAACCCATCAAAAAACTTTTTCGATAGTTTTCAGTCATAAAGGTCAGTGGTCCTGATTTTTAATTTCTAGCATGTATATTAAATTTCAACCAAATTTTATATGGTTGCAATCCAAAAAATTGCTCACAGTATTTTTCGCAGCCGCTTCCCCGCAGCTTCTTGCTATTTATCTTTGGTTTTTCCAATTGCGAGTGATCGCAACAGCTGCTGCTCTCGACGCTCTTACAACATTATAGTGAAAACGGCCCGAGGCCAAATAAGAGGACAAGTACCCGGCGCATGGAATATTAATAATCATTGAAAAAAACTTTCTCCCCTTCTGAAAACAGAGAAAAGTGGTCTTTAATAGATTTCGTCTAATAATCCATTTTTCAGGACAAATTGAACAGACCCACACCGCATTCCATCTTCATTTTGATATTGGAGAAATTTCACTTTTTCCAAATTTAACGCCACTTCTGCAAGAAAAATGCCAAAAAATGCAAAAAAGCAAAAATTGATTGTTTCAATCCTCCTCAACGTAAGGACTCATGGCCATAATTTTTCTATTCAGACCTGCGTGCAAAATTGCAGCCAATTCTTGCGGGTGCAGTTCGAGAAATCGCTCCTATCATTTTGAGGGTAAGAGTCAGATTACAAATTTAAGCCGGCAGGGACCCTGCCCAAAAAACTCCATGAGACTATTGAGCGCATTCACCCAAAACCACCTAGATTTCTAAACTCTTTGACAACAAATTTTACAATGATTGCATTTTGATTTCAATAGTTCATGTAGAGATCACGTTTATTTCTTATCATTCAATCAAAATTCGTTTTCTAATTCTATGTATTCCACGTAAAGAGTGACGCAATACTGCCAGGTTTTTATGAAGGCTTATAAGACTGGGGCTTGAATTTCGCTCTAAAATTGAAGTCATCGATGAATTCTCATTTATGATTACAGGTGATTGTCATTCAATGTAATATGAATTAATTCACAAACCGAATGTAAGTTTTGCTTAAAATTTCCAACCAAACACTGGATAAATCTGCTAATTTTATTGGACTCAGATTGTTCGCCAGAAATATTATGCTGAAGAAAAAATTTTTTCTGCTATTTGTCATTACGAGCGTTATTCAAACGTTCTGGGGGCCAATAACGGAAAAACGTTTTCTTCAAACGCAAAGAAGATCATTTAATTGAGTAATTTTATAGCAACAACCTTAACCGATGTATGCGGGGTTTGATCAGAAAATTCAATTAGAATTTAATTTTGTTTCCTGATTAAATTATATTATTAGAATTAATAAATTACCTGAAGGGTTTTGAACTGCAATCAGAGGGAATTCATAAAAAGCTTCCACTTAAATAAATTTTTCCTCCAACAATCTAATTATGATAGACATTAAATAAGAAGACACAAAAATGTGCGTTCGCACATCAAGTTCGGAACCTGCTCAACCACGTTTTTTGACTTAATTGTCCAACAGATGAGTAAGAGATATAAAACTTTCAAAAATCGCTTATTGTTAAAAAAAAACGGTTCATCCATTAAAAATAGCTTTCGCGCTAATCACTATGAATATGAAACAATAACACATCAGAAGGCCGATGACACCAGCTATTATGAGGAATAAGGGACAAGACAAACAACAGAATCAGACACAAAACACCAAGCCTTACTTAAGATCGAAACCCAATGTCTATATAATTTTATAAACAGAAACTTTATGGAAGAATCAAATATAGCATTAGATAGGATTTAATTTAAATGATTTATTTCGCACTTCACTTAATCAGGTATGGGACATGTCCTTTCTGAGCATGAATATCAAGTAGACAAACAAAAAGCATAAAAAAAAATAAACATTTTGAAAGAATTTTGAAAGAAATATCAATTTTTTAAACCTCAAGACATAGCAACCACCAGTATCATCGACTAACTAAATGAAAACAAATATTTCATCCTGTAGCCACTTAGGAAGATAATTGTACCTGTCATTGGTGATAATTAGCCAAAAGACTGCAAATTAACGCTGAACAAAGACAGAAATCAAAAATTCACGAACAATTTAATGCAAACCGTGAAGCCAGACCACCATATTTTTTCACTGAAAATGTTTTGTATGTTCAATGACCTCCTTTTGCACGTAAAATTGACATGTAAAAAACTGAGGTTTTGTTTGAAATCAATCTGGTCTGTGAAAAAAATTTGAAAAAAAATTTAAAAAAAATCAAAAGCATTCCAAAAAATATATAAAGCCCCCATTAAAGTCCTATTAACTTTTCAACTATCAATTTCCATAGCCAGAAATAGACTGGTCTTGTTCTAGCTGCTGCTCATTTAAAACAAAAAAGTTATCAAATATCCCCGAAATAGCTATTTTGACCAAAAAGTCATTACATCCAAAACAAATGATAAATTTTGTATGCTCATCGAGTTTTCCTACCAAAAAAGCATTATGTATCGACTGAACGCATTAGATATTTTCTTTAATAGCTCCCTAGATACCGAATAAGACAATTGAATAATCAGATTCAATCATAGGACTACAAAAAGAACATCAAACGATACATCAAATCAAAAGATTTCCTTGAAAATTTACGAAAACAATTTTTTGGAGCCAAAAATATCTAGTGCGTTACTCATAAAACACAATATTGTTTCATTGGACCCTATTAGGAACTAGGGAGAACTTTTGTCAATTGAAACTCTAAATTTAAAGCCTTTCTTGTAATTGGCCTGAAAACATTAAAAAAACTGTTTCAAAAAGACACACAATCCCAAAACACAATTGGAATCCTTTTGCCTTGATATTTGCCGATGAGACTAAAACTGGCCTTGATATTGCTGCGCCGCTGTTATTGACGCAATTGTTCTAAGATATTGGGTTATTGTTTTTTGGCAAACGAAAATCGTAACACATCGAAAATATTCTATGCTTTTTTAAAAATAAAAATTTTGGTTTAAATTAGAGAAAGACAGCAAAAATGTGACCACAAATGTGGGCATATTTCATGTCATTTTTTATGCAAAAAAGGGGAAAATACTGAGTTCTCAAAAATTAAGTTTGAAAAATTTTGCCAAAACAGGTAGTTCAAACCATTCAGCAACTCTCCTCTATCTCTTAACGTAAAAACAATTAGACTACCGTTAACAATTTTATCGAGTTTTACAGAAATTGATAAAAATTTCAGCAAAATAAAGAAAAATGTGAAATTTAAACCTCCGTTACTCCTCGGAAAAAGGGAAGGGTTTACTCCTCCAAAAAAGGGGAGCAAATTTAAAATTCTACGCCTAACAAGCTTTTGAATGATACCACTATTAATCCTGTACAATGAATAAATCGATCAGTGATAATAAAATTGACTGCAGAAAAAAACCAGTTGAGTTTATAGTTCCTCCCCCACTAGTGGGTCGGAACAAATATATTGCCTCGCAAGAACTTATAACATATAGTGCAAATTACACAAGGACATTTTTCGTTTTTTGTTTGACAACAATTAAGAGCCAGAATCAGTAATTGAGCCAGAATCAGTAGCCAGAGTCATTAATTTTTTGAGCCAGAATCATTAATTTCATTGTTAAACAGAAAGTAAATTCTTATATAAGTCTTAACAACCTTTGACTTTTTTTTCAGTCAACCCAATGCACCCCTGCTGTTCTTACAATAGAGTGAAAAACCTCGTGAACTATGGTACTTAAAATCAATGAACTAAGTGAACTTTAAATCTATTGAACTAAAACACGTCCAACTTCTGAACTTGTAAACTATTCCAGTTTTTTGTTGTACGTTTTTTTTGCTTTGTTCGGCTTTTTACAGTTTACAAAAATGGTCAAAAGAAAAACGCGCCTCTCAAAAGTTCGACGCTCTTGCGATTGCGTTTTTAATTGTTCTCTTAATTAGAGTTCCAATTAAACTGACATCTGAAAACCAATCAATTCAGCGAGAGTTGAAAAACACGCCACAGTTTAAGCTGAGTTCACTGCATTTTTAATTACTCTATCAAAAATCTAACTATAGAGAACTCTCTTCATGTGGAGCAGTTTGAACCAAAAAGGCCTTTTTTACTGTATTAGTTTGAACTATATTCAACCGGACCAAGACATGCGCGTCATATAAAATTCAGGTGACGGTAAACGAAAAGGTATATACCAGCAAACGATGCGTCTTGAGAGAAAGCAGTTGCTATGATGTCTCTATTAGCATAAAACGCCTCCGTTGTCACACTCCTTTTATGGAACAAATTCATGTAAAGGTGGGATAAAACTACAAAATTTGATGTTAAAAAACTTCTTTCCCTTAGGCTGGTAAAAGCACAGTGGGTTTAACGGGTTTGCCGGGTTTGTATTAGTTGGAGGAGAGAGGAAAAGGGGGGATGGGGACGGTTGCAGGTATATCAAGGTTGTCTAAAATATGGAAATATCAAAATTATGATGCAAAACAAACCCACATATAGAATCGATAGGACATAGGCAAAAAGGCGTACTTTTCATGCCCACTGTCCGCTGATAAAGAAGAAAGAGAGAAAAGAGGAAGGGTGGGCATGGTATAAAATGAAGTTTCTGTTTAAATTTATAGAATTTCATAAAATTCCTGTTTAAACAAAGCTTGAAAATGTTCGGCTAAAATTGTCTTATGCTAAATGCGTCCAATCGAATCAATAATTCATTATAGGTACGGTGGTCGTTAAAACGGTTCACCGGAGTCGCTTTAAAAAGCGTGCAACTTGCACTGGACTTCACTTGCCTGTCGCCGGCGTGGTGCATGTAGTACGTACCAACCAAATTTGGATTTCTCTGTCGACTCACGTTTTTATCTCAATTTTGTATATTTAGCACAGTGGCGTCGTGGTGCTATAAGTCTGTTGTTTTGATACATGGAATCAATTTTACATGCGCTTTTATTCAACCTGTTTTCAGTTGTAAAAAACCGGTGTCTTATTCCCATAATCAAATACTTTTTCATAATGAGATGCTTGTTTTTCAAACAATCAAATGCCGTTTCATGTAATGAATTTTAAGCACTTAAAAAGTTAAATCACTTGTAGCGGGGTGCAATTTTATTTCCACAAAAATGGAGTGCTCTAAATTATTTAATGAGAAACCGACATCACTATTTCTGTGCAAAAATTGTAAACATAAAAGTTAAACCAGTTCATACGGTGTGCAATATTACCATCAAAAATGATTTTCAGCGCTCTAAATTATTTATGAAAAAAAAACGACATAACCTTTTCATGGAGAAACGATTGTTTGCGACTTTTTCGCTAAAGGATGAAAACTATTTGAGCTTCAAATTATAAAAGTTCATAAATAATTGAAAATGGGAGCAATTTTATCCATTAATTTGCAAAACACAGAAGCTTAAAACTCTGCTAAATGCAAGTGCAAAATTATTTCATTGCGTACAGAATTTTGCAACATGGATATATATTATTTATTTGTTCAATTGGTATCACGTGAATGCCTGAATAAAAAGAGAGCGGAGTGAATTCAGTTCAAAATTGAGTTCACGAAAGTGGAAGAATTTATTTATTGATTAAAAGTACAGCCGGTTCGTTTTGTGGCAGTTAATCGAATTGTCGCGCGTGGCAAATCAGATCAAATTTTGTTGTATACCCGCTTTCCCTTAGAGCTGCGCATGCTGAATAAAATTGAACCGGTTTGATCTTTTGCACATGTACTGGAATCAAGTTCACTTCAGTTTCTGTGTCTGGCTTTAATGCAAAATGGGTCTAAAATTTAAGTTTATATGAACTCTCTCGGTCTTCAAAAGAGAAGAATAATGCTCAAATAAAATGCACAGAGAAAGTGAACTTAATTCGCGTTTACCTCTGGGGTAGAAGTTGAGCGCTTTTATATTGATAGGATGCCCCAGTGACCTGCTAATCTTCCCCGAAGATTGCTAGGAGGTTTAATTAGGCGTATGTTTATGGAAAAAACATTAACTTGCACCATCAGTAAATAGCCTCGGCTTTCTCTTGTCGAGATTGATGTATGGTTGCAAATTAGCCTAATGAAAATTGAGAACAGTTGTTTTGCTGCTCCTGTAAAGATTGAACAAGTTGCCGCGAAAAGCATGTGTCACTATTGGCAGAAGTTACTTTAGTGAAAGATCTCGCGCAATTAATAACCAACAAGTGGGATCTGAACCGAAACAATTTTGCTAGCATCTGGTTAAATATCTTTCCTTCTAGATTGCTCTTAAATGAAAAACGTACATCGCCAGAATCTAGGAAATTATTACAGAATTAGAAATCTAGGCTAGTCGCACTCAAAATAAATTTTGTAGAAATATTTTCTCTTAAATTTTCCTCTGATTGTTTTGATTTTCGGTGTTATAGATTTTACGTTGTACAGAAAAAATGTTTAATAATAATATCAACGTCTGTGGACTGTATATTTTTGTACATTCTTTGTATATTCTTGAAATATATCTTTTAAACAAGGAGGCTCGGTAATTTGCGTTCGCAGAGAAAGTTCTGACCCCACTCACCCGCAATTTTTGGCATAAATTTCTGCCAAATGATGAACAGAGAAGAAACGCCCAAATATTCACTTATTTTTCAAAAAAAATGTGCATGAACAAAAAGATTGACTCCAACGCAAATAACTCGCATTAGATTGAGTAAAAAATGCCTCATTAGTTTGATGGGATCAGCCATTATTAAGAAAGCAAGTCGAGAGGATCAACAAAAACAAACAACAATAACAACAAACGTTAATTACATCCAAAACGTTATGTATATTTTTTAAAAAAAGAAAACTTAAAAACGAGGTCAAAACAACGTCAGGTAAAACTGAAGCTAAATAAAATAATTTGTAATTCACTTCAAAAAATATAGGACTACTCCATAATAAGGCCCGGTAATAAACAATATGTCAATAAAATATGTCAATATCCAGAATGTTATACAACTTCAAAATGAACAAGAAAGCAAAAAAATTCAAAAAAAAATTGCTAGAAAACTGTGTCTGTGCTGTAAAAATCATAATCGATTCCCTAAAAATTAAATATGAACAAATGCACTTTCTTTCAACGACATTATTATTATATGCGGCAAATCATTAATGTCACATTAATGCGAGGATCAGACAAAACAGCAAAAATCCTCAAAAAATGGAAAATGTCAAAGAACAAACAAAAATTTATGAAAACTCGTATCATCAACGCCAAAAAACCACTATTTAAGTTTAAAAATAGCAAGAAAGACCACAATATAGTTCACTCGAAAATAATGCATCCTCTTGTCTAATGATATTGTGCTAAGAGGGGGCAGAAATGAGATTGAAATTGGCGAATCTCAGAAAAAAGCAATAATTTGTATAAATTTTTTTAAACCTGAAGACATAGCAACCACCGGAATCATCAAATAACTAAATGTAAAAAATTTGTTCATCCTGTAACTGCTTAGGAAGATAATTGTACCTAGCATTGGTGATAATTAGTCAAAAGACTGCAAACAAACGCTGAACAAAGACAGAAAAAAAATCACGAACAATTTAATGCAAACGGTGAAGCCAGACCACCATATTTTTTCTTCGAAAATGTTTTGTATGTTCAATGGCCTCCTCTTGCACGGAAAATTGAAGTGCAAAAAACTGAGGTTTTGTTTAAAATCTTTCGTGTCTGTGAATTGAAAAAAAAACAAAGAAATAATCTTAAGCATTCCAAAAAATATATAAAGCGCCCCATTAAATGGTTGCTCTTAAATGATTGCTCTTAAATGAAAAACGTACATCGCCCGAATCTAGGAAATTATTACAGAATTAGAAATCTAGGTTAGTCGCACTCAAAAATATTTTGTAGAAATGTTTTCTCACTATTAAATTTTCCTCTGATTGTTTTTGATTTTCGGTGTTATAGATTTTACGTTGTAAAGAAAAAATGTTTAATTTTAATATCAACGTCTGTGGACTGTATATTTTTGTACATTCTTTGTATATTCTTGAAATATATCTTTTAAACAAGGAGGCTCGGTAATTTGCGTTCGCAGAGAAAGTTCTGACCCCACTCACCCGCAATTTTTGGCATAAATTTCTGCCAAATGATGAACAGAGAAGAAACGCCCAAAAATTCACTTATTTTTCAAAAAAAATGTGCATGAACAAAAAGATTGACTCCAACGCAAATAACTCGCATTAGATTTAGTAAAAAATGCCTCATTAGTTTGATGGGATCAGCCATTATTAAGAAAGCAAGTCGAGAGGATCAACAAAAACAAACAACAATAACAACAAACATTAATTACATCCAAAACGTTATGTATATTTTTTAAAAAAAGAAAATTTAAAAACGAGGTCAAAACAACGTCAGGTAAAACTGAAGCTAAATAAAATAATTTGTATTTCACTTCAAAAAATATAGGACTACTCCATAATAAGGCCCGGTAACATTTAAACAAAAAAGAACAAAAAACAACAAAGTTAGAAAATTGGCTTAAATTCTTCAAAACAGTTAATTTCAAAGTAATGAAAACCATGAGATAGCAATTGAAAACAACCAACATGATCACTTACGCTTCCATAGCAAGGCATTAGGACCTTTAATTATTCAATTTTTTTTTGCGGTTACAAAAATATCAACAAAAAGAGACAACAAACAAGAATTCAATTAAAACTTGCGACAAAACGCTGCTGAAGCAGTCAAGCCAAAATTTTGCTCTCAAAAAATGTTCAAATGAGGCTTTTTCGAACGCCATTGATATGTTTTAACCCCTCTCATTAATGAAAATAGATAACAAGAAGACAAAAAGGGAAAGAGGCAAAATTAATTAAAACTTTTGTATTTTTCGAAAACAGTTATTTCAAATTGAAATAATTAAACAGGTTCGTTTTATCGTCCAAAAGAAACACTTGAGCCCGGTTATCTTCCTGGATACGTCCTAAGTCTTCAAAAAACGTCGAATTTAGACAAAAATTTAAAATTAGTTTACTTTTTTTGCAAAAAACCTGGCCCAAAGCCAGTGAACTCATAACGAATTTACTAGTAAATTCACAACGAAAATTCATAAAAAAACCGACGGAAGCTTTCATTATTGAGGAAACTTCATACGACCAACGAAACTCAAAACTTTTACTTCTTATATACACTAAAAGATTTTCAAATTAAAAATGACAGTTAAAGACTTGTAAAAAATTGCAAATTAATTCTTCGAGAAAAGTGTGTCGAAGCCGTTAAACCATAATCTATGCCTTTAAGACATCTATATGTTCAATTTTTATTTTTGTGAACGTCAAAAATGTAACATGAGAACAGTCAATGAAACGATAATGTGACAAAATGAAAAAAAAAATTCTGAAAAATGGGCCAATGCATAAAAATAAAAAGAATTTTGTGAAATCTAGTAGTCTCAAAACCAGAAAACCATAACTTAACGCGTAAACCAAAAAAAAGATTAAATTTTAAGTCAGTAGAAATAGGAGGAAGATAAAGAATTTTTCTTTTGCTGACACTAAGCTACAAAATGTCCAAATTAAGAGAAAAAAAGTGGCAAAGTTCAATAAGCCATTGTATATTTAAAAATCAAACATTTTGAAAAGTCAAAAGGACCATAATCTTTCGTTTAAAGAAATCAGATGAAATAATTTGGAACTGATTAGGAAGCCAATTGGAAGAGTGAGTTTTGATTTTAATTGTTCTTTCTGTAATTGACATAAAAAAGACTGAAATTTTTTTTTTTAAAAAAAAAGCGACTGATTAAAATCTGACTTATTTTTGGATTGTAACATTCCAAGATCGGAACAAAAACGGCTGCTTATTGCTGTTAGTCTATCAAGAACACTCATTTGTTTTGAATATTATAGATCTAGATAATTCGTTAGTTAAAAGATCAAAAATAAATGCTCGTTTTCGATAATCTTAGAGGAAAGTGAGCAAAAAAGGCAAAATTTTATTTCCAGACTACTCTCAATGAGAGTGGAAGTAGGAATAGCTCCCTTTGTAGTTAACGATGATTGTGCTTTAGTTGTTTTTGGATGAGTAGTTCCGTCATATTTAAACAAAGTGGACCGAAGAAGCTTATTTCGGGCAATTTTTTAATGAAAAAGGCTGAATTTTTAAATGTTTAGCCCAAATTTTAGCCAAAAAATTTAAATCAATGCAATCAACAACACTTTTTTGTTTTTAATTTTAAAATCAACAGTACTACTGTTAAAAAACTGTTAAGAGTTTATAAATATTTTAGCAAAATTGACGAAATTTTAGGCAAAAAATCCGGAAAATGTGAATAAAAGTAACGCAAGTCGGTCTAATGTTGACAAAAGTTTAAACCACGATCACTCGCTCTAGAAAACGAATTTCAGAAAAATCTTTTTGATTCCATATTCTACGCTAGACGGGCTTTTTAATTATACCACTCACAACTCTCTACCATGAATATATCGATCGGTCAATGTTGTCTGTACAAAAAATCCCCGTTGAGTATATAGTTCCTCCCCCCTCAAGAGGGGTCGGAACAAAAATTCGGAAGGTAATAGAACAAGGAAATGGAATGAAGCTTACCATTTGGAAAGCTAACGTACTTACGGCCGCATGATACTCTTAATGGGTTTACAACACTGCTAAAATCGGCGTAAAAAGTTTAAAATCTGTGCATTTGAAACACACATTACTATATAGGAATACTAAGAAAAACTATACTAATTTTACACAAAAGAAGCAGCTCCGAAAATCAAGGTTCCGATGACTTAAAGTAAACAGAATAAAGTTCGCCAATCTTTAGTATGGTAATTATCTTGACAAGTCTGAAGAAGCAAGATTTGGCGCCCCAAAGCATGCCTAAAAAGCTACCTGGAAAAAATTACTTAATTTTGCAAATTAGTTTATTTTTATAAGCAGGCAAATTTCAACAGAACCTTTCCCGCCTTATTATATCTGAAATCTTTTTCTCTAAAATTTTTTCCTGTTTCTAGTTTTTAGGCGTGTGGACTGAAAAACCGACAAAACAAATTTTATAATCTGATTTTTTATATAAAACTGCACAAAAAAATTGGAAGCATTTTGGTAGCTAAATCATCACACGTTTTTGTCCTTTTTAAAATTTTTGAATGGTTTACGATGTTATTCGCTTCGATAATAGTTTACAGTTGCTGCCGCCAACGAGTTTCTGTTTTCAATGCTCAAATTTACTCTGCATCTTCTTCAAATGGAAATTATCTTTAATTACGCAAAAATGCCCACAACTCTTCAAATACTTTTTCAACAATGGGTGCTAAAAAGATATTAGCAAAGAAACCTTTTCAAGAGAACCAATTCCGCAGTAAGTTAGCAAAGTTTCTTTTAAATTTAATGCTGCAGTTGATTGCTGCACACTTTGACGTACTTAATGTTTTTGTATGTCATTTATCCGTTCTTTTATATTTTCAATAAAAAGTGTACCAGCCAAAACTTTTTTTGCGCTCACAAATTGATCCTAATAAATTGGATGAGACGAACAGTGTTCCAAATATTTAAAGCAACCAGTAATTCAACGCACGTTTTTGAAATTAGATGCTCATGACATCGTTTTTTGCATTGTTGCTGTTTTAGATCAAAAGGATAATGAAAGTTTCTAAATTCTAAACTTCCAAAACACATTGGTGATTCTCGAAGTCTGAATTAAAGCAAGTGTTAATGCCAAATGATGAAAATATCAACCTTATTTTTTCCGCGCTTGTTTCATCAAAAAAAGTTGAGAAGCAGATGCGTTGTTTTAAACGAATGATTCTTTGATGTTTTTGTTCAAATTATTTTTGAGAAATTGTTTGATTTTCAGTTTAGCGATTCTGTTGAAATTGTAAGGCATGTTTTTGAACAGAAGATATCCAGAAATTGTATTCATTGAATTTGAAAAAAAAGTATCAATGTTGTAAAAAAAATTAACATTACAGTCTTCCTCACTAAATAATTGATCGTTTTGGTAATATTTTATAGTAACTTTTATAAGAATATCTTTCGGCAATTCGTTCTGCAGTAGTGGTTTATAACTTAAGGTCATCGCAGTAAACAATTCTCGTTGCCAGAGGATCAACTTCTTGCAAGATATTTTTTACCAACTAAGATAGAGGCTTTCAAAACTGTGGTTTTTCTTTTTCTGTCAAATCGACGATAAATATACGGTGCCAATTAAGCAACACTTTACAAAAAGATGATGCGTGGAGTAAAATTTTGAAGGTCAGCCGAATGAAAAAGCATAAGCTGTAATTTTGGTAAGAAAAATGTCACACAAATCGTCCACTTGTGAACCTGTTTCAAATTTACAGTTTTTAAGATTAGTGTTCAGAAAATTGTTCAGATTTTGCTTTCACTGTATTTTTTCAGATACTTCAGATTCTACTTTTCAACTACTAATTTTGTCAATGTTAACTGTACCGCTGGAATTATTGGCCAAGCTGTTCTTCCAAATTTAGCAAATAGTACTCTAAAAATACTATTGACAATAAAGTTGAAAGAACAGAAGCATAATGAGAAATGAACGTTTAATTCTGATATCAGGCATGATTGCAATCAGGTCCGGACTTCGAATTTCATAGGTAATTTACTTCTTACATAAAGCCCACAGAAAGTTTTTTTCATATATCGTGCAATTGTTTTTTATGAAGATTTTATGTCAAACATCTTTTTTTTTCATTGGTCGAGAAAAAGCACTTCAATAGTTCAAACTAGGTTGACTTATGGCTGAGCATTATTTTTCCATGGTTCAGGAGTAAGCATTTTCATAAGTCTGGATTTTTGCATTTTTTGATAACTTTTATGGACATTTTTGCTTCTGTACATACTGAGGTAGCAACAACGCAAGACTATAATATTGCATCATAATAATTCAATTTGTGAGACAGTTGGAATCCTTTCACGAGGTTTCAGAATTTTAATGCATTCTACAGATAAATTAGTTGTCTTGTTGGTTGGACCATATTGCCATTCTATTGGAGCACAGAAAAGAACTTAGAAAATATCTTAGAGCTTAGAAACTTAACTTATGTTGATAAACTCAGAAAGAAAACAAACTTACCAGATTCATAACGACAACTGCAGCTCACAATTTAGAAAATGAATGTAAATCAGTTGAGATCTGTAGGTTTGTCAAATATTGATATTTATCTACTAATATTGAATAGGAAATGCAACTTTGTGAACCATCTCAAGTGAAGTAAATTTCGTATGTAATAATGAAATGACGCCCACTCATACGCCCCAAAATGGCCTGATTTTTGATACATTAACCTTTTAACAAATGTACCTTTTAAATGTTATATTTATCTTTTAGACTATATATACCGCTGATTTTTGCTAAAATCTTCACAATTTTTTTTCTTTTGAATCTCCTATAATTATTTCTTATTCTCTCAAATATCTTTTGAGCTTTAACAGCTTCAATCTCTAACGTGCCAAAACTCGTCCCGCCTCATCGGGGTTGTTGCGCTACAGTGTTCGTAATCCTGCTAACAGGTTATGGGCCCAGCCATCAGACCGTTGATACGCTAATAGAGTTTCGGTTGAGATTGTGGTGTCAGTGTTGGCAGTTTTAGCTCTTCTAGATTGACGAGAGTTTCAAGATAAAAATTTGAGATTTCCCTCTAGAAGCTAAATCAGAAATTGTAATAGAAAAGTTGAAGTTCTTCATAATGGAACCATCAAACAATAGTTTGAAGTTGATGACGTTTAGCGGGTTGGCTGAGGACTACCCAACATGGAGCACTCGTTTCTCTGCCTTTGCACAAACCAAGGGGCTCTTCGAAACGCTCACAGACACAGTTGAGCTACCTGACAGGCCAGCACCACTGAGGGAAGATGCCAATAATGAGCAAACGCGAGAACACGAGGCACAGACTCAAGCTAGAGCTACAGCTGTACACGAAGATGAGAGCCGCAAAAATCAGATTTGGTGCTACCTGGCAATGACGCTAGATGCCAGCAGCCTCATGCTCATCCGACATGACTGTGTGAACAGCAAGGGTCTGGGAGATGGCCAGAAAGCGTGGCAACTTCTCCAGCAACGCTTCAGAAGCGATGAGACAACCACAGTCATCAGTCTGATGAGGCAGTTGGCCAGACTACAACTTCGAGAGGACGAAGCCATCCACCAGTACTTCATCAGAGCGCAAGAACTGGTCACCCGATTGCATCATGCTGGTGAAGAGCTTTCTGAGACGCTGTTTAATGCAATGGTATTGAACGGACTTCCACAACGATACGAGCATTTTGTGGTGCAGGAGAGCTTCAATCCTGCAGAGAACTTTGTGGAACTGAGGAAGCGTCTTACCAACTTTGAGGAAAGTCGCAGACAGAGAGATGATGTGGAGGAGGATCAGCACGTTGCCATGTCAGCAAAGAATGCTTCTCATCAAATTGGTATACACTCTTCATTCAAATCACATCCTAGGAAGACTTTTTCTAAGCCTAGTAGTTCCAAAGGCCCTAGATTGTGTTTTGTATGTAACAAACCTGGACATTTAGCAGCTAGTTGTTACAAAAAAGACAACGCTGTATGTAGTATATGCAAGGCTAAAGGCCACCTAGCAAGTGCATGTAAACATCAACAAAAAAGTCCTCATAAAGGCTTAGCGTCTAGTTTAAGCGCTGACAGCTCATTTGAAGTTTCAAAAACTGATTTAGTAGTAGATTCAGGCAGTACTGATCCAATGATGATAGATAAATCTTGGTTTAAAAATTATCAAAAACTAGAAACCACAGTTAACAATCCAGATGGAGGGAAAACAAAAGTTGAAGGAATAGGAGATGTAGATGTGGAAGCACGAGACACTAAAGGTGTGCTACATAAGTTGACTTTTGAAAAAGTTCTGCATTTACCAGAGTACAAAACAAACTTAATTTCAGTTTCAAGTTTAGTTCAAAAGCAACACGAATTATTTCACACAAAAGCTAAGTCAGTTCTAAAACTCAGAAGCAAAGAAAGCTTCAGACTGATAAGAAGATGCAAATTGTTCTTCTTACCATACAGAAAAGAAAATAAGCACCACTTTTCAAACTTAAGTGGGTGCACGTGTCAAGCAAAACTTTGGCACAAAAGACTTGGACATTTGAACTTTAGAGATGTAGCAAATACAACAGACGAAGCTTCCCAAGCTTCAGATTTTTGTGAAACTTGTGCTCTGGGAAAAATTTCGAAAAGCCTGTTCCAAAAGTGAGCGATAACAAAGAAAATCAAAAACTAGAAAGAGTTTACTCTGACGTTATTGGACCAATTAGTCCATCAAGTATAGGTGGCAACAGATATGCAATTAGTTTCATAGACGAATTCAGTGGCTACGCAGTAGTAAAATTTATGAAATACAAAACGCAGGCATTGCAAACTTTCAAAGAGTATGTTGCACAATATGGCCAACCAAAAATTTTGAGAACTGATAATGGAACAGAATACAAAAACAGAGCCTTTAAAAAATTTTGCATAAGCAAAGAAATAGCTCGTGAGTTCACAGTTCCTGAAACACCCGAGCAAAATGGTGTTGCAGAACGTTTTAACAGAACAGTAGTAAAGGCTGCAAGATGCCTTCTAATAGATTCAAAATTGCCAAAAAACTATTGGGTTCGAGCTGTAGATACATCATGTTATGCTAGAAATTTAGTTGTCAAAGACAAAAATACAAAATCAGCCTTCGAAAAATTTTTCGGTAGAAAACCAAGAAGCGACCATCTAAAAGTGTTTGGTTGTGTAGCCTATTCAAAAAATCGTGATGCCAGTAAGAAATCAAAATTTGATCCAAAAGCAACAAAGTGCCTGTTCATTGGTTACTCTGATAACACGACAGCTTATTTGTTGCAGAACATAAAAACTAGGCAAATTTTCACTTCTAGAAACGTTAAGTTCGATGAAAACAGTCTACCAGGTTTTCATAATGAAACCGAAGATATAGAAGACAGCTTTCTATATCTAGACTTAGACGAAGTAAGAGAAGAACTTCAGGATACAAGCACCTCAAGTGAGTTAAGTTCAGAGGTTGAGTTAACTGAAACAGAGAGCGTTCAAGAAAGTGAAAACAATATAGAAAGTGAAGTTGATCAAGAAATTAAAGAAGAAAAACCAAGTCCTATTGTCAAACAAAAATCCAAAATTAATGTAAAGTTTAATCCAAATGTCGCAGTGAAAAACATAGAAAGAAAGCCTTCAAAAATTCCAGTACCTGTCAAAAATGCGCAACAGAAAAAAGTAAAACCACCCACAAGGCTGCAAATGATAGGTAAGCTAGGTCAAATAGCAATTCCTTCAGGAGACCAAAAGACCTTCCAACTTTGGTCAGAGTACGATGAAATGAAAAGATTGAGAAAAGAAGCAGCTCAAGATAGAGAACTTAAGCGAAGTGATAGGTCTAGAGCGCCTCCGGAACGTTTTGGTAAAAGCTATTCTCATGCTGTTCAAAGCACATTAACAAAAAATTTCATCGAGCCTGAAAACTTTGAAAACGCTATTAATTCTGAACAAAAAGACAAATGGCTTAAAGCAATGAAAACAGAGATAGAAAGTTTAAATGAAACAGAAACTTGGGACTTAGTTCCAAAAGAAAAAGGACAAAATATTATTCCTGGCCGATGGGTGTACAAAATTAAACACGACTCAAACGGAAATATCGATAAGTTTAGAGCTCGTTATGTAGCAAAAGGTTTTAAACAAATTGAAGGAATTGAATATTCCGATACTTTTGCTCCCACAAGCAAACCTGAAACCTTTAAAATTCTACTAGCTTTATCAGCTATTGAAAACTTCTTTTTAAAACAAATGGATGTAAAAGCAGCTTATTTGCATCCTAAAATAGACGAAGAAGTCTATCTAGAGCAACCAAAAGGTTTTGAAAAGTTAGACAGCAATGGCAACAAGTTAGTTTGTAAGCTTAAAAAAATAAATATATGGACTGAAGCAAGCAGCCAAAAATTGGTATCAGGAGCTTTCAAATTTTCTAATTCAGCAAGGTTTTGAGAGAAGTAAACACGATTACTGTTTTTTTCTAAAAAACAAAGAAAATGACAAACTTTATGTTCTAACCTGGGTTGATGACTTAGTCATAGCAGGTAACAGTCAAACCGAGATCGACAAATTGAAAAATTCACTAGAAACAAAGTTTAAAATGGACGACAGAGGAGATCTTGAATGGTTTCTCGGAATGCGAATTCTGAAAACAGAAAAAGGAGTAATTTTAGATCAAGAAAAGTACACTCAAAACATTTTAGAACAGTTCAATATGCAAGACTGCAAACCAAGCAAAACGCCAGCAGAAAGTAACCTAAAACTTGAAGTAGCTCAGGAAAATTCAGTGAGAGTAGATTCACATGAGTTTAGAAGTCTAGTAGGTTCATTAGTTTACCTAGCTAAGCAAACAAGACCAGATATCATGTGGATCACAAATGTCTTATCACGCTTCATGAATGACCCACATGTTGAGCATTTCAATGCTGGCAAGCGCGTGTTGAGATACCTACAACATACTAAATCTCTTAGACTCTTTTTCCCATCAACCAGCAACAGCACTCTAGTTAGCGAAACAGATGCAGACTGGAGTGGAGATGTAAATGATAGACGATCGACCACAGGATACTATTTCAAGCTGGGAGACAGTGGGGGATCTGTCAGTTGGCAAGTCAAGAAGCAACCGACAGTGCCACTCTCATCTTGTGAGGCAGAATACCAGGGTTTAGCTGCCGCGGTGCAAGAAGCCATCTTCTTGCGTGGTCTTCTCAGAGAACTGGGGTACGAACAGTGTGAGCCCACAATCATTGGAGAGGACAACCAGAGTTGCACAAAGCTTGCAACGAACCCCGTGCTTCACAAACGATCAAAACACATCGACACGAAATATCATTTCATCCGAGAACAAGTTGATGACAATTCAATCAAATTGATCTAAACGCCAACAGATGAAATGGCAGCAGATCTTCTGACAAAATCTTTGCCACAGCAGAAACTAGAACAACATCGAGAACAACTATTGGGCGAGTCCAGATTCTTACCTAGCGGCAACAATCTGAGTGGGGGTATTGGAGCACAGAAAAGAACTTAGAAAATATCTTAGAGCTTAGAAACTTAACTAATGTTGATAAACTCAGAAAGAAAACAAACTTACCAGATTTATAACGACAACTGCAGCTCACAATTTAGAAAATGAATGTAAATCAGTTGAGATCTGTAGGTTTGTCAAATATTGATATTTATCTACTAATATTGAATAGGAAATGCAACTTTGTGAACCATCTCAAGTGAAGTAAATTTTGTATGTAATAATGAAATGACGCCCACTCATACGCCCCAAAATCGCCTGATTTTTGATACATTAAACTTTTAACAAATGTACGCTGTAAATGTTATATTTATCTTTTAGACTATATATACCGCTGATTTTTGCTAAAATCTTCACAATTTTCTTTTCTTTTGAATCTCCTATAATTAATTCTTATTCTCTCAATTATCTTCTGAGCTTTAACAGCTTCAATCTCTAACGTGCCAAAACTCGTCCCGCCTCATCGGGGTTGTTGCGCTACAGTGTTCGTAATCCTGCTATGGCTGAGCATTATTTTTCCATGGTTCAGGAGTAAGCATTTTCATAAGTCTGGATTTTTGCATTTTTTGATAACTTTTATGGACATTTTTGCTTCTGTACATACTGAGGTAGCAACAACGCAAGACTATAATATTGCATCATAATTATTCAATTTGTGAGACAGTTGGAATCCTTTCACGAGGTTTCAGAATTTTAATGCATTCTACAGATAAATTAGTTGTCTTGTTGGTTGGACCATATTGCCATTCTACATGATTTAATGAAACTGTAGTTTTTACTATAGTAATCTTTTTTTATTGAACAGGATAAAAACGTGGCATTTTTCAATCGTTTTAAATTTAAAACCAAATTTAAAACTATTTAAAATCAAATTTTTGGTTGGTTAGTGGTCTTCAGGAATTGCCAGATGAAGGAGTATAAACAAGACTGCTTTATAAGCATCAGTGTTTTTCGAGGCAACAAAACAGACTCAAGAAAAGACGTCTCCTCGACTCATGACTTAATAATAAGGACGAGTATTATATTCAGGTCAAGATAAATGCAAGCATCAAACTTGAGTCGGGCTAAAGTTCAACAGGAAAACTTGAGTCAAGAGGTTCTTAAAGTTGAGCTACAGCCTTTTCATTTACTACTTGGGTCGAGAATCGTATTTTCATAGCCATCTCGGGTCAAGCATGCTCTTTTCATAAGTGGGGGCCTGAATCTGGGTATTTGCTCCTCAAAGAGCTGGTACACTAATCTTTGCAAATGTTCTGCAAATTTCAGGCAAAATCAAGGCTCCACATCCATAACCTCAAATTTAACCAACCCACATTTGAGAATGGAAGCAATATTGGGGCGTGCTTAGTCAAATTAAAACTCTAACCGTTTCAATTTTGAACCCTTCAATCAAATCGCACATAATTGTTTGAATGTAAAGATGATAAGAACTAAATTTAAAGCAGAGCATTTGGTCTGTTTGTCTTGACAGGTTTGTTCATAGTGCTATTATGGAGATCCTTATCAGACGGGATTGTAGATTACTCGACGTGAAATAATCAAATACAATGAGTTGGATTACTTGTGCTATTGCTTCTCATTTGAAATACAAAGTTTTCTATCTAATTAACGAAGTTAGAACCTTGAGAGAAAGAGAAACAGAAGTCAATTTTGAGATTTCTGCTTTTCAATTAAGAATCAGAATGTTGATATAGATGTTGGAAACGTTTCCATGCAGTAAACTAAGAGTACGGTAGATATATGAAATGCTATAAGATGATCTGGTTATTAACTTTTCAGTTAATTAACACTTTCTGTTCTAAAGTGACTATAACTCGGCAAAATCAATTAAACTGGAACCAATAAAACGTACATTTGACATTGATCATCGGGTCGTTTGGCAGTTTTTTCTCCAATCCGTTTTACTCTTAATCAATTGGTTATTTTTAACGTAGGGCTAATTTCATTAAAATGCTGGGTAAATAAAATGAATATATGAACTTTTGTTAGATTGTTTTCACAATTGCAATATGGGCATAAAATTAAGCTGAAATTGTCAACTCAAATTTATTGGAAACGCTTCCAAAAGGCGTAAACAGTTATTTCAAAAAAAGTGGACCATCGAAATTTATTTCGAAATTGGTCATCATGATAATCAAAAAGGAGCTGAACGACTTGAAAACGGTGGACGAGGATGGCAAAATGCCGACAACTTCGAGCGGGGGAAGAGCCGCGGGAATTTTAGTCAACCCAAACGAGCCAGTGGGAACCGGAAGCCAAGTGGGAAGAAGTAAAATGGCCCGACTGTCGTTTGATTCGTCTGCGATCGACTTCAAAGCGTGGATTTCGATTTTGCTTCTGACTTTAATGTTGGTTCCGGCTATGATTCCCATTTATGGCCTGAGTTTGGTGATAGATGAAATGAGGGGACACTTTGACACGTCAACTACGGCTATTGGGTGGGTAATATCTGCAGCATGGTTTCTGACATCGTCCTTCACTGTGATTAGTGGAGTGTTTGTGACGCCAGAAAATAGCCTGTCAGTTAATAAGGTAGTGTAAAGTACAAGGAAAAGTCTCAATGAAAAGTTTGGCCTGGAACCGCACTATGGGAAGACCGAAGCCGATTATGATTAAACAAAACAAATATGTTATTTCTTAAACTTCACAAGGAAATAAATGAAGTATCGTTGCATGTTCTCAAAAATGTTCTCATCAACCATGAAGTTTTACATTTAATGATTTTCTTCTGTTATTTTGTTCAACTGTGCTGTGTGCCAACAAAGATCGAATGACATTGCGTTACTGAAAGCGCAACATCGCAGAACTTTTTCAATGGAACTTAAAAGTTGAATTTCTATTAATTAACACAAGAAAAAAATGTGATTAGAATTTGTTTTCCTCCAGAGAACAGTTCCTTTTTTCATTTTTTTTGTTCCGACCCCTTTTGAGGGGGGTAGGAACTATATACTCAAATGAGGTTTTTTTTGTTCAGGCAATTTTGGCCGATCAATATATTCATCGTACAGAGTTGAGACTGGTATCATTAGAAACCTTGTCCAGCGCAGAATAGGGGAATAAAAAGTTTTTTTTTGATTTTCGCTTCTTACTGGGAGTTATCGGGGTTTAAACTTTTGAGAAAATAGAGTGAATTCCGTTGATTTTATTCAGATTCTCCGTAATTTTTGACTAAAATTTCGCTAGTTTTGAATTTGTTGAATTTTTTCAAAATAAGTGTTGATGATTTTATTTTTAAGAACAAAAAAAATTTGTATTAATTTTTTCTTTTTCAAAAATTCTGGCTAAATATTTCAAAATTCAGACTTTTTCATCAAAAACAGAACGAAATAAGTTTCTTTAGTCCACTTTGATTAAATTTGCAGGAAGTACACAGCCAAACACCACTAACACAATCTTTCCAAACAAAAAAAGGAGCTATTTTTACTTCAAATTCTGTTGCGAGTGCTCCATAATTAAAACTTTGCCGTTTTTTGCTAACTTTACTCGTCGACTATAAAAAACGCAGCGTTTATTTTTATTTTTTTAACTAACAAAATATGTATATCTTTATAATTTGAAAAAAATTAAGTGCTCTTAATAGACGAACAGCCTTTTCTCAACTAGTTTTAGATCAATCTTGGACTGTTACAATCCGAAAGTAATTCAGATTGTAATCAATCGGTCTTCTTTATTAAAAAAAACTCGGATCTTTTCCGTTTGTGCCCCACCAGTACGTTATGCTCCCCCAGTGACAGAGCACGTGTCATTACATAGTAAATCATTATGTAAAAATATTGCACGTGCGTCTGGGGGTTGCAAATAATATGCACCCACTAAGCTGGGGGGGCACAAACGGAAAAGATCCAAAAACTCTATCTTCTTTATTCATTAATCAAATAACAGAACAATTCAAATCAAAGCTCACTAGTGATAGGTTCATTCGCTTTTCCAAATCACTGTGTCTAATTTTTTACTTGAAAGCTTATGCTCGTTTTGACTTTTATAAGATTTGATTTTTAAATAAATAATGGCTTATTGAAATTTTCCCCAATTTTTTTCTTAGTTTGGTCATTTGTAGCTTAGTGTCAGCCATGAAAGAATGCTTCTTCTTTCTACTGTTTCATAATTCAATATATTATGGTTTTACAGGTTGAGTCATGGTTTTCTAGCTTTGATACTATTAGATTTCAATTTTTTTTTCTGAAATTTGCCCATTTTTCACGTTTCCTGGTTTTGTCAAATTAGCACAATTTTGACAGTTCATATATCTATTTATTGGTGTTCAAAATAATTAACAATCGAAGATGTTGAAATTTTAAGGTTTTAGACTCTGGTTTTAATGGCTTGTTCGACATTACTTTCTCGAAGAGTTTAATTGAATTTATAAATTTTGTCTTGATCTGCCGTTTATACTTCTTATTTTTAGCCATATGAACTTTCCTGCACAATGAAACGGTTTCAATGATTGTTCATGGAAAAAGTGATGGGCCGATATTCTGATTTTAGTAGATAGTTGACGGCTTTCGTGACTTTCAAAACAATTGTTTTCCAATATAAAAAAAAACAGACTTTAACTTCTCAAATTTGTTCCTTTTATTGTCTGTTTGTTATCTAGTCTCGATAACTACAGGACAACTATAACAAAATTGCTGTCAAGGGAAGGTGTCAAAGAGATTGGTGTCACAAAATCTAATGTTTTTAATGCATTCGTTATGATTTTACTGGCTTCGACACCGGTTTTCCACAAAAAAAAATCAAAATAATTTTTGATTTTTGTCATAATTTACGTTCTTTTTGTTGACGTAGGATATATTCTGTATAATTGCAGATCTCATTGGCTTCTTTTGGAAGAAGAAATGTACCTATTCAGATATTTCATTTTTTAATTAATGGCTTTCATGTATTTTTTTTTCGAAAAAAAAAGTTTCACTTTTTTTTTGCTTTTTTTCTTTTTTATTTTGTCTTTTGTTACCTGATTCCATTAATGAGAGGTCACATAATATATTATTGGTGTTCAACAAATGTGCAATCGAACATTTTTGAGGGCCAAAGTGTGGCTTTACGGCTTCGAAATCGTTTTCAGGCAAAATTTAACTGATTTTTTGTTTGTTGTCTATTTGTTGTTCTTTTTGTAACCGCATAAAAATAGAATACCGACAGTTCTTAAATCCCATCTTAAGAAGAACTGGTAATCATAAATCTATTGGATAAATTTGTTGATTTCGAATGGTTTCATTACTTTGAAATCAATTGTTTTTCAAAAAATTAGGCAATTTTTTCAAATTTACGGTTTTGTTTTTTTTTGTCTAATTCTTACCATGCCTTATTATGGACTGGCTCCATATCTTTTTTGGCGAATAACAAGTTGATTTAAGTTGATTATTTTCAGTTTTATCTGACGCTATTTTGACTTTGTTATTAGTTTTTGTTTTTTTAAAACGGACATAAATTTTTTGATTTAATTATTGTTTGTTGTTGTTGTTTGATTTTGCTGTTCGTCTTAACTCGCTTTCTTAATATTTGCATATCGCATCAATTTTTACTCCACTGAGTTATTTGCTTTGGAGGTTTTTTTTGTTCATACACCAATTTTTTTTGAAAAATACTTGAATTTGGTAGACAATTATGCCAAAATTGTGGATGAGCGGGGTCGGAACCTTATGTGCGATCGCTTATTACCGAGCCTCCTTGTTTTTTATTTGTTATAATTTAGAGGAAACAAATCAACTCACATGCGCAGGCAATCGCTTAGTAAACTCGCTGGAACTAAATTCCGCATTCCGCTAAAGTGACCAAAACTAAATTAACAATAAAAAAAAACAAACAACATTGAGAAAAAAAACTCAATGAAAAAATTGGACTGTGGATGGCCCATAAATTACAGCAAAACACATGAGCTTCACAGACGCAACATTGAATTAATTGACTACCGAAAGCGTGCTCGAACTCGCGTACATAACGGGCAAATGAGATCACCAAATTATTTTAACATTAAAAATGTATCCTTGGCAAGGGTCCTTTAGAATCGTTTGCAAATGAAAAAACAACCGAGTTCCATTGAGTCACTTTATCTGTGTCTTTAAACAAGACAATTCCTCACGTGACCAGACTATCCTTTTTCAACTATAATGGCAGTGCAAATTAACGTTCTAAGATTCAGAAAAATTGTTCTAACGAAAAACCTGAACAGTCATTTGAACAGTTTATTTATTCAGTAATTTTCCGTGATGCCAAATATATTTTTCTCATTAGAAGATTAAATAACTGGCTGAGATCAATGCTGGTTGACTCCAAATAAAATGCAGCCAAAATTACATCAAAACGCAATTAAGTTTGACTGAACTAAGCAGCACTTTTGTCGTTTCTGCGCGCTACCTGTACGTTACTTGCACGAATTCAATAGGCGATGCATGTAAAATTACCTACAAATTCATAACAATGATACAAACAATGATGTACATGAATTGGACGTTGATGCAAAAGTAAGCAATGGTATTATACAATGACACTAGATAGGACTCTTAATCAGCGCATAGACATTGACCAATTAGAACTGGTTATAGATGTCATAACAGCAGTATGCTAGATTTCGTTTATCACTCGTCACAATTTGGGCTCATTAGCTACATTTGGACTTGAGATGTATGCGCATTATTATTTTCTATTTTTCTGAAAATGTCGGAGTCTCTTGCATTGATTTTGCGCAATACTTTTAAACTAGTGAAAAATTTAGATACATCTTGAGAACAAAAAAAGACAATAAAGAGAACGTTCTTATCTAGAACATTCTTTTTTATATCTACCATATTTGAATTTTTCTCTAGTCTAAATCTCGACGTGTTACAGGACTTTATAACCTAATGGCGTGTGGTGGAGGTGAATACTGATAATAAACCACGGAAATATTGAAAATTGTCACGTGATCATTACGATATTTCGAAACAGGAATGGCTTACTTTTTGGTCCGACTAAAATTCAGTTTTTGATTATCAATTTTTTGGAGTGGCAAATGCTGTCGAGCGTGTCCTTTTGATAAGTTGAAGTCTAGTCTACGGTTGGCCCCGAGCTAAGACCAAGCCAATATCAGCACTGCGCAAGTCTAATTGCAAGTTTAATTTCAGTACTGATTTTGAACTATGAGCATGTTATTTTTTACACTAGTCAGTCTTTTACACTTTTTTGGATAAGACTTGGTAGGTCTAAAAAATGCAATTCTCCTCAATGTTTCAGCTGGGCCAGTTCATTTGTGTAGTGAGTCTGTACTTAGCCTCCAAGTGCACCAATGTGTTGACAATGTTTTCCACTCTTGGCTTGGGCTATGGTGTCGGCTGCAATCTAGTCTACTACTCCGTCAGCATACAGGGAACTCTTTACTTTCCTTCCAGGTATTGTATAAAACATGTCGCTTCTTCGCAACTAGCGAATTTGATGTTTATAGTCGAGCGTGTTTAATTTTGAATAGAAATATGTACTGGTTTTTTGCATACACTAGATACACGTTTGGGGGGGGGGGGGGTGGTGTAAGTCTATTTTAACGCACATTCTTATAAATAGATAAAGAGAGTTAAAAGGCGCCCATAAGTGCTGATAAGAGTTGTTAATGGCTTATGGGCTAAAATGAGCTAAAATTTTAATTCAGCACTTTTCCCCTTAACTTTTTAGTTATTGTACGTCTTTTTCAAAACTGCTTTTCGAAATTTCCTCCTGTTCAAATAAACAACGCTTTGCAACAATTTCTAAATCATTACTTAAGAGAGGCTTCAGAAAACTTAAGAGCATTAAATGAAAAATTGTTTAGAGTATTCAAAGGGGTTGTTTTCCAGTGTCTTGCTTCCCATTAGAAGGAAAAAATTAGGATATGGCTTTTTTGAATATTAATACTATATGATATCTCATTTGTTGAAATGAAACTTTTTCGAAATTTTATACGTCCCCATTTTTTATTGCAAATGCGTGTGACCTTAAGGCAGTCTGGTTCAAACTTTCTTCAAAGTTTGAAATATCCCTCACTATTGCCTGTTTTTGAAAAAAAGATGAAATTGGTAACAAACTTTTGTCATTATTGTTCAAACAGAGAATCACGGTTGCCCACAACGTCACTGTTACTCGCGGTTACAAAATCTAATCGACTCGATAGTTAACAAGAGTTCAATTAGGACAAAAACGAGGAAATCATAACTGATGATCAGTTGCAACTACTCAGTTGATAGCTCAAAGGATTTACTAATTTCTAAAACTGATGTCAAGTAAATAACGATTGGATTCGCAAAACAAAATTTTCGGCTACTTGCAAAGTTCTGTAAAGAGGTATCTGCCAAAAATTAATGAAATTCATTACTGAGTGAAAAATTTAAGCAATTTTCACTACCGTTGTCTACAATTGATATATATCAACAAAATGAGCGTCTGCACGTCCCAAATTTTGGGGGAAAATGTTCTTACTTTTGTAAACACATTTCACGTTTCACATCCTATTACATTTTACAAGTGAAAAGTACTTATAAACTTGAAGGATAAAAAGGTGGTGCCTTAAATGAAAATTTCAGTTAGTGTTTTCCAACTTAAAACTCGGAATTGAAAAGGTGATCTTACTTCCAGCCGCATTTTTTTTGTGGAACCTCATTGCTTAATTGACCATAATTAGAGTTTACTCAATTTGGGAGCGCATATTGCGTTTTCATGGACTGGAAGCAAAAATCAGTTTTACAAGAAACCGAATTTACTCTTAACTGAATCGAAATAAAATTGTATTTTTCAAAGTAGCGCCAAACATTTGTATATTAACTAGAAAAATTTTAAAGCGGTATTTTAATTGCAGTATAGTTTCTCATTTTAGTCATAAATGCTGATATAATGTCTTAGTCATATGAGTTGGAAGTGCTTAGTGCTTTTTGAGTTAGATGTAGTATTTTGATCAGTTCTGTATTTGAAGGTCATGTTGTAAATGTGGAAAACACATCCATCATTGGCACTTAAATATGTGTACTAGAATGCGAAATGTAGTTATTCAAGCTGTCTTTGCTTCAAAATATTTCCAATAAAAATTGATGGGCTTATTTTAATTGTCCAAATTCGCTTCGCTTTAAAAAAGTTTAAAATTTTGTGAATTGCCCTTATAGCCTAACGTAAGTACAGAGCACATTTATGGAGAAGTATTTTCTATTTTAGGATATTTAATTTTCCTTTGGAAACTACTTACACGTAATTTAAGTGCCAGTCACATTCTTTGTAACTAGTTTTTTTGGTACCGGTAGACATTCATAACGGACTTTTCTCAGTGAGAATAGTTGACCTAAAGGGAGAATATGTGGCGATCTACTGTCACTGTTGTCCATAGAAACCATCAAAAGATCCCAAAGTTTCAAATTATACGCTTTCCTGTATAATTAAGGTACCAGTGATAAATGAGCTGTTTCAACGAAAAAAAAACATTGCTATTTATCTATTTCAAAATAGTGTCGTTAAAAGCAGTTGATGATTTGTGTAAATATTTAAACTAATTGCAGAAAAGAGTGAAAAGATGCAATATCTCTTGTTATGTTACTTAATTTAGAGCAAAATTACATTTTAACCCACTCAAATAAATTTGACAGGACACAAATCAAAGAGTGCAAAGCAGCCAATGCCTTCACCCAGATCGCTCTGCCTCTGGCCCAGGTGATATCTGGATTCATTTTCACACACTACAAGAACAGTTCTGGGTGGCAGGATGCGATTCAGTTCTCAGCTATTCTCCTCTTTGTGGTTGGATATCTCAGCCTGGCTGCCCTAGAGTATCTCTCAAAGTCCTATTCTAAGAGTCGTGAGTATTGTAGTAATTATATCGGCTAACTCGAGCCTCCTCCCCCATTAAAAAAAGAGGGAATACAGCACAAATTTTCAGCGTTGAAGCAGTAGAATATGAATTATGGGATCCCGATGAAAAACTGCCATGAACAGAAGACATCCGGACAAAAAATTCAGTCATAAATTAAAAATGTTTGAAATTGTACGAATGTGTACGAAATTGTGCTTAAAACATTCATGATTCCACTGTGAAAAATTCTGTGCCTATGAATCGGCAGGCCAGAAATTGGGGCCGTCTAAGCGTGAATAAAGGATTTGTTAAGCTCACTGCTCAAAAATTGATTCCAACTCTTTCTAAGTTTCAAGAACAAAAATAAAGCTGGATAAACAAACAACTCTCATTTGCAACTTTTTGTTGTGTTTTTGATACAAATAAACTCCGAAAGGCTGAGGAAACAAAACATATTGATAACTGCTAGGCATCTTATTTACTCAAGATAAGATCGGGTAACAATTTATCCGAACTTTTTTAATGAGGCTTCTCATACAAACTTACAAATATTTATTTTTTAGGAATGGACCCTTTGATAGCAATTGTCAATCCGTGAGCTGAAAAATGGGAAACAAAGGCAGACTAAAATGATAGAAACTTTTTAGTGCGAGAAAATGCATGAAGAAATATGGTAACCGAACAAACTTCAGTATTTCTAAGTATGTTTTTCCATTCTGAAGTTTTTGCAGTAAATTTATAATTTTATAAAAAAATTTCAACCAGCAAGATTGCCTAAAAATTTAACTTTTTAATAACTGGAAAGCTAATTTCATCGTATATTAAAAGAAATTTTGATTTTCTTCACAAAATTTAAACATCCGAATTTTTTTTTCACTTTTTAACCTCAAAAACACCAATATATATGGAACAGAAAATGTTTGGTCGGTGAGCTAAAAGTTTTTTATCCTTACGTAACCTGTATTAAAAAATTGTTTACCAATTGGCATCAAAACACAAATAAGAAAACCATACAAATTTCAAAAAAAAATGTAGCTCAATGGCAGCAAAACGAAACAGAAAAATATAGTCTTGGAATATTTGCAGTTTTTCATCATCAATTGTTTTTCCTATCCTGAATATTTCACAGCCCGGAGCATCATTGTTTTGTGTTCACCTTTTAGAAAAATTGAAAAGAAACAAAATAACAGCTGAGTGTCCTCCCCAAAATTTTTTCCACTTTTTTTGAAACAACCATCTACAATCGTACTAATACGTTTCAGGAATCTCTTCGTGTTTAATTCCGCATAAAATTTCTATTATCATTACAAAATCAAAATTGACATGAGTTAAATTTCTTATTCTGTTTGAGAAAATAATGTTGGAGAAAAAAATTCTTATACAAGTTTTCATTTGAAGTAGATTTTATTATGGAAGTGTCAAAATACTTTATCGCGGATACCCCAGAATTGAGACATCAAAATTAGTTAAAATTTGCTCAAGTTTTCTTTGGTACGTGTAAAACTTTCTGATGTTTCTCGTTGCTTATTCACAAGTTCAATCAGCATTCATAAAAATTCGCGTTTTATTTCTAGCTGTTGTTTTGCTCAGTGTTCGACAACTGGTTATCGTTTATTTTCCAAAAATCAAAGTTTCTAAAAAAACTATAAAAGTTTTAATAAAATTTTTTCCTTTTTCCAATTTTTCAGAAATAACAGTTACTCGACTTACCTCACGGTTAGCAAAGATACAGATAACCCATCATTTATCAATATTTTTTGTTTTCAATGTTTGAGAGTTGAAATGTCACAAAAGTTTTGTGAATAAACCCTTCGCCCACACTTTCTCTGCTTATCCAGTTCGTTTTCGATAGTTGCGAATTGGAAACACTTAGAATCCATTTCAGAGTTCATTTTTTCTGGGGTGAAATTGTTTTGGTATCTTGTGACAGCTTATAGCAGTAACATTGTGTCCTGTTTGGTGAAAGATATTAACCATAGCGACAAGTTTTAATTTTGTAGAATTTCGTCGCTTAAATCTTTATACCAATATCGTGACCCCCAAATAATGTTTTCATTCTAAAGAGTCAATTTTGAAAAATGATTTTTCACTCAACCCTGACTATTGATTTGTGAGATTTTTGCAGAAACCTACTTTTTAACGATATTGGCGCAAATTGAAAAAACGCGGAAAAGTTGTGGGTCTTTGACAGCTGATATTCTGCTTCTTATGCACTACCTTGTGTCATAAAGGAAGTTAGGTTCTCTTAGCTCTTCAAAAAAGAAAGGTTGGAAAAAAATTGATGGCAAAAAATTATGATGCAAAAAATTGGATTTATGATTCAAACTAGCAGATTTATAATTGGATGCAGCTGAACTATCAGGGAGAATTGTGCAGATTTTGAATGCAAAATAGAGAATTTCGATACAGTGGGTTTACGACTCCAAGTAGCGCTCCATGAAAAATTGTGCATTTGGAGTCGTATTCGGTGCATTTATTGTGTTGTAGGGTACCCCCCCCCCCTAAGAGAATATACAGATTTCGAGTCCTATTTCTCCAACCTCGCCCCACACCAAAAAATCAAACTAGTCGAGAAAGAATGCAATTATTGTCTTTTAACGAACTGAAAAACAAAAGATATCGGAACTGGAAATCGTTAGGAATTAGTCCTATTAATTATATTTAGTTTTTCATTTCTGAAAAAGAACTATATTTCCTCACACTAATAACCCAAGAAGGTTATCAGAAAGAAAACGATGACAAAATGGTCTTCACTTAGTTTTTCATACGCTTTCCTGTGTCCACGATGAATCAAGCGTGCGATCAATTACATTTCTAATGATCTGATACGTTTGGACTCTTAGCAATTTCTCCTTAAGTAATGGCTGTTCTTAAATCGAATAAAATGCTTAGCGTTCAAATCTTATTCTTCTTTTGAGGAGAAAATTTGAACCCGGAATAGTGGCCATCAATATTTTTGGTCGAAGATTAAATCGTTGTCTCTACTTTTCAGAACCAGAAGCTGAAAAGAATGCCAAGACAAATCAGGCACAGAGATCGGTTCGAATGAAACTGGTGACCAACTTCAAGCGACAGTTCTCAACTCAGACACTTCGCCTGCCTGCCTTCTACTGGCTAAATATGGACTTGTTCTTGTTCTGGGCTTCGAATTTAGTTGGGTTGATGTTTCTGCCGACTGAGATGAAGGCTAATGGGTACACTGATTTGCAAGTAGGAGGGATTACTTGATCTTTTAAGGCTTTAAAACATATTTTTGATATTGCGTGTAGCAAAGACCATATTTTCAGATATATGTTAATATAAATAGAATTTATTATTGCTAGCCTATTATTAGATTTATTCATTAAGCTGTACTTATAATTTCATTCATTGGCTTCAATCAACTATACTGATAGCAATCTAGTATCTATCTTTCGATAGCCTAAAGTTTACTATGCACAAAAAGCCACCATAAATAAGAAACTAACGTGCGCAAATCCGCTACGTTCTTTTAAGTTATATTTTGAACTTTCCAAAATGCTACAGATCAGAAAAAAAATGAAACTTTGAAATTTTTCATCCTCGCTATTAGATGATATTGTGTACTTTTCATAAAAAATTTTCTATCTGCTCAACAATTAATAGTTTGGTATTTTAGATACAAATCCTTACCCTTCAAGGCGTCACAGGAGTACTCGGTCGACTGGGTCTCTCTGCATTGCCCATTTTCCTACCTGGACAAATCAAGTTCTTCCGCATATTTCCAATGAAGGGCGCAATTCTGGCTGTGTGTTTCTTGTCCAGTTTTGCGCTTGGTTCACCCTGGAGCTACTACGTGCTCACTATGGGGGTGGGGTTGTCAAGTGCTATCGCTGGGGCACCTCTCCTCAACGTATCAGAGGTATGAACTGGCATTCGATTTCTAAAGAAACATAATATCACAGAGGAGCTAAAGAAATGCTGGATCTTTCCGATTTGTGACCCCCCCCCCAGTACAGCAGGCACAAACGGAAAAAATCCGAAATGCTCCATCTGGGCTTCTCTTCCTGACCCCTATTGAATCTGATCAGAACCAGTTTTTCGATCGTGAACCCTTAACGGCAACGAGAGATAAAAAAAACCATGTCTAATCGAACGTGGATCGGGACCTAAACACGTGTACCAAATCAAAAACATATACTAAACGTGGCAATGACGGACATAGAACAAAATAGAACGCACAAAGCATAACATAATTAAATTGATTATGTTTAGAGTGCCACAGCAGGTGTTTTTGATACCCGGGTCGAGGTGCCAACGCTAAAAATTGCTTAACAAACGTTTTTACTTTGTTAATACATTGAAAATGGAACAATATTGCGGAAAATAGCTACTTTAGCAGAAACCGGCAAAATGGAAGGGAAATTAGCAACCCGTGTTTGTAAAAGTGCCCTAATCCTAGCCGCGAAATACAAGTACAAACTTTATAACCTATTTCTTGCACGGCTTCTATCACGCATCTGCTCCATTTATATATCGACTTTTCGCTCGCAATGTAGCTCGATTTCACATATAATCCTCAATTAAGCTCAACTTATTTACTACCTATTTAAATAAGCCTAACTTATCACAACTAGTAGTACTTTATTACTACTTTATTACAGTACTATTTATTACTACTTATTAAAATTAGCCAATCCCACATTGATATACAAAGCCTTTGATGTGAGAGGGATTTTTTGGGAAAAAAATCAATTTTGTGATTGCATGTAATTAAAGAACTTTAAAGCTAAAGAAATGCTGGATCTTTCCGATTTGTGACCCCCCCAGTACATTATGCTTCTACCCCCCCTCAGTTACAGAGCACGTGCCATTACATGGTAAATCATTATGTTAAAATATGGCACGTGCGACTGGGGTTTGCAAGTAATACGCACCCACTAAGCTGGGGGGAGGCACAAACGGAAATTATCCGAAATGCTCCATCTGGGCTTCTCTTCCTGACTCCTATTGAATCTGATCATAAACAGTTTTTCGATCGTGAACCCTTAACGGCAACGAGAGATCAAAAAAACCATATCTAATCAAACGTGGATCGAGACCTAAACACTTGTACCAAATCAAAAACATATACTAAGCGTGGCAATGACGAACATAAAACAAAATAGAACGCACAAAGCATAATTTAATTAAATTGATTATGTTTAGAGTGCCACAGCAGGTGTTTTTGTTAACCGGGTCGAGCTGCCGACGCTAAAAAATGCTTAAAAAACCTAAGTATTGCGATAAGTGAGTTCAAAGGATGCTATTTATACTGTTGAATGCGTTGAAAGCGGTAAATTTTTGTAAGGTTTGCGTTTCTTTGCTTTTTTTCATTGCTTTCTTCTGATAACGGCTAATTTTTGTAAAACCGCTTGCAGGAGAATGCAGTAGAAAAATCACCAAAAAGAATGCCAAATCTTGCAAAAATGGAGCATTTTCAGTGCATTCATCGCTAAAAGATCCTGGCGTTTTGCACTGAAAAATATTTCTCCTCGCCACTATTCAAAACAATTCTGACATTATGTTTTTCACAAAACCTTGACCCGGGTAAAACTGTTCATCTTGAAAAATTTTGTGCAAATATGTTGAATACAAGCAATTATAGGAAATATGTGAAGACCGAAAAAATTCTATCGTCGCTACATGTTGCATTCGCAGCTAGTACAGACTGCTGACGTTTGGTCCATTTTGAGATCTTTTGCATTACGACGCAGAGGTATACCCAAATAGTCACGGCCAGATATAACCGATGCGTGTATCTCGTTCGTTTTTACTCTGTTAATACTTTGAAAATGGAACAATACTGCGGAAAATAGTTACTTTAGCAGAAACCGGCAAAATGGAAGGGAAATTAGCAACCCGTGTTCGTAAAAGTGTCCTAATCCTAGCCGCCAGATACAAGTACAAACTTTATAACCTATGATTTGCACGGCTTGTATCACGCATCTGCTTCATTTATATATCAATTTTTCGCTCGCAATGTACTTCGATTTCGCATATAATCCTCAATTATGCTCAATTTAATTACTACCTAATTAATTAAGTATAACTTATCACAACTAGTAGTACTTTATTACTACTTTATTACTACTTACAGTACTTTTTTTATTACTCATTACTAATTATTAGTACTATTTATTACTACTTATTAAAATTAGCCAATCCCATCTTGATATAAAAAGCCTTTGATGTGCGAGAGATTTTTCGGAAAAAAAATCAGTTTTTGTGGGTGCATGTACTTAAAGCACTTTAAAGCTTTGAAAGATTCAATTAAATCTTGATTAAAGTGCTTATTGCATGCTCAAAATGCGCGCGAATAATAGATACCCGAATTGAGCGGAAATGTGCTACGAGACTTGTAACCTATTTTTCGTTTCGAATGTTCTTTTATATCGCAAAATTGGCGGAACCCCTATTGCGAAGATTAAGATACAAAGGATGTCTCCTAATATCGTTCATTGTATGTATCTAATTTTCGAGCCAATCTTACTAAGGCGGAAATTTTGGGGTAAACCTCTGCGTCGTAAAGTGTCTGTGGATTTCACTTGCAGAAATGTGTGTTTTACTTTTAAACTGTGCCATTAATGTCCACCATTTGGGCGAGTGAGTTCCATATGCTCACAAAAGCAAAAAGAGATGTAGAAGAATTAGTTTTGAAAGCATCCGAAATAATGATAGTCAAAGAACCATCAAATTAGGGCACAATTGTTTTGATTGATTTCACAATTAGCCCCGTTAAGTCTAGAAGTGTTTGAAACAACTGAATGGTCATCATTTTTGGTATTTGTCTTTCCAGGGAAACACATTTAAACACAAATGATGACCATTCAATTGTAACAAACACCTCTAGACTTAACGGAGATATTTGTGAAAAAAAAATTGTGTGTACAGTTTGATGGCTCTTTGATTCTCATTTTTTAACAAAATTTAGATAATCTACGCAAGAGTTACTTTCAAGTATTCTTTTGATTTTCTTAGTGGCTAATTTAACACTAAAATGATAAGACTGTTCAAATTTTTTCAGGTGTGATCTGTAATTAAATTTACGTATGAATTTTAAAAATTTTGATATTAATTCCCCTTTTTTGCAATTCAGGACTTATGCTTATATTTTGCAGATTCAAGTCGCTACAAATTTATCTTAATTGAGCAAAACCTACAATGGAATAAAGATCACACATTATAATATCTAATTAGAATCTGCTAAGTTGTTCGAATTTGGGTTTTTTTTAGAAGTTTGTGTTAGGTAGTAGTTCGCCTATTTTTGTCACGCAGTTTTCCAATTATTTTGGCCAGTAAGAACTTTCTATGAAAATTTTGTCTGTTGGAAGGTGCTCCTTATTTCGAATTTTTGTCTATGGTATCAAACTAGAGTGGGCTGCGACAGACCACAATACGTGATCTCTTTATGTATGCCGATTTAGCTGGATAAAGGATATAACAAATCGAAGGCAAAGATATATGCCTAAGACCTGTTCGAGCTATAAGTCTCAATTTAAAGATTGGTGGCTGGAAGTGTTTAACTTATAAAAGAATAAGTATTAAAGTACAGCTTAGTATTACCAGTTGCGTTGTTGTACTATCGGGATGAACTGGGTCGCGATCGTTTCAACACTTCTTGTGCGTCGGAGACTTATTCCGTTAATCAAAAAATCTTTTAAAGTTTGTCGAAGTATTTTTTTGTTTTTTGTGTAAGTTGTTACTGTTTAAACAGTATATTTTTGAGAGATAATTTAGTTTAAATTTACTGACAATGAAAAAGGACCGTCTTTTGCGGTCTAGCTCAGAGCACTAAAAATCTCATCCTGCTTCTTTTTCTCAATTTTATCAGCGAAGGATCGGGCCGATATGGGGCGGAAAACCGTTCACGTTCATAGTGGGGCGTAAAATCGTTCACGTTCTTAGTGAAACGGTTTCCTAATTTTCCTGTTGACCGAGAAATCGAGAGAATTAACTCGGCTCATCTTATGAAATTTTTTTTGTTTTTTTTCCGTTAAAAAATATTGAAAAAGCGGGAGCAATTGAGCTTGTTTCACCCTTGCGTATGCGCATTATTTTTTCCCTCCTGCTTTTGTAACCTTGAACTTTGTGGGGGGATTTATTGCTTTTCATCAGATGCACCTGCATTGCTTTTAGAAGTTCCCCTGAGTTCCAAATGTCAGTCAAAAACCAGATAAATTGAGCAGTATTAGCCGCGCCTACTCATATTTAGTTCTAGTTTTAGATTGAATTTGGACCTAGTTAATCCTGGCCTAAACTGAGACTCGTTTATTATATTAGAAAAGTATAGGCTCAAATGCTAATATTTTGTTAGCCTAAGCGTGCGTTAATTAGTTTGACAGGTGCTACGATTGGTGTGTCAGCGGTTTATTTGTTTTGCGGGAATAGTTATTCGTTCATTTGGAGCGCAGCTCTGTAATACTACAATAGCTCTAACTGAAACAAAAACAAATGAATTTTCGTGGAATTCTTTTTATTTTTTTGCACGCAATTTTCCAATTTTTGGGAAAACATGAAATTTTAATGACCAGTAGGATGTTTTTATCGAAATTTTTATTGTCGGAAGGAGAGCTCATTATTACGAGTTGTTGTCTATAGCTCTAACTGAAAAAAAAACAAATGAGTTTTCATAGAATTTTTTTTTATTATCATATATAAAAATTTGAATATTTCTCAGTTCATTTGCTAACAAAATTTTCAAAACTTTTCTCTCACTAGCCATTTTTTGTTATTTTCATCTCTCAGAATTGCAATTCTGTTTTAGAGAGGAAGAGAGAAAGATAGAGATAAAAATAGAAAGAGAGGAATTAAAATTTTTGAAAATATAACTTTCTTATTTTATTTTCTAATTCTTTACCATGCAATATTTTGCCTTTGCCAATTTTTTCGAAGTTGCAAACTGAACATCAATTTACCATGTTAAAATTGTGTCTGTTATACTCGCACATAACAATCTTCTGGATCAAGAAAAGTTTTTGATTTCTGAATTTCAATGATAGCTTCATTCTGATTTCAATGATTGTTAATTTTATGCATCTCTTGAAATTTGCATTAAACGTTGTCAAGTTGATTTTCTTGACATGCTTTAAGCCAAATATGTTTTTTCTAGTATTTTGACTTGTTTTTTTCCCACACAAGTGATATGTTGTGTGCAGCAGTTGAGGCACATTTAAGGGTATACGTAAGGGTAGATAAATTTAAGGGTACATTTTTCAGTCACTTCGTAATTTAGTAGCAACGCAAGGAAATTAGCTGTGGAACACTTTACTTGCATAAGATCTTGTTAAATGTGATTTATGAACTTACCAAGTTGGTGCGAGTGAAAGTTACCTAAACAATGTCAAGGAGGCAATGATTGATCTTGTGCATAGTTATGATTGCGAACAGGTATTCAATATATTCAATAATTTTTAAGTCCGACTGTAACTGAAAGTCATGCCATGTTCAAATTCCTACTCATCGTGCTTCTAATTAAGTATTGAATATCAAATTATTGAATTTTGCAAAATTGGATATTTTTTTCTTGTATATATTTTTTTATTATACATTTTTTTCTGGATCAAATGGTATGAAGAATTCGACAACTATCGGCTGCATTATTTTATGCTGGTTTCCGGAGATGGCGCCACCAGCTAATGAAGCATATGGTCAACTTCATGAAATAAATCGTCATCTGTTTTTCGAGTGAAACTAATTTATCAAAATTGAAATATAAATATTCAATGAATTTTACGGCCCAAAAATAGAAGCAAAACATATTTTTCGGTTCACTCCATTTTTCAACTCAAGTTTGGATCCTTGATTTTAAACAGGTGTTTTGCTTTATTATTGCAAACAAACAAATCACTTTTATCGTAGTTACTGGAGTCCCGTTGGCGCATAAAAAACTATGCTTGAAAACATGAGAGCGGAAAGACCGGGAAAGTTTTTGAAGCGATATTTTAGTTCTGTTTAAAATGGAGAAAGGGTTTCACTTGGTATTAAAATACTCTTAATGACATAATACTTTGACCTCTTATTAATGGACTTATGAAACATTATAAAGAAATTTAAAACACTGCTGTTGCTATCTAGGGGTCTTTTATTGATAAAATTCACAGCATTGTTTAAAGCTCAAACTTCCAACTCCTTAATTTGAATGAAAGGGTATAAACTTTGAAACAACAGAACATTATTGCGGAATTACTATTTTCAACGGATTAATTTGCTGGTTTTTTCTATAGGAAGAACGCACTGTTTGCTTAAGAACAACACAGTTGCGTAAAGTTGTTGAATAGTCAAATTTTTTGAAACTTTATTCAATTCTTTTCCTAATTATAATTTGTTGCAAATCATTTCATCCTGTTTAAATTTTTTTATGCCTCAGGAAGTTCTGGGTAAAAAGATGAACGCCTTCACTTGGACCCTTCTCTCGGTCGGATCTGGGGGCATGTTCGGACCCATCCTGGGAGGAGCAGTGTTTGACTTGAGTGGCTCTTACAGACTGGCATTTGAGATTGCATCCACTCTTGCATGCGTCTCTGCTACACTCTCAGTCCTAGCTGCCATCTCCAGGCATTCAAAAGAGAGGTATGCATGTATGACTGATGCTCGATTTAAAAAATCCAGCGTTAAAGTTTTTCGCCAAAAATTACAGGGTAAAAAGTGATAAGGGGTGTAAACAAAATTAAGATCTCAAGATCTCTGTTTATTAACGGATTAAAAACGAACTAATGCGAAAAGCGTAATAGCGTAAAAATTCAAGGCATTAAGGTGTATTAACTAAGATACAAAGAGGCAGGCGCATTGGTGCTTTTCGCAGCTAGTTGCCACCATCCACTCACAGATAGTTTGGGGAAGTGAAAATGTTGATATAACCTCAAGAACTGGAGCCTAGCTTAATAAAAATACAAATTTGACATAGACAAAACCATAAATAAAATGGTTCTATAGATAAAGAATCCAGTGTGTAAGCAACTTTTTAATTTGCGTGACTTTATCAGTGATCAAACAGCACATGAAGTTCAGGAAAAAGGTCATTAAAACATGATTTTCTTAGCATCGCTGTCTTTTTATGGCAAAATTTTACCAACTCAGAACGGTATTGGATTGAATTTCAGATTTCTAAGTAATGTCACCATTCTAGTTTTACTCATGACCATCTTTTATTTTTTGTATTCAAATTATGCCAGCATAGCTCAAAAAAATTAAAAATTTGAATTTTAATTGCTTTCAAATAAGTTTGAAGCAATAATACTACAACGAGCATCTACGGCTACCAAATTTTGCTAATAAACTTACTCACTTTTGTAACCACATTTCATTTCTCCTATCTTATTACATTGTACCAGTGAAACGTATTTACAAACTTCAAGGTTGAAAAACCAGTGCCCTAAGTATAACTTTCAGACAATGTTTTCCATTTTGAACTCGAAGTTCAAAAATGGAACCTACTTTTTGCTGCAAATATTGCGTTTCAAAAGACTGGAAACAGAAATCAATTTTAAAAGTAGCCGAATTCGCTGTGAACTGGCTCAAAATATTACTAGATTTCACAAAGCCGCACCAAATATAATTGTCTAATAAGGGAAGCCTAATCCACAACATGAAAGACAAAAACAAACAAGTAAAAACAATTTTGCGGCAGATTATTTGCAGTATAATTCCTCAATTCAGTAATCAATGTTGACAAAAGTTTCTCACTCATGTCTGCCGCCTGTTTAAGAAACCAATTTCCCAATTATATATATGTACTCAATTTCAAAATGTATCATTTCAAGATCTATTTGTGAAAAATACTTCCAATAAAGTTTTGGGTTTTTCACAATTGTTCAAATCCGCTTAACGCAAAAAAATTTAAAACTTCGTTCACGCCGAAAGTAAAATACTAAGACCTTTTCTGGGGAAGTTTTACCCTTTGAGGCTACTTAATTGTCGTGTGGAAAATACTTACAAGTAATTCAAGCGCTTTCTGCATAAGGCGTCAAAATTCGAGAGGAGGTTCCAGCCACATTCATTGTAACTAGTTTTTTAGTACCGGCAGACGCTCGTAATGACAATTCGTGTGTGTTTTTAAAAGGAAGGTTTTGGCTTGACCCCTTTTTGAATTTTAATTTGATTTCAGCATCCTTGAATCGTTGATGTGTGATAAAAATTGCTCTCTTATTCACAAATTCTAACCGTTAGCGGAAGTTTACAATTAAAATTAAATTGAAAAATGCTACAAATTTGTCTCTTTTTGACATGCTACTCGATTTGTGGTCTCTGAAAAATGATTCGAAGCCTTAAGCAAACTGCAAAAAATGACTGTCTTAGTAGTTGGAAAGCAACTCTTTTGACGTAAGTCATTTAATCTCTTTTTACAAATCAACTAGCTTCGGTGTTTTTTCGTCTAAAGCAACAAAATCTACAAGACTCTTGTTATGCTTCTTTACTTTTTCTTATTTCTATGCCGAGACGATTTGTTTCAACTATGGAATCAACTATGCGCAAAAACCTGCTTTTGAATAATTTTTTGATTTTGTTTGGGATTTTTTAATGTTTTAGAACTATCCTAGAAGCCCGTCGATACATCTTACCACGCTCAATTACAGCTTTAGTGTAATTAAGTAAAAAAAAAACTCATAAACTTAAAAAAACTTATTAGTATGTATTCAAATTATTATCATTTGAATGGAAAGATTGATAAAGACAACAGAACAATTTCTACCAATTTCTTAAATTTTTATTCTGGTCAAGAGAAACCACTTCACTTCTCGCGCATTTTTAGGAAGCGCAGTATGCACGAGGAGTCCCTTCGGAGACACCGGAGTCACAAGTTGATGCCAGTGGACACTCTGGCACCCACTCTCTACATCAGAAGGTCACCCCAATCATACTTCGTGTTCGAGAAACAGGGCGACAAGTGAGTAACAGTCTAATGCTACAAACCACGTGCCTAATACACTTTTTCAAAGTAGATTCATGCACAATGATTTGTGTTCATGCTCTTTTGTTTTGATTTTGAATAATTTTCTGATTTTTCCCAAATTGGATTTACAAATCAGCCAAACATTAGGTGAAATACTAAGTGGCTTCCGAATGAAATATGTTCGTTTGTACGTTAAGGTTTGGGGTCACAAAATTGTAGGTTTGGAATGTAGTTTGGGGGAACCAAAATGTAAGGAAACCCGGGTTGAGACTTTGAGCATTTGCAAACGCTTAAAATTGGGGATAGAAGTGAAAGAGTGAAGATTGTGGATTTCAATTTCATACTTATTCAATCCCAATTTCATCCTTATAAGCCGCGGTTGAAAATTAAGGATAAGATTGGAAGAGTGAACACCGTGGATTCTAGAATGGAAAATATACAAATACAAAATATATACCAGAATGCCTAAATGGATTAACTTATTTTAAAGATTGGTCTTTTTTTAAACACGAACGAAGCAAAATCTGGATCTTGAACTTTTTGTTTTGCCTGAGTCTCTTCATAACTTCAACGAGCCAAAATCTAGATCATATCGTGTTTTGGACTGAACGGGTTTTTATATAAGGAGTTTTGAACGAGCATATGAACGCGCTGAAACTGCGAACAAGTCAAAATCTGAATCACAGACCAAATTCGGTCTTTTCATAAACAAAAATGGTCTGGATTGTTATCAACCTGGGTGATCATTGTCCGGATGGGTCTGTTCAAGTCAACAATAAAAACGAGCTAAAAACGAGCATGTATCAAAAACAAGCCAAAATCTGATCATGGTTGATTATCGTGTGGATGGGTCTGATCTTGGAAACAACAAAAACGAGTTGAAAACGAGCACTCATTAAAAACGAACTAAAGCCTGACCATGGCTGATTAGCATCTGGATTGCTATGATCATGGCAACATCAAAAACGAGCTAAAAACGAGCATGTATGAAAAACAAGCCAAAATCTGATCATGGTTGATTATCGTGTGGATGGGTCTGATCTTGGAAACAACAAAAACGAGTTGAAAACGAGCACTCATTAAAAACGAACTAAAGCCTGACCATGGCTGATTAGCATCTGGATTGCTATGATCATGGCAACACCAAAAACGAGTTAAAAACGAGCATGTATGAAAAACAAGCCAAAATCTGATCATGGTTGATTATCGTGTGGATGGGTCTGATTTTGGAAACAACAAAAATGAGTTGAAGACGAGCACTTATGAAAAACGAGCTAAACTCTGATCATGGCTGATTACTGTATGGATTGGTCTGATCATGGCAACAACAAAAACGACGTAAAAACGAGAACGTATGAAAAACGAGGTAAAGTCTGACCATGGCTGGTTATCGTCTGTATGGTTTTGATCTTGGCAACAACAAAAACAAATAAAAAACGAGTACTTATGAAAATCGAGCTAACCTCTGATCATGGCTGATTATCATCTGGATAGTTCTCATCATGGCAACAACAAAAACTAGTTAAAAGCGAGCACCTAAGAAACACGAGCTTGCTTTTACGAGATAAAACGAGATAAAAATGAGCGCGTATGAAAAACGAGCTAAAGAGAGATCACGGCTGATTATCGTCTGGACGGATCTGATCATGTCAACAACAAAAATGAGTTGAAGACGACCACTTATGAAAAACGAGCTAAACTCTGATCATGGCTGATTATTTTATGGATTGGTCTGATCATGGCAACCAAAACGAGGTAAAAACGAGCACGTATCAAAAACGAGGTAAAGTCTGACCATGGCTGATTATCATCTGGATGGTTCTCATCATGGCAACAACAAAAACTAGTTAAAAGCGAGCACGAACGAAACACGAGCTAAAATCTGATAATGGCTGATTATTGTCTGGATGGGTCTGATCATGGCTGACTTTAATCTGGATGGGTCTGATCATTAACGCGCACCTCAACCTGGATTAGCAGATTTGATAACATGACAGAGTGCACAAATATGCATCGAGATATAGCTGAAATCAGTTTTACATCGCTATTATATGGCTCCTAACAGTTATCTTAAACTGTAGTAGCTTAACTAGAAACTTAACATTTTCATTTAGATTGTATGCGCGCGAAGCTCAAAATGGGGAATTACACGTCTTTTCTTATCACCGGCAACCACTGGTGGTAACAGAAATTTGATAACTTTGCGTCTCAGTAATGATCGCGCGTTCAGAAATTTTGTTCAAGGGAATAGTTTTGAAATCAAAGTTTTATAAAGTTGAGTTTGAGACGCAGTGGGAGTCGGTATGGGTAACTATTTAATTGCAGAATATTTGGAGCTTAACAACAAAATTTATATATTTCCTGAATTAATAGAAACCATTGACAGTGTTTATTTGTCACTGTTCCCCTATATCAATGAGCGCCTCTAAGATTTATGTGACTTGAACTTTTCCAAAATGAAATCACACGCTGCTCTCTTTCTAGGTACCAATACAGCCGAATTATTGACAAATTTGAATACGACGACACTACCAGTCGCAAAATCACAAATGTAGACGAATTGTTTCATGGAAAATTTGACATCGCCAATGCCTACCTCCCGTACGATTTAGAAGATGACCCAACGCAAGGCTTCAATTCAGAGCCCAACGTCAGTTCTGTGGGTTTGCACTCCAGTGGCTCTGTTCTTGGATCTACAAGATCCTGTTTGGATTCTTCCGCTTGCTAAGACTGGAATTAGTTATTTTCATTACGGTACAAATTTCCTGCCCAACTTCAGGGGCAGCATATTACAAAATCTCATGGAGGCCATAAATAATATGTATAGCAAGATTTTCATTTAACATGTCAGCCATTGAAAAGAAATGTGATTCGTATGGACTACAAGTGGTTGCGCAAAGATTGACAACAATGCAATTTTAATCTTTCCAAAATCACGCAGATCTTTTGTTGTACCCTATGACACTGTATAAGAAAGAAGAATCACCGGGCATGTGCAAAGAGAACATTTTTTTGTAAATTTATGGGTCATATATGATTTGCATGAGTGTTTGGTTGTCCCACAGGGATCATGCGAACCATGAGGATATTGGGAGGATAGAATTTGAGGATAAAATTTGAATATTTAGGATGGAGATTTACCCTATTCACAATTCCACAAGTAATCCTAGAATAAATCCTTAGAGGAAAAACAAACTACAGGATGGGGTAGTAACTTCACAAAACTACTGCTCCCAATTGAACTTAAGTGGCATGCAAAGCCATTTGTTCAACCCCTAAATGAACTGTTTTGAGGCTGTATAGAACTGTACTCAATTGCCAAAAAAATATTGATGTTACAATAAGTTTAAAAAGCAACTCTATGTTATATGATATTTTAGTTCCTAAGAAATTTTTGTAACAAATGAAACAAATTGATTACTCTAAGATTGACAATGATACCAGGTCCTCAATTCAAATAACTAATTACCGATCAGTCAATATACTTAAAAAAGAGAGTATATGACAGGAAGAGCTCGTTGGTGTTCACAACAGAGCCCAACAAGACGAGTTTTAAGAAACTTGATAGAACGCTATGACGCTGTCCATAAGGTTCTTCAGGTTATTGCAGACCGTTTTATTTGTATACTTGGATCACCATTTCAAACTCCATGGTTTGATTTAACTTGCCAAGTCCTCTACGAACAGGCAGTTTTGCCTCAGAGCGGCTGCACTGTATGGTATCTTTGAAGGTGATTGGCTATTGATTTCTCATTGGTACAATGACAAATCAATAGCCTTGATGTTGTCGCCGGCCTCAGTATTGTCTTCTACTTTCGTTACTTAACCTAACCTAATTATTGATTGGTTGATCATTATTATTAATAGTAATCGAACTAAAACATATCCATTATATTGAAGCTAGAACTGAATATTTTGTTTAGAGCTTTAAGGATGCGATGTGATGTTAATAAATATGTACAATTGTACAATTTTGATTTGGAAGAAAACTGCAATAAATTAGCAATTACCTATTTTTAATGAATACTAGGTTCTGGTTGTTTTGGAACAACTAGTTTAGGTTTTCTGTTTTTCCAAGCAGCGAAATATATAGTCAATACCCGATAGAGACCGGCCTAATTTCTACTAATTTATACGAACAATTCTAGAAAGAGAAAATGGTTGAAAAACTGCTAAGTTAATTATACAAAAATCGTTATCAACGGATTACACTAACTTCAACAAACATTACAATTTTCAGAACTTCAACAGAGATCTGTTAACTCACTCATCGAATCAAGGTTACTCCGTAAATATAAATATCACAACAATTTAGTTTATTTTAAAATAAGTTTATTTTAAAAACGGTTTGTTACAAAGATGGCCAAAATTGAGCCGTATATATAATGCTTATCTATGTTTTGATAGGATATATTATTCCTGTTTTTACCGAAGATTTCTAATTACTGTGTGAAAAATGCTTATTTGGAAAAAATTTTAGGAAGATTATTAAAAACTTTGATACCATAGGTTCCTAATATGGGTCTCTAATCCTTCTTTACATGTGTGAGAAAGTGTCAGTAGATCTATCACAGAGACTTTATCAGAAACAATGTTTACTCATTCAATCGTTCTCCTCAGTTCCAGTTTCTAGAACAATATTTTCTTGGTACAGTCTCAAATTTGTTTTTATGTTGAGGAATAATTCAAGGTCAGTATTTATTTAGTTCTTTTCGGAAAATGCTTAAGTTCAATTTTTCTTTCCTACATCTACTCATTCCGACTAAGCTATTCTCCTGAACAGTACAACTCAATGCACATAGAGCAGAGAGTTTACTTAGGAAACAGCACCGCAAAATGATTTGCGGTACGATAGTTTTAATCAACTTGAGTTTCGCTGATTTGCAATCCTTTTACTAGGTTTGGTCTTTCTCCCTTATGATATTCACTTCCTGTATCTCTGATTTGATCAGTTGACGAAATATTCATGGTTGTTTTTTTTTCTGTTGTCTACGTAAACCTTCATTGCTAGCCAGCAGCCGCAAGTAGGAGTCCCAGCGTCCATAAGGTGAACAAAAATAGGCCAGACGTTTCTGAAAGTGTGTTCCACCACAAGAGCTGGAAATGAGTTTTTTTGCATTTTGTCAACCATTTTTTTATGAATCGAGGTGTTATGTCCAGCGTTTGAAGGTTTTGAAGCTCTGATCTAACCCTATTTAGCACCAGCGTCTTCTGCTCGTTTGTTTGAAGATTTGTAGGAAAAATTGAGATAATAAAAACTTCGTCAAGACTATCTGGAGTTCTGACTTTTATCATTGATCCACTTGGCTCTACACATTCTGCAGATTAAGGTAACATCACCGATCCGTTAGTTGGATGGCGTAGTTTTCCGTTGATCGGAGTTTGTAACAAGTGGATTTTGCCAACATTCACCCTCCTAGAGATTTTTTTTCATCTGAGTACGTTATATTGAAGAGGAATTGCTACTCACTTGCCGAACACAAAAAGTAGATAGAGTTATCCCAGTATACAATAGCAAAACTGGCAATTCAGATATTTCTCGTACACAAGTCTTCAATGCCGCCACCTCATGGTCTTGAAGTAGAACCGTTAACCTTAACTGATCTTCTGTGATCACCAACGTCAAAGATTTCGTGCAAAGTGTTAACTGTGACGTACTAGAGCGTGATATATATTCTTCAATGTTCATTGCTGCATATTTTTTGCTTCTTGACACAATTATTTAGTTCAAGCCTTTTTTCAGTGTTAGAATTTATGATAGGTTGTGGTAGCGCGATTGCCTTGTAGACGTTGTGAATAGGCTCTCCACTCTACATGGGAATCATCACTTTGATCAGGAGTTCAGTCGTTTTTGACATACACATTCTTGACTAGTGGTAAACTGTAATATAGACTGGAATTTTTCGAGGGCCTTGATAACTGTTTTCCGTCAAATTTCAGCAATGAGAGTATTTCCTGTACATCCAAGTAAGGTATCAGCTTTGCAGGTGGTTTTCCGTTCGCTAGAACAACCAGACTTGTAGCAAATTGTGTCTTCTGATCTTCCGTGTACAGCGCTTAATACTGTATCTCGCTGTGTATTGTTTTGGTCTCCAACTGACGTTGATTGCACTCTCGGCTCGGAAAGCAAACAAATAAATTTCCTTTTTTCCAGTGACCACAAGCTTGTGCTGGTTGTATGCCTTCCATTGTATACTGAAGATTGTCCAAGTTAATTTCCAGTCACCGAAATTTGTTCTCTGTGTAATTTGACACTCGATTGGTGTAGTTTCAAGATGCTGCTTGCTGGAACATTGACTTATTCGGTTTAAAAGTTGTTAAGGTGAACGGTTTGTGATTTGAGATTGTGTGGTCAGCATTCTAATTGTTCCGTGTTCTTTAGCACTTTGGCAGAAACCAAACTCATAGAAAAATCTGCAGGCGGCTTTCTCTAAGGTTATTGCAGTCGCTGCTCCCATCGCAAACTAGACAGGAGATTGTCTTAGACGCTGTATGAGATCTGTCTGGTTAGTAAAGATCCTCAATTCGTCGATTCGTCAGTTCCGTTTTGCTTCGTGCTCTGCCACACTCCTTCTTCATGGAAGATACTAAATTGTCAAAGTGGTGGAGTATTTGTAGGCGTAGTTCCTAGTTGTTGAAAAATTTTGAGTTGACACAACTCCTGTACTCTACTTCATAGACGACTGTTTTAAACTGAAAGACTTTTGAATCACCATGTTAAGTTGTCTTGAAAAAAGTATCACGATGTCAACTGCTCTATAGGAGTCTGTCCTAGACACCAGAGTTTGTGTTTGAAGTATAACATGAGCGCTGGAATTTCTACTTAGAAACTTTCGAAGACGTACCTCAGTTGCAGATATTACAGTCCAAAAAATTAACATCATGTAAAAAGTTACTGTTCCAGATTATATAATCGCTATAAATGTAGGAAAAAATACAGAGTATATTTTACTGCTTTTGTTTTTTTTGGCTAAAGTTGTCAAAGATAACTAAACCTTTTTATTGATAAACGAATTCCAATTGGATTCCAAAATGATTTCATTTCAGTCCCATTTCTGGAAGAAATGTTCTTATAAAACTACACCCCATTTTTTTATTTACAGAATGAAAATGAAAGGAAGCTCTGAAAAAGTACAAAAAGCCATTTGTATACAGACTCCGCAAAAGTAAAAACAAAAGATATATTCAAGGCCGAATTTAATCGAATATCGTTGAAGTTTCTTAGTCCATTCATTTGCGCAAAACAGATCTGCAATTATTGTCAAAATTAATATTTGTTTTCAAACCGCCTGTAAAGTCATAACTTAGTTAGCTATTTAAATTTCCTTCTAAATTAAATTGAAAAATCTGACATAAAACGCAAGGAGAGTACGTCTGCTAACATTTTGTCAATATTCTTAAATTTCTTAATATGTTTTAAGTTGGAAACCACATTTCAGCACCCGCAACTCAGACTTCACTATTCTGCTAATTAATTATAAAAAAATTAAAGAATTACATTAATGAAGTGAAAACACGTTATAATTACAAGTCTAATTGTTATTAATTTCCAGCGAGTCCATGGTCTCCTTCATTATCATAACCTAATGAAAAACACTTTTTAATAAATTTTCTCAAGTTTGTTGTTTATTGACCTCTGCAGATTGCTTTTACGCTGCTTAACCACGGCTGTAGTATCTTTCATGCCTAATTCGGTTGCATGTCACCCGAGTTCTCGACTGTGACTGCTGATCCCCGATTATGTTTTTTTGTCCTTGTTCAGATGCTCTAATGTCCACTGCATGTTTCAATTCCCAGAAATGTCCAACTGAATCAAACTGAAGTAAGTTTTTGGGCTAAATGCTGGCATTAACATCTCCAAATCTGTTTGTGTGCTGAAATCTCTGTTGTTTTGTTTCGCAATTGTTGAATTAGTAATCCAAGTGTCCTCATCGTCCCGCATTGTTAGTGGCTGTGGCTGTGTTGCATCTCTGATGCCCAGGTCGGTCGCTCAACGTAACAGCAAACCCCACCAGAGGCTCGTTGCAGAATTCACGTTTCGGTTTCTCCGTTTTTAGCCCGTTAATGAATGTGCAATGAGAAAGACGATCCAACTCGTTGGCATTGCTCCCAGTATCCACTAACGCTATGTGTTTTTGTACGTCAAGACCATACATTACGTAGCGGTGGGTTCAAAAACTGCTTCCATTTGAAACCTTTTCAATACAGCTCACTTGTCGAGGGTTCGCTTATAGTAAAATGCTTTTTATGACTGGTATGTTGCTGTCTGAGATCAGAGATAATTGCGGTTGCATTGTTGCTTTCCGTGGACACTGATTTCACGTTACGCAAATTCTCGGCAATTATAGCAGTGCAACGCAGACATCCTGGGGCGATAGCTTTCAGGTCTTCTCGGACTTCTACTCTGATATCTGTCTTGAACTGATTGTGACAGAAACCTGGTCGGGGTCTCAAGAATATTCTTCATGACCTGTGTATGTCTATCGTGTTGCTCTAGCATCTTTTTGAAGTTTCTGATCTGAAACTTGATCAATCGACAAAAAAAACGTGACTGCTCTTAAGTCAGCTGTTATTGATTCATCATGATCTTGTCCACCTTCTGTTCTTCTCACGTGTCCGTTTCATCGTCTTCGCAGTTGACTGGATTCCGCCTTACTGATGGCGTCTTGAGCAAGGGCCCGTTGTGTAGTCGCGTTAAAGCTCCGCAGTTCTTCCTTCAAGAGTGTATATCTGATTTCAGTGTCCAATATTCCGTACCAGAGGCATCTTTTTTTTAGCTTTCTGTCGTCCCGCGACTTTATAATGAGCATTGGCTGCCTCACCTAACTTACGAACTTGCCTTGAGAATTCTTGGATTGACCCTGATTCCAATAGTTGTAGAGTTTTGATTTCAGTATGCGGATTCCTTGACTGTGTCATTTGGAGTTTTTTTCACTGCAGGACTTCAAAACACAGTAACAATTCGTGGCATAACAAACCTGAAACTACAGTTCAGACGGAAAGTGAGACTTGCAGCAGTCACAGGTTTTTATGTGTTAACCACTCTTCTTCAAGGTCACCAGCAGTTCAGCAACTGTTCCAGGCAGTTCCGCAACAGGACATTTTATTCACTCAGACGGAGAATTCGAAGAAGACATTGCTTATTAGGGATAACAAAATTGGTCGGCTGGAAACCATGAGTAAACAAAGACGGCATCCACTGGTAAGCGGTCTATTGATCCGAAGGTAGAGAACAGATAGTTGTGGCACTGTAAGATGCTTCAGTAATTGAAGAGAAGCAACCTTCCGGAGCCGCGAGAACCTCAAACAGAAATAGATAACAACAAGATAGTTTTAAAAGACCTATCCCGACAACCTGTTTTAAAAATGCAAAGCGTTGTGTTGTTTATAAATAAGAGAAACTCCTTGCTTTTTTGTTAATATTTCATAAAATAAATAAAAAACTGACTTGACTTTCTTCACGAAATACCTTATTCTTCTATTTCTATATTTTGTTGATATACGTTATCGTTGAGATACGTTAACAAACTAAAATTACATTTCGTAAACAAATAAGATCACGCAAATTGAAAATTTGAATGTTAAGAAACAGTGTTTTTACCTCCCAAAATCATTGCTAGAAGTAACAAAAATGCAGACAAAAATTCAACAGTAAAACAACCATCAACATTATACAAAAAAAATGTAAAGCTTTTAAAAAATACCTGAACATTTTTCTCGCTTTTTGGAGCTCACAGGTTAATAGGCCTATGCATCTGTGCATGTTTCTGTTAACCAGCTTAATTTTTTAGCCACTATACTTGAGAGTGAAAAGAGCAGCTTCTGCATTGTAAATCAACGAGATAAAAATTACCTATTCTCCTGAAAAACGAAACTGAATCATCTTTTTATATCATTTTCTTTTTGTTCTATAAAAACTATGCTCGATAAGTATTTATTTCTTCCATTTTTCATCTTTTAAAGTTTTATCATGCGTTTTTATAAATTCCCATTTCATTCTATTTCACATAATCTCCAGTGTTAACAACCTTTGCTCGTTTATTTTTGGTACCACAACTACGTATGACAACCACATAATAGAATTTATTAACATTTGTTCCAATCTAGTTCAGGAAGAAGGTTTTTGTTGCAGAACGCTGGAAAATGTCTTCTACCGATGTTTTGTTCTTTTTCTCGTAAAGAGAAAATTGTTTGCTTACTTTTAAAACTTTTTCGAACATGTCTTCTATACATCTCTTTTCTCATTATATACATCTCTTTTCACTGATATTGCCCAAGCATTTAGATTGTGAGCTCCTAAAGCAGTTTCTGTTTCTTCATCCAATTGAGATCACAGGTTTGGTGTTCTCTATCCGATTTTGTAAAAAATGGTTACTAGCATTACGGCCATACAAAGATCTTTAGCGATATTACCATCAAAACTTGGACCATCTCATATTAATTACATTGTGTAGTAAACAACCAAAAGTTAAAGTAACAAAACTCTTACTTATTTTTGATTTTTAAGGATTTACTGCTGAAATCAATATTTTTCAAAAGACAATATGTTAACTTCTGATCCTTATTTCTAATCATTATCATAAAGAAAACATTGAAAACTATTCTAAAAATAAACTTCAACCAAAGTTTTTGCAAATTAAGAGAAAACTAAAACTATTCCATTCTACCCTGAGATCGATCTGAAAATTAACTTTAGGCGGCCTTGGCGGATTCTATATACAGTAACAACGTCGGTCCAGATTGTAATCGATTTCCAGGATGATTTTCTTGTGTTGTAAGTAATGTTTTTGTTTTGCGTTTGTTGGTGAATACGCAATACGTTTAATTAAAACGTAATAAGTTGGTATTCAATAGCTATGGTTCATTGAAAAACAAGACTGTTTTATATCTGTTGCATCTGGTTGAATATGTTGCATAGAGATCCTTCTAAGTGTTTGCATTTTTGTATTGCTATATATGGTTTCAAGTTTTGTGAAAAATTAATCAGTTTTCTCTTCTATCTGTTGTTTTTCTGTCTAATCGTCAATTTACTACGTCTGGGATAAAACTCGATGCTTTTATTTTGCGAAGATTTTACATGTCATGGTTTCAAATGCAAAATTTATGATTTATTGACTTTGAACCTCAGAAGACATAGAATATTTCTTTATTGAAGCTTCATTATGCAAGAAAATACCGGATGATTTATTTCTAATTCCAACTTTGTCTTGGTTATTAGAAGCTAGATCCTCCCATACATAGAAACCTGATTCTAACATTAACCAGTCTCGAATTGATAAACAAGATTACATGAACGTAAAAAATAGAAAATCACATCCGAGAACTGGAACCAAATTTTGTTTATCCTTGCATGGTATAATTAATTGAAATTGTTTCTCGCCGATTTAAACTTTTTGTGTTGTTTCTGCATTGATAAGTACAAAAAACAAGCTTAGCTCTGAATTTTATCAAAAACATTTCTAAAATAAGTTTGATTTTGTTGAATTTTCTTGAACCGTGCTCGGGACTACTTCAATGGTGTTGTGGTCTAGCACACGACAAGATATGTCTTGCATGGATAGTTTTGGTACAGTGCGGATGGTTTCACATTTGACAAAAATCTTGCCAAGGCAACAGGAGTTTCAAGTCCAATTTGATATTATAATTGCGAACATTTTGGTAACAAACGTTTTTATTAGTATGAGTTGCCAAAACGCAATTCTTAAGCGACTGTAAATTATATGACATTTTTTTCTTGCTGAATAACTTGTTTGTGGCAAAAATTTGCGCATAAAACGAAGTCAACACCACTGGTATGATTAAGTACCCTTAAGTAGCACACATCTTGTGAGCCCGAAGAAGCCATTAGAAACTCATTTCAAACTGACTAAATTAGTAATAAAAAACTATATTACTCTCACAGAGAGGGTTATAGTGGCAGAGAGGACTATAAATCTGTCGGTTATCCAAAATATAGGACAGTCCTATGATGTTTCTGTAGCACGGTTCAGAGAAGCACGCTACCTCGACATTGAAATAGTTTAAACATCAACCAAATTCTTGGAGGAGGTAGATAAAAAAATTCATCTCAGACTTGGGAGACCTTGAGGACAAACATTCACTTGAGAGACCAGACAGTATAAAAGCAAAACGAACAATGTTGTTAGGGAAATGACCCAGCTTTTGCTTTTCATAGTTCGGGAAATGCTTTTGCCAGCTCTTCACCAGGTAACAAGCCCTTTACAGTGAATTAACAGCTTCAAGAATACCTTCAAAAATCCAATTGAAAAATTCATTGTTAAAAAATGACAATGGTATCTGGTGTATTAGATTACTTTAAGCCAGACAGCAGAAATCCGTAACCGTCTTTGAACTAAAATTGTAACCACCGTAATGTTCGGCAAAATCGCAAAAACGTGAAGATGTAAAAACCAACCCGTAGCATGACCGACACAAGAACTTCTGCATAGAAAAAGATAAATCGTCTGTTCAAACATATTTAGAATCGGAGATGGAAATGTACTAAATTCGGGGAAACATTAAAAAAGAATCCTTAAAAAAATTGGATATAAGTGCAGGTAGCACAATGTCGCATATTTACTGCATATTTGGATAAGGATTGCTGAAGTAAATTTAGATGATAAAATTAGACGTAGTGAGGCCCATAATTGCCATCAGCTCACAATTTTCAACTCATTAAGTTGTGATTTTTAGTGGAATGCAACTTTGTTCATGCAGAAGCAATTACCAGTTGTGCAGCAGAAAACAAGGGTGGGCTAATTCGAAGGGCTATTGTACCTTCCGGAAACGTCAATCAGGTGTGCGATGAAAAAAATTCTGTAGCCTAGGGTAAAAGCACAATAGAAGCTCATAGCGGGATGTCAACCAAATTTCAGGTAGACCAGAAACCTCAAACTCTGCAAAACAGGCTCAAAGCAAAACTACAATAAATGGGGCCACAACGATTAACAAATCCCCATCTTACAAAATCCCCATGGGCTTCATATTTTTTGCAAAACTAATTAGTCTGACGCCTTCTACCAAACTGATCAAGAAGATGAAAAATAGGTATGTCCAATTTACATATCACAAGGAGCAATCATGATTTTCAGGCTTTCTTTTGGTCCAAAAGTTTTAGGGAATTACCTGAGCTGCATGTATTTTTTAGAATTGCTTTGAATTAATTCCGAAAGAAATCGAGGACGTGATGAAATTTCAGGGAGATGTCCTGGTAGATGGAAGTTTATGGCCGGATTTTACCATAAAATTTTGTGGAGGAAAAATGTATTGGATGAACTTTATGGACCAATAAATCCAAAATTTGCTTACAAAAATGTTACTTTTCGTAAAAGTGTAAACTTTAAAAAAAAACATTAAGTTTTTGTTAGCTAACCCTCTGTTAACCCCTACAACTTGGAGCCACTGTGACAACAGACGAGTTACAGAAAAGAAGAGACCTTTCATCAGCTTAGTCTCTGGGAAAACAAACAAAAACTCTGTGCCAAGCCAAACAGAATTACGCAAACATAGAAATGCAGGAACTGGCCATTGTCTTCCTGTTCATTTGTAGATTCACTCTGCAGACTGACCAGAAGCCTCTCATTTATTTCGTTGCACGACATGAAAAAAAGCCACAAAACGGAGTCAGATAGAATCACCAGATTGGCAATGGCCTTGTTATAAAACCAGCGGTGTGCAAGTACCCCATGCTGATGCTTAGAGAAGACTAGAAATTGCAGAGTTGAGCAGAACTCGAATTTACGGTTCTAAGATGTCATGTAAAGACCATATTTGGAATCAATTCCCTGATGCAAAAAATTTTCGAAAAACAATAAGATGCCCCAAGTGTCTCCAACAAAATCATCGCTCGTGGTTTTGTTCCTTTCCCCCTAGTAAGACCTGTTTTTCACTGAAAAACCCACACCGAATGGTAGCCTGGTGTCCCTGAATCAAACAGAACAATCTTCGATATTTAACTAAACGGTAAATTGCCATGAAAATTGGACTACACTGGGGAAAATAGCTTTAACCTTTAACTGAGGCAGAAATTGGTAAACAGAAAACGTTTTTTTTGTGCGAGATCTTTGTGAGGTTTGGTATGCCAAAAACCTCAGTATTAGATAATGACCAGGAGTTTATAGGTGTGGACATAAAACAAGTTTGTGATTCACAGGGGAGAAAAAGGATAAAATCACACAACTATCAAACAAGAGACAACGGACTTGCTGAGCTGGATATGTCCTATTCAAAGCAACACGGAATTCACCAGCGGTTCGAGTTAACTGCTTTTTGTTTGATGGATTGATAACCTCTTTCAGCGTGCCAACGGACTCAAACAGGACCGTGCTGGTTAATGACAACTGAATTGCTCGTTTTGTTTAAATAAAGACTAAAAATACTCTTAAATTTCTACTAACGAAGAAGCTTAGATGTTGCACCAACATATACCACTGGAGATGCTTCAATACCTGGAGGGTAGCGACTTTCTCGGAAAACGGGAGCACCATGTCGAAATGGAAAAACAAGAGCAAGGATTCGGAGAAGCTATACCAACCAGAATTATTTACAAAAAGAGAGGGATATGATCTTTACGAAGGAGTCCTGAAGTTTTCCATTATGAAAATTTAATCAGGCGAGAGAAAAGTTTAACTGACGATTTCTGATCTTCTGTCGATGATCAATGCCGACAAATTTAAACTTGATTCGAATTCGATCTCCATCTTGGCTTTATATATATATGTCCTTTGAACCTATCATTCAGATGTTAACAATTAACTTCTCCCAAGAATAGGAACTTGATTACAACAGTCCTTGACGTGAAACTGAAAACCTCGATTGCATGAAACGACGGACACATCTGCTCACGTTAAATCTACCCATCTGTCAGTTAAACTTTACTGGTCATCTTCGAATCTTATGCGTTGTAAAGTGTAACAAAAAAGCAGTTGCTCAAATCAGTTTGTTTTAGAGTTTTCAAAAAGCAAACTAGATTATTTGTTAGTTTAGCGGCAATAAGTCAGAGCGCTCTAGAGGGTTCTTCCAAGGCGTCATCAATGATTTTCATTTTTTGTTGTCATTTTAGGCCCCTAGTAAAAAGTTTTTTTCTTGTATAATTTATCTGAACAGCCAATGTTTCTTTTACTATGTGTATTCCTCCTAATCAATGCAATTTTTTCTAGATTGCACCTACAACTTCCTATGCAATGCTATTTCACATCTTGAAGACGTTTTTCAAAGAATTGCGTTTTATTTCTGGTTTAATCATTGTTTAGGTTGACTCGATTCTTTTCCTGCTTTAAAAACTATAGAAAAAAACTTTGGGGTTGTTCAAGAGTCGGATTTTATTCTGCTTCAGGAGCAGATACTCCTTCAAAACATTTAGATCTAAAGCATCATGGGGCACCTCTGTCAAAAAAGAATCTTTTTCGAGGAAAATTATAGCTTTGCATATTATGAACTGCTGCCTTGGTTGAAATAAAACGATTGGGTACTTGCAATCTTTGTCATACAAAAGAAAAAATGGGAAATGTCCAATTTGTTTATATTTTGTTGTGCTCAGACAAAGCCCTGGTACGGAAAAATTTTCGCCCACGTATTCCTATGCTGCACCGAGAATTTCGGAATAGCATCAGCCATGACCCGGTTGTGAAACTCATGCAGGCCGTTGCACCGAGTGTGCTAAGGTGAGCTCAAGATTAAATTATCGGCTTAAATTGAGCACCGGTAGGTTTGAATTTACTCTTATGCATCAAGCAGTCCCTTTCTAAAGAATGCTTTTGTCAAGGCTTCAGCAGTTCTGTTTCCCAGAATTAAAAAAACTGTAAATTCGCTGAATTGGTTGGTTCGTGAGTACAGGAAGATATTTGTACCCTCATAAACAAATTATCGGCTGCAACTTTGTTGAAATGAATCCAGACGTTGATCGTTTCTAACGATGAGCTGCTCTTACTTCTAGCTGTAGATCGCCATTAACACATTAAGGATTTTTCTTTTTTTGCTGGACAATTTTTGACGTATTAAGCCGCTTGAAACAATGTCACTCCCTGCCAATTGTTTTTTTAGTGTTATTTTGTAGTACCTGATTTTTTCCTGCAGATCAATGGATTCAAAAACAGTCGGATTTTAGTATTTGTTTCTTCCATACAACACTTCTGATTTACAACTCTATCTGATTTTTCTAAGATTTAAGGAGGGTTCCTTAATTACGTTTGATTGGGAGGTTTCAGGTTGGGTGCATAGGGGTTGCAGGTGTCAATGATAAATAGTTTTGCGCCACAACCAGCGTGGCTAAAGTAATCATTCCCTTCTTCGGTCATCTTGTCAGGACCCCTATCCCCCTTAACGCCGGCTTTTCGATCACGACATAGTACAAATTCAACAAAATGATGCCATAGTGCGTTTTATAATCTGCGTCATGCTCTCTTCTTTCTGTTTGAGGGTTGTTTTAGAGTAAACGGGGAACACTTTATGAGTTCGGGGTTTGAAATTTAAATCTTTATTGGTTTCAGAATAATTTCTAATAAACATGAGATGTTCTGTTTGCATGCTAGCGTCAATTTTGTTATCGAACTTGGGTCGAATCTATGCTAAATCAACACTCGTGTTTTGTAACACTTTCAACTGCGGTGTAGTCACCAAACATCTCTCTCTGCTCCCCTTTAATCAGTCGTCAAGGTTCGTCAAGATTTCCATGTTTTTAACCAGGGTGATGGTCCAACGGCAAAAACCGGGAGAACATACCGTTTATGATTTACCCAACCGACCACTGAGGCGAAGCATACTCTGATGTCAACAAATTTCGAACCTCATTATAACAGCATGTCTCATTTCTTTGCCTCGGTTAGAAGAACCTGAGCAGCTTGTTTTGCTCTTGAATTGTAGAATTTGATTGTAGAAAGGATTCTCCTTCAAAATTCACCGGCTACTCAACACATCATATGACATTTGAGATTTGAAGACAGAGCACCCAAATTGTTTTCACTTGCATTTTTATCTGATATAAATCAATCTGACGATGAAAATCTTTCTGGCAATTCTTTGAAAATTTCCGACAATAGTTAGGGAATCCTATGAATGAGCTCACTTCTATAATGTTAAGGAATATTTCAAGATTTCAAGGCTTTGATTTTCTCTTGATCGGAGAGATCCTTTGGACATTAAATTTTCTTCCAAATACGTGACTGAGCTCTGGTTCAAATTGCAAATTGCCAACTTGGACCTGCCAATGCCAAAAGTCTAACTCCGGTATTAAAATTGTGATAACATCTTGGAGACAAAAGTGAATTTGATCAATCCAGTGTAAGCGAATGCATATTTTGTCGTATTTCATTAAACTTATCTTAATTTGACATCGAATCTGTGCTTTTGCGGTTTATTGATGTCATATGTGCACTGTAAGGGCATTGTAGGGACTAAAATTGTTTCAATTGATCACATCTTCTAGTTCTAGTTTCACGAATGCCATCCTTGCCGGGGCTATTCGGAAAAGGAGCTCGTAATTCGGACAGAGTCTCCATTGTCATTCTTTGGCACCATTGGAATTGTTCCAAGTTTTCATCGGTTATAGCAAAAAATGCCGAAAGAAGGCAGCTGTTCATAGTGTCTTCAGCTCAGCATCAATGTCAGTTATTTTGGATCTTACGATTTTGAAAATCTGATTCTTTTTCCGCTGATGTTTGATTGTGATCTTAGCCTTCATCTGAATCTCAAAGTTGCCACTCATTTTCCGCTGCTGCACAAACCGTCATTTGTCTTAGTTTTTCTAATTTCAAAATAATATCAAACTGATTTACTACTTTCTAAGCCCACCAAATGTTGTATTGATTGAAAATTGACTACTTATATTCTTGCAAGATAAATGTCTCTAAAGCTTTGAATTGTTTTGTGTCTGGTATCGCTCTGTAAAACTTCCCTTTCAGCTTTGCACCAACATAAAAAAGTGCCAATAGCGCTCCCGGTTGTTGTACTGTTAAGACTTTCTTCTCGTTGATCTATGTATGATAAGCTTAACAACTGGCTCGTTTCCATTGACTTCAAACTACAGCCAGAGCCGATAGTACTAGCGATTTAGCCAACAAGTGGAACAATATCTCTGAACCGCTCAAGTTCCTGTTGGCTCTAGTAAGTTGTATGAAAAATATTCGGCGGATCTAAGGTACTGTCCAGTATTTGCGTGTTTCATTCAAGCTGTTCTAAAAACTGCGTGCATGAAATCCTTGATGGTTTTCTTCAAAATTTTACTGAGTTCTGTGCCCACATTTGTTGACAAATCTTGGGTTCTTTTTTTCCAATATTCAACGCTATCTCTTTGTACCTAGTGGACATTTCCTCTTTGACTCGGTCGTTAATGGGCATTCTCATTGTTTGCAATTGTTTCAAAGGCCATGGCTATTTCAGATGATGTGAAGAACATGCTCTTGACAACTCGCTGATGCTACCCCTTCATTTTATTTGGGAAGCCAGATATCTGTTCAGTGGTGGGAACGGCGCCATTTCGGTTGTTACGTGCAATATGTGCTCGTTCAATCGATGGTCCATGGTTGCCCTGATTGCATTTGATTGAATACTAATTTTGGAGATCACGGTTTTCGTAGAAAACGTTGTTGCTGAGGCGAGTGGAAAGTCTGGTCGCCGCATGTCCTCATCACAATGGTTTGCTTGTCAAGTGCCTCACAATGGCAAATCCATTGCTCGACGCAGTCAAGCTCCTTACTATTTAACGCAAAGGAACTAGAGGCGGGAACTACGATTCACTTGTAGTTGTTGTTGTTATTGATGTTTTTTGCAATTGCATTTGTCAAACGTTTATCAAATGGTTGGAATGGACTTTTGTAAGTCCCCTTTTTAAATTTCTCTATAACCTGCCAAGTTATTTCTTTTAAGGTTCATCTTCAAAAAAACGAAAGATGCCAGCTAAACTCTTTTTCCAGAACTTATGAATTTCAATGACTGGTTTCCCGGGGATTTAAAGTTTCTTTATTTCGTTTGATTTTTTTCGTTTTGATCTTCTATTGTTCTTTTATTTCCTAAACAGTCTTTTTCTTTACTACTTCAAAATCTTTTTCTCTTCCACTTGTTTTTTCTTGTTTTGTACCTTTGCAATGCACGCAGCTAGTTTGCCATTACCCCGCTGTAATTGACAACGAAGAGTTTGAAAAATTGGGTTGGGAAATTTTTCTATTCTAATCCCAATCAAGCAAACCAAAAATTCTGTTATAAAAGAACTAGAGTAGTGTTAAATCTGCTAGCCCACAATCCTAAGAAACGAAAAGGATAATAATAGTTACTTTAGTTACTACAGAAACTGATCTTTCGTTTCTAACTTATACGCAATAACCCATACATTACAGGAATAAGCAAGTCCGATTCCGAGATGTCTCTTTTCGACTAGAACTCGGTTAAATGAACAATTACGATTTAGCGGTAGGCAATACCAAGTTTCACACCAACTACACAAAAAGAAACACCTATAACCAAGGGAGCTACTAGTTTTCGCTAATGAAGAAAATCTTGTCGTTGTTCTCTTCAAAATACTACCACAAACAATCACTTGAAAAAGAAGCCAGAATATTTTGCCCACCTGGAAATCAGGGTTCCTGTAGACCACAATAGATGAATTTTCGGTTTGCACTTCCGTACTTTATGTGTTAATCCTGCTAGCCAAATCTACAACAAGCAGGCAGCTCTAGTATCAGCGAGAATTAGCTTGGCTAGTTCTTATCCAAGAGAAGCGAGGCAATTGATACTCTAAAAAAAATCTTCCGAAGCAGTCGACCGTCCTCATTTTTGATGTCTTAATCCGAAGATGTTTTAACTTCATCTGCGGGTTTTTCAATTGTTCTAGAACCTTCTGTCTTTTAAATGTAGATATGCAATACTCTGAATTAATGTAAAACTGCAGCTATAAGAGATCAGTCATATAAATAGAAGTCTTCAAATGCATCACAGACCTTATTTTTAACTATTTCAACGCTAGGAGTCAATCAAAGCTTATCTTTGAAATGATCTCCTGACTAAATTCTCCATATCTGTTTTGTCTCTGTGTCTACCCCAACTCAATCGAATAAATGTGAGAACGTAGATAGAGAAATTTGCAAATAAAGATAGGCTGTCAACGCAGGTTGACACGATTATTGTATATTAGCAAGTTAAACCTGAACCAAGACATTGGGTGAGCAAAAGGATTCAAATTTAGCCAAAAATTAATTAGCTAATCCTCAGATAATTTAGTCCAATGGCTAAACTTACATTGTGAAATGTTACTTCGAGGGCCTAAACTCTGCCTGACTGGAAGGGTTTTTGTTTATCCAAATAAAATGTGTCAGTTGTGAAAAAAATTGTTCCAGTTACATTTGTGCAAGAATACGTATTAAACAGATTTTGAAATTTTTAGTACTCTTTCAAGCTGTCCGGCTTACAAATTACATCACGCCCGGAAAGGGAATTAGTTTGAAATCTCGAGTATGATCTCCAAAGAATCTGTTTAAAAAAACACCAAAAGTAATTGCTATCTCGGTCCCGTTGTCATTATCTACTGTTCCCAATAATCTCCATTTTTCTTTAGTATTTAAGCCTAAAATTGCGAATTAGGCTATATTGACGAATAAGAAGAAACTATAGTTCTCAGATGCGTTGGATGACATATTCACATCCAGAGTTCATTTGTCCCTTCATCCCTTGCAAAATTTTAGAATTTCAGAAGAATACAATTGAGAAGACAAAAATTGAACGAAATTCGTATTGAGTACAAAAACAACGAAATAACGAGATTATTTTGTCCTTCGAAATACACACATGTTTCAAAAAAAAGTTATTCAAGTCCAATATTGGTCACAAAACAGTGTCAACTTTTTTGCTGGAACCAAATTGCAATTGACTTGTTTTGATGGGCTCCTGACAATCTCCGGGGAAAAATGTAGACCAAAGAGGTTTTGCAAAAAATTTGCAATAAATGTATTGAGCAAAAATTGCATTTGATTATAAAAGAAACAATTATGTAACTTTAATTTCAATAACACCCAAACAGGCATCTCTTAAGAGTATCTATTTAAAAAGTCTGATTTATCAGTTTTTATCTGTTGCGTCAAAGGTCTTCCGCAGTTTGAGCGGAACCTCTGCAGTACCGGCCAAATTTTTGCTCCCGCTCCGTTGAACTGTTTTTGTTAATCTGTTTCCAGTATCTGCTAAATGAAAATTTGTTGCTCTAAAAACTGTCGACATGAATGTGCAAATAGTCGATAACAATCTGCAAGAAATCAGCATAATCTAAGGATCCACCTGACTGATTTCCTCATATTTTTCGTGATCCATTAACAAATCGTCATAACTTCCAACTCTCGGGTTTTGCTCTGTGCAGTATGAACAACAGTCACAAATTTGTCTTGTGTTACTTCCATGGTCAAATCATTCGCCTTACTTATGTTGATGATTAGTCCAATGCAAGACAACCAACTGGCCAGAAGTTCTGGAGCAACTCTGATGTGATGATATCTGAGCATTCCCCTTTTTCCGCCCTGTCTGCCCAGAACATAAAATTCTCACTCTTTCTGTGCAGCGCTTACGAAAATTTTGTTGCTGCTTTCGGTGTCTCTTGAGGCTCACTGCGCGTGAGTAGTGAGAAATTGGTGGTCTGTTTTACACATTTGGTCTGTTTTACACATTTCCACCTAATCCGTTCAGCCCAAAACTCCGCCCCCATCGTGATTTGAACCTACGCCACCAATTTTTTTTTCTGAGCTAGAGGTTGTAACCATTAAAATTCTTTCTTATGTCAGGCAGCGCTGTAGGCAATTGATTCATTTAAACAACGCTATTGGCAATTGGTTCATTTCAAACCTCTAGCTTAGATGTTATGCAAGGCTACTCTTTTTTGCCCTATTGGAATGCACTGTGCGCGCACTTTTCGAAAGAAAGCAACAGTTCATAATTTAACAGCGAATATACTAGAGAAAATAAATATGCCAGAAAACAGAAGCAATTTGTTTTACTCAGTTTATCACAACAGTTTTTGAATTTTTACCCAAGTTTTCGTATACAAGCTTTTTGTTTGATCAGTCGAATTCTGTGTTTTTGTTATCAACCCGAAATTTCTTGCTGGAACCTTTTCTTCTACAGCACCAACCCCAATACTATTAGCAGGCCTCGACTCTCGTTCCATTCGTTCATGTTTCCTTGTATAGACAATTAATCCACAGAACTCCCAGAGTTTTATGGACACTTGGTTTACTCTCGTTTTTCTTGCGTCAGCTCGCAAAATTTTTCGTGTGAAAATAATATGAACTTTTATAAGTTTCGGGCTGGTACACGACAAAACTCAACCGCATGTAACATTTGTTAGTTAGCATGTAATCACCAATGATTTCGCAATTCTCACTGTCTGCTTCCATGATTCCGCTTGACTTGAATACTGTTGCTTGATGCACGGCATAATCAAGCAACCTATGAGCAAGTATATATTCCATTTGATCTGTTAAATGGAAGACATCCATCATTCGGTTGAAGATGTTCCTCGGGATAATAAGGTGCTGTTCCACAATAAGGTGCGTATTTTCGTATTGTTTCTCCTGATGGATGTTGTCACATCTTGGCTGTGAGACCGTGAGTATTTTTCCGTTGCTCCTCATTGTGTAAAGGAAATTGTGTCTCTCAAGGTCATACCGAATAAATTAGATGGCAACGTAGGAAAAATCAAATATTTAATAGTAAATCTGAACCAACTGCTTTGAAATTAAATTTACGACGACTGATGCCTTGCAGCTGCTGGTTGGTTTTTACTGCTGTCAATCCTTATCTGTTTTTTGCTTCACCTTACAGTTTTCCCCATTGAAATTTTTATCGATGATCGAACAATCGTAAATTTTAGTTATCTTTGCAGCAAACATGGCGTTCAGCAATATTCGGAAGAAAAGTTGTCCTAATATTTGGGTTTGATGTTTATTTCATTGATAAGACAAAAACCTGGGCAAAACTTTTAACCAAGAGTTGAATCTCTTTGTTGAACTTCGTTTTATGGTATACCCTTCGCACTATTGACAAAATTTATTGATTTCATAAAATTTTATGATTCCTTAAAGCTATGACAAAGATTTAAATCGGTATTTCTGAAAATGATGAAGCCATGATTCTTGAATGTTTTCTGATTAAGTATCTCAGTAAAAACTGAGTTCAATGATATTTAATAAAAGATACGTGAGTGCCTGTATATGGGAGAAAAAATTATGAAATCTATGAAAAGTATGAATAAAGGGAAAACTCCATTTAAAAAATTAGTCAAAAAGATGTCGGAAAATGGTTGCAGCTGGACATTTTCCAAAATCGGCTTGACAAATGACCACTGAGATATAGTTTTCTTGATGCCTCGGACCGAGACCCTCACGCAAAATTAGAGGTTCTCCAGCTGCTGACCTTGACAAATTCCCTCTTGGCTCAGGAATCGTTCCTAGCCCTATACAAAATGCAGGGTCCACTCAGGAAGAAGAGCAAATTCGGACTAAGTGTGTGAAGGGCTTAATTTTTGAAAAATTTCAAAAAATTTGTCAACATCACCCAAAGGGTCCCCCTGTGAAAAATTTCAAAATTTTTTGAAAAAACCCAAATTTTTTCAAAACCACCCAAAGTTTTCAAAATTTCTCTGCTTTAGGTTTCACAATGTAAATTTGTAGCACTTGTAGAACCTCTTTCAAAACCAGACGCGATCCAATAATTTATCGGGAACAGCAACACATCGCCGAGCCAAGTCAATCATACAAAAGCGGCGAATGCTCCGGTTACTATACTACATCGCGTAGCTTAGTCAGACATTTGAGGACATCACCAAAAAGATTCCCCCTTTGATAATTTTCGAAAACTTACGAAAAGACCCAATTTTTTCAAAAATACCCAATGAGTCCTCCCTTTGAAAGTTTTCAAAATTTCTCTGCTTTAGATTCCACAATGTGGAAGTGTAGCAGTTGTAGAACCTCTTTCAAAACAAGGCGCAATCTAATAGTTCATCGGGAACAGCAACACACCACTGAGCCAAGTCAATCGTACAAATGCGGTGAATGCTTCGGTTACTATACTATATCGCGTAGCTTAGTCAGACATTTGAGGACAATTCATAACAGTGGACGTTACCAGAATTGTTCACCATGTCAGACATTTTTTCTTCACAACAGAAATTAAATGACAATTGAGCTTCAAATCATGAAATCAACGATACATTAACCTACCGTGAACGAGTCCAAAAATCTATTCGTGGCTGCTTTCAAACATTCCGATTCAAGCCGTCAAGTGACGAGGTTTGCAGCAAACGAATTGAGTTTAATTGGTTTTATTGACAGCCACATAGATTCGCAGACCATGAAACTTTCGCTGTGTGTTTCAATTGATTTTTTTAAAACCCATAACTTTAGACAAAACCACTTCCTACTTCACCAGCTTGGACATTGTTTGGCGAAAATTGACATCAGAAGAATATTACTATCATATTGACAAAAATATGACTCAAATTAATATCTTTTTTACGGGTGGTAGTCGTTGTGTTATTGATCGAATGAAAAGTCTTGATGTGAAAACGGATAAATAAAGTCCATTGAAATTTGCAATGTATATCATGACTCCAAAGACATTGGAGAGTTTTGCGAAGAAGTGTCCTTAACATCAAAGTTTGAGCAATAGCTTTTTTTGATTTTTTGTGTTCTGGCCGCGCTCTTTCCCGTTCAATAAAATCAACAACATCCGAGCAGCTATCAATCACACTTTGTTGACCTGAATTTCAATGAAAAGATTATGCCAATGCCTCTCCCAGCTAATCCAGCTTTTTAGAAAATTGTAATCTAGCAGTGAATGTCTATGGACATAAAGGGAATGAAATATTTCCTGTCTATCTTACGAAGCAGAAGAGTGTTCAAATTACTAAAATACATCTTTTGATTGTGTCAGACGATTAAAATTCTCATTATTGTTCTATCAAAAATCTCGGTCAACTCCTGAAGACGCTATTCCGAGCAAACTGCTAGATCCAAGAATAATGTCCGAAAATTTTGTGATTGGTGTCTGCAGTGTATTAACAGGGGCAAAATGATGCAGAAAGACGAATTTGCTTTAATCAGGAGCCTCTGCCGATCCAAATGCCAAACAAGCTCGAAAAATTGCAATTTGAAAGCTTCAACCGACAAATTTGGTGTCGTTTTGTTGTTTACGCTGACCTGGAGGCCTTTGATGACAGAAAATTCTTTTTCACCGATATGTTGCAAGATTATTCTGGAAGCAATCTAAACAACATGGGTGCTGCCACCCTGAATATCGAAGATCAGTTTCCTTGCAGTTTTGGCGCATTTTGATAGATATAAGAAGTGGGAAAGCTGAGAAACAAATTTCCTACCGCTGAGAACAAATTATTGGCGAAATGATATAAACCTTCGGGAGTGGCTGGAATGGGCTTATCAGGAGCAGCAGAACTTCCGAAAACTCAAAATGAATTTGGTAGACAAAGCTAATTTTTGGCATCTTGGACTGCTTCTTGCTGCATATGTAACAAAGATTTTGATTGTTGTGAAGAAGAGAACAAAGGTGATCATCATTCTCATTTGACAGGAAATATGGCTTTGCTCACAGGAATTGCAATATTAATTGCAGTGTGATGAAATTTGTACAGTGTTCTTTCACAACTTGTCTCGCTACGAATCTCATCATAATATTAAGGACTTGGAAATCTACGATGGAGAAGAGTTAAATGCATTTGCTAAAAAAGATGAGACCTTTATCGCCCTTTCGTTGCGTATACCAATTGGAAGTTACGTCGACAAAATGCATCAAAAGTGATTTACGATTTCTGGATAGTCTGAACTTCATGACGTCTGAGTTAGACGCACATGCACAAACACTCTCCTACGAAAACCCTAGTCTTCTGAAACAAAAATTCTCTCCTGATGCAGAGGAAATGTTTAAAAAGATTAGGAGGAAAGGCTTTTCCCCTATTGCTACTTCGACACATCTGAAAAAATTGATGCCCCCTATCCAGAATATGGTCCTGACAGGGTCAATACGCTCTCAGGAAAGATTGACATTACTCTGCAACCGTATCAGGAAGCTCATGAGATGTATCAATTGATCGGTTGCAAGAATTTTGGAGATTATCACGACATTTACCTGAAAACTGATTTACTTTTGCTTGCAAGTGTATTTGAAAAGTTTCGTAACGTCTGCTTGGAGGTCTACAAGTTGGACCCTGCTTGATTTTCTAGCGCTCCCAATTTAAGTTGGGATGCGATGCTAATGACAACTGGTGTCAAGTAATAATTGCTGCAAGACTATGACATGCTGTTGTTCTGCGAAAAAGCAATCAGAAGGGGGCTGAATGGCGTCAGATCTTTGCGGTACTTCAAAGCAAACAACAAGTATATTCCTGACTTCAAGATCAATGAAACCGTGGTTTTGGAGCTTTCTTTGATGTTACTTCTCTGTACGCTGGTACAATGATAAAAAAATGCCGATTGGTTCTTTCGAATGGGATTGCGAGGGAGAATACATATTCATTGTTGAAGTTGATCTTGCATATCCATCTGAGTTTCATACCGAACATCAAGATGTACTACTAACTCCCGAAGAACTTGTGATACAGTCTGATTGGCTGTCCGAGTACTGTTCTGATTTCAATGAGAAAATGAATGAGGATGTTTCAACGCTTGTAGAAACAATTTTTGATAAAAAGAATTACATTTGCCATATACAAAACCTGCAGTTTTATATCCAGAACGGGATTCAGTTTGTCAAAATTCACAAAGCACTCAAATTCAAACAGTCAATATGGATACCATCATATAGAGAGAAAAACACAGTGATGCAAGAGCAAGCCAAGAGTCCTTTTGAACAAATTTTTTACAAATTGATGTCAAATGCTTGTTTTGGTAAAACAATGGTAAACAAACGAAACCACCGGAATGATCAATTTGCCACCAACAAGCAAGAAGCAATGAAGTTTACCAGCCAACCCAACTATAAATCTCTTCAGATTATCAGTGAAAATCTGTGCTCTGTGTCCTTGTCACAGCATAAGATATTTTGGGACAAACCCACGCAAGTCGGGTGGCTATCCTAGATCTTTCCAAGTTGAGATGAAGCCGCGATACGGACAAAAAATCTTGATGACGTTTAAAGACACTGACTCTCTTTTTTACCGAATTGAAACAGATGACGTCTATGAAGACATGAAAGAAATTGAACGCCTCCTCGACCTGTTCGACTATCCCTCAGATCACCCAATCAACAAAAAAGCTCCTTTGACAATGACGAACGAGCTCAATAGACAAATACTGGAGGAGGCTGTCTTTCTGCGTTCGAAAATATACAGCATCAAGTACCGGAGTGGTGCTAAGCAGAGCGCAAAGAGAGTGCAAAAAAGTGTAAAAAAGAGCTTGGACCATGGCAAGTTTGTTAACTGCTTGAAAAACAGAAAAACTGAAAGGGCGCCAATGACACACATTACGTCAGAGAACCATAAAACTATTGTAACAATTACGAACAAAATTGCCTTGAGCTGTTTCGACGATACACGATACATTTTTGAGCCAGGTATAGATACCCTGCCACATGGAAACTTTTGGCTGAACCAAGAGAGTGAGGATGCAGAGTCAACAATACATGCAAAGGGTGACCGTGAATGTTTACTCTGTCAGTTTTGTGACATTGATGGTGGCGAAAGCAGCACCGGGAGTGCATCAGACTGCAGTGAGCTGTCGTTAGTTGGCCAGCAGAATAGCAGAGATGAACTTGAATGTTTCAACAGTGCTGCCTCAAATGATACCTTTGCTACACATGTTCCAAATCCCGGGTTTCTTCAGCACGACTTGCACGCTGACGGTGACGAAAGCAATTTTATTGATTGGGATGTACTAAGCACTACTGACGACGTTGAAGAAAGCGACAATAGTCGTAACCCCTTCATTGATGACGAAGCAATCGAAGAAGCCGATCGTGTTGACGATTTGGCAAACGATGAAGATGGTTAGAATGATGATGGTGTTTATGTTGGTGATGATGTCGATGATGATGTTAACTGTGGTGGTGATGGTGACGTTGACAATGAGCAAGCGGAAGAAAATGATGTAAAGCTTCAGGAAGCGGATGAGGTTAACGACCCTGCTGGATTCAGATTGTATATCAGAAGAAAAATGTATTTGAACAAGTTACATCAAAGAAAAACTATAATCTGTACGTAATCTAGAATTAAAAACCCGCACCAAATTGATCTCACTCATAATTTTTATGTCATTCAAGACTGAGGCACATTTTGAGCGAAACTGTTCATCAGATACAAAGCACTTGCTATTCATATTGGTATTCACTCTGGAGAAAAACAAAATAACCTCGTATGTACAATATAATCCGCAAAGGTTGAATGATGCTTTCTGGACTGATGATGATAATTCGTGCAAAATGTAGACCTCATTTTTATGTAACATTTGTAGCCTGGTATAAACATCGATAAAGAAAGCAAGTGGTGGTATATTCAGACTGATCCAAACAATAACATTTTAACGCAAGTTACACTTTTTTCCTTTACGAGAAATTTTTATAGGACTGTGGAACTGTTATTAGTAAAATCCAATGGGTGCCTTCCATGTTAGATTTTGATGTGTTTATTTTTTGAAATATAGAGCGCTTTTTTTGAATCTTTCGGGAAGTTTTCTGCCGACCAAACTCCTCTGAAGGCGAATTTAAGTTTCGGACTTTTTTTCACAATTGCAGTAATAGAACGGTTATCCATGAGCTTAAAAATTGCTTTTTAAAATCTGCTTTTTGCTAATGTCTCGGGCGCTGTTTATGAAGACTTGACTAAGAATTTCACCAATCAAGTAAAGCTCTATAGCTTTTGTCAGAGCTGTCTTGAAAGAAAACTCGAGGGTAGTTGGTGCTCCAATAAAATCAGGAAAAAGTGTAAGTCACTTGGAGGCTTTTTGCGGGGACGTCAAGACGAACATTAGTACAAAATGATTGTCAAAATTGTCAAACTCGATACAAATACCACCGTTTTTAAAACCTAAAGCAGTCAGTTTTCGTGATACAGACGAGAATTGTTTTGAGCATCAACTGGTGATCCAGCGATTGGCAAACCGTTTCTGCGACTGATTTCCAAACGTGTTAATCCAAATTTGATGTAGTGGAACAGGTCAGATGCTAAGGTACCCCTGAACTTTGCATTCGCTATCATGCAAAATGTTATTCAACGAATTAGTTCTGATCCAAAAATGGACTCCTTGACAAAACTATTTTGACACGACTGAATAATGTAGCTTTTGCAGAGACTCTCGATGTAAGGATACCTTGCTGAGGTTTCAAAAGTGCACGCTCAATAGAGAGCTTTACGGATTTCTTAATGCTAATTTTTCTCACGAAAATTGTTGCCTTTTTGACGTTCACACAGAATGATTTTTTGGCGTCATCGCCCAAGCCAATGAGACTGAACTCGTTGCTGAAGCGATAAAGCTGGATCCGCATACTAATATCTGGCAACAAGAGTATTTCACACGTGAAAAAAATCGACTTATAGAGCTCCATAAAAGTTGATCCGATAATCGAAGTCTACAGTTGTTTGTAATCGTTTTGCGTACCACTCTGTTGTAGTTCACGAGTCGTCTGGATCACGATTGTGGGTGTAGACTTGACTGGCGGCCCACGTTTCTTTGCTATCTTTGTTTGTGGTCGACTCAATCTCTATGAATGCGCGATAGTGATACGTATTGTTGCCGTCTGCTATCAGGCAACCGTACAAGTAAAGCTATAGTTGCGAGAACAAACTATGTAGCGTATTGTTTGTGAAAAAAACTGCCATTCATTTTAGCTATTCATAAATGCTTGCTACAGAGAGAAATGAACGTAATACACATCAATACAATTCCAATTGCCCCACTAACGACAAAATCTAGAGTAGGCCCATTTGATCCGTACTGCGTGAAAACCTCTTGATCGTAAGCACCTTCATAATTGACCGAAACACTAGGTTCCTAAAAAAATCCAGAGCAGTGTGAGTTACTGGGTTGACAATGTCAGTGGCTAGACTTTTGAAAGATGCGTTGTTTGTTAAATTCCAAATTTGAAGGGATATCAGCTGTGGAAGCTGTGGAGAGTCGACTGCCTTTTGAGGGTGATTCGGAGCAAGTTCTGGCGGTAGGCTTCCTCTGTTTTATTAACAATTGTTATCTTTTGTTTGCTCGAAGCATTACTTTGCGCGCGACCCTTTACCCGCCCACACGCGCCGGTCCGCCCGACCGCGCCGGCCTTCCGTGTCTGGATGCGCCCCTTGACAACGTGCGAGCACCCCGAGGGGCGCTCGCACGTTTTTCAATAGTTTGAGCAATCAACTTTTTACAGAGGTTTTGAGGGCACACATAATCTTCTTTTTTCCTCGCAAAGTCTGACCCAACTCTAGAATCGCTGCTTCAATTAGGTTGCGTCCAACTTTTTTGGCGAGAAGCAGGGCATATTTTGTCGAAAGAGGAAGTGCTGATCGTCCCACGCGCACAGTTAGGGCCCCCAGACCAGCTGCACCAGAAATATTTTGCCTTGCCTGTCCACCACTGTATGTTGAGCTAGCTCGAATTTGTTCCTCGTAGTGTTTTTCCATCACGAGAGTTGGTAAGCTAGTTGGCTGATGAGTGAAAGCGACTGTTTTTTGATTTTGATATGGTCAAAATGATGCTGCAGATTTCCTCTTTAGACGAAATTTTAGAGTTAGGGGTGTTCGACTGCGTGAAAATAAAGGAACTAGACTACCCATTTTGTTCCGTAGAAGGACAGTTATTCACTTAAAGGCTGATTTTACAACATCTTTCCACTGCAACTTTGCAAGTGAACGATAGGAATTGGCGGACACTCTTCTGTCGTCGTCATGGGTCAATGTAATGCTACAAAGGAGAGACGTACTCTTGTCAACCAAAACCTCATTTTGATCCAAGTCGCAGTCAACTAGGTCGCAATAAATCAGCTTTGATGTCCAACAAGAAACAGCTACCGGGCTCGTAGTTTTTGAACGATTGCACACTCAGTGTAGTTATACCCAAGATATTTAGCAAATCGATAGATACCAATCGAATAAGGGATAGAGATGTCTTTTTTGCTGCCGGTTCTTGGTTTGATAAAGAGCTATTATGCGCTGCATGTATCTCTAGGCGTTGATTCTCCCTCCTGACTGTCCAGGAAAAAGGGCCAGCGACTTTTTCATAGTGTTGATTGCCTTCTTACATAGCTCCGACATCAGTTCATCAACAGAACTGTGTCGGCCAGCGATTATTTGATATCGACGAATGCACTCCCCGCTCTCAGAGTCATAGTCTTGGTCGCCAGACCAGTTGAGAAAGACAAGTGTTTGTCGCGAGAGTTTTTCTCAGCGCCCAGAAGCAGTTGTTGTTTCTGTTGTATGACTACTGTTGGTGATGCTTGCAACAAGTTCTCTTGTTTGATTTCCTCTTGATCCTCCTCGTCCATTCTTTCAAAATTATCAGTGGATACATTTCCAGAGACGTCGTCGTTGAACGCAGAAGCATTGGTTTCAAATGTTCCGTCAGTAATGTTTTTGATTATAGACTTGCCATGAACCCAACTTGTTCAGCTCAATGACATTTGGTAAAAGAGTTGTGAAGCGTGCTAAAGTGTTTTGCTCATAGGTTTCCATCGAAGCAATGGTGTTCAGATTCAACGTGGACCCCTACCGCATTCCAGTGGTCGAAATATCCGAGACAGCCCTCCTATTTCTTGATACTTGATAAATTCAGGTTCATAAAAACGCCTTAATATTAATTCGCTAGTTTCGTTAGGGACCACCCAATATGTAGGAGCATTTTTTGTCAAAATGGCTGAAATATGAAATATCTCATGGCTGAATTGCACCCTGTAACCTTTGTAAAACAACTCCAAATTTCTTCGAAACCTCACCGTGTCTCCAATTTTAGAAAGGGACTTGCGCAGGTTTTCATTCAAAGTCAAATACACCAAGTAACCCACGTGATCCTGGGTTAAATCTTTAGGGGCCATTCCTATTCCGCAATTGGTTAGAGAATTTGTAACTTGAACAAGTGTTTTGCATTCCGTCAATGTGCTTTTCTGTTTGATGCTCATTCATGTAACGAAAAATTAAAGCTTTTAGTGACCTTACATTCCGTTCTGCGAAAGCACTCTTCTTTTCATTGTAAGTTTGATAAATGGTAAATTTTCTCGATTGGCAGTATTTGGCAAATGCACCCAAGAACTCTTTACCGTCATCAGCCCATAAGCGCTTGAAAACAACGCCACTGTTTTTAAAACCCCTTCTTTTTGTAATCATTCGGCAAAATGCCTGTTTTGTTGTTATTGCTGTTTTGTTCTTCAATGCTTCGACTCTCAAATAGCGGCTCAGAGTGTCAACAGCCACCAAAATGTACCTAACACTCTTGTTGAACGACTGGACAGTTTGCAGATCTGCGAAATCGATTGAACAGATTTCGTTCAAGCGATATGATAGAACCTTTAGGCGTGGGAAATTATAGTTTGTGTAAGTGGAACTTGTACATAAATAATTTTGAACAGTTGATGCAGACAACCCGGTTATTTTGCGAGTTGTTTGGAGTTCTGCTAGAATGGGACACGTCAGATTAATATCTGTGTGCTTTATAAAATTTTGGATTCACTGTCAGCGCTTGCGAAACTACTCTCTCCCGAGAACATCTTGTGCAAGTAAACGGTTCCACATCGTAGTCTCTGACACTAGCCTAACCACTGCAGTCAAAATGGACCCAGCCACAAATGGTACACCAGAGCAATGGCTTTGTTTTGGTACTCTTTCAAGAAGTCTTGCTACATGAACCACAAATTGTTTTAGGGTCCTGAGTTTGGCTCCACGCCGCCAGTTTTTAACAAGGCAGACAAAAGTAGGCCGCAGAATGTTGGCCAGTGCATCAATTAAATATTGAGGAGTGAAGAATTTGCTCTAGAAATTGGAAAGCCAGGTAGGCGTCGGAGTTGTATTGGGCGGATCCTGCCACTGCTCTCCTTGACCATAAGGCGTGCTAGATGCCAATTTCTTGGCAAAAGTGTTAGCGACAGGATGAGGTAATAACTGCAGTTGCGAAATAAGCTCAAGGTTATCTTTTATCAATTTTTTGTTGGGACTCTGTATATCAATGAAGAACACAAGTAGGTTACTAGAAGGTTTTAGATTGTCTTCTCCTTGTATTCTACCTCATTCCCTGTCTAAGGTAAAAGTTCTTTGACTAAAAATGTTTAAAATACGCTTCTTTGGCTCAATAATTCTACTGCTCATTTCATTTGCCAGCAGAATATCAAGTACCTTGTGGACTGCTTCGTCTGACATAAAATTGTTTTCAAGCATTCTAGCACCTTTTTGATCTGTTGTGCCGCTGCAGGACCAAAATCTTTAATTGCATTGTTGTTAGTGACAAGTTGAGATGAAACGCTCAAATTTGCATTGCCGATGAGTTGGTTTGACTGTTAGGGCTTGCACTCAAAATTTCTTTTTTTGCTTGTTGTGATTGGGGGGAAGCTGCTCCTTTATGTTAACTCTGGAATGTGTCAGGGACAATAAGTCGTTTTAATAGTTCAACGATACGATAAAAAAACATACTTTTCAGTCCCGACCTGTCTCTTCGTTTCATTCTTGACAAATGAAGCAGGACGTCTGGAGCAATCGTTTTTTCGAGTGCTAGTCCCAGATTGGTCGCCAAAATTTTTTTCTGACATATGGTCTCAATATTGTGACGAAAGCGTTTGAAAATAACATTTTTATTTAACACGCAAACGTTTCCCTTAACCAGATTAAAATCCCCATATATTAGAAGTTTTTTAAATGTTAAATCGTCAAGAATCAAAATCAATCTCTTGAAAACTGGTTTAACAGCTGTAAGAGTCTGAAAAAATTTTGATTTTGTGAAAGACTCATTAAGTTCAATACGATGGGAAATTTTAGAGTTCATATGGAATAATTCTGGCAAGTTGCCCCTAGCTCAAATACTGAAAACTAGGCCTAGGTTTTTGTCACAGCGGGGATCCAAGTCAATCAGAAGATGACCATAGGGCACCTCTGTAGCTGATCGGTGAGCAGACAACAAAAGACCTGAATCTCCCAGCTGTCATCCCAAGCAGTCAATTTGGTTGATGTCATGAGGGCTTTTTAGCAGCAGCAAGTGGGTTAGGTTCAAGTTGATTGTCTTTGAGTTTGGTTTTTTTTATTATGTTCTAGGAGAATAACGTGATGATTTTTATGGCAACCGGACGCAAACAGGTTCAAAAATTCTAATAAATTGGAGAGTTCGTCGAACACGTTACCAAACACCAGAAGGTGGCGTTTGGGATTCGACATCACCGCCATCTTCTTTCAATCCACGCCATTGGCAAAGTTGATCTCATTGTGCCTTGATTATGAGGCAATATCATCGTAAACCGGCGGCCAATGCTGAAAGATGTAAGTTATACAATCAGAATTCGGTCGAAACAATCGACGGTGATTCACCAGTAAATCTGCAACAATTTGTGTTTTTCCGCAACCACTCGGATCTACCACGGCCATCAGGAAGCGTGGATCGGTGTTTAGGATTTTGTTCATCTTTTTATGTTACGAAACCTTATCGTTTGAAGGGCGATAGTGCGGCGCTGTGGGGTTGCTTTGGTGTAGGAACAAGACAACCAAGAAGAAAACAAAGTATTGATCAGAATGGGGGGTTACTGTACTGATTATACGTTATTGAAATAAAACAACAAATGAAGCAATGAGTAAGAGGAAAGAGTGTAGAACATATATGATTAGAGAACGCTCTATATGAGCGCAACAAATCTTCCAAGGTGGTTGCTCTTGATTCTGGTTATCTGAAACCATCTGATTCCTGAGATCTATTGCGCTGTCTGGGTAGTCTGTCATTATCAGCCAAATGTTACACGCTGAGGTGGTTTGATGGACCAATTTTGGGACTAGCTCTTGATATAGAAAGAAAATGCTACAAAAAATTTTAGGGCCTAACGAAGCAACTTGAGCTCTGAGAGTGTTAAATCAATTTCTGTTTTGATAATAGGTCTTACCACCAATTTTTTTGTAACACTGCTTCTGGAGAATGACTTCAGTTTTTGTATTAACTTTTATATTCAGGAGCTTCTATATTCACTTCGCTTAGGCTGCACTCTGGATCAGTTGTTAAATACAATGGGAGAAAGGCATTCTTATTATCTGAGTTGTTTTTGAACAGAGAACGGCGAAGGGAAAATTTCTGTTTTAAGTTTAGAAATTATGAGTAGGCATTGAAGTCTTATCAGTAGTCTGTTTGCTGTGACAAACACGTGTCCGAGTTTTCTTTTTTTTCGTCTGATGCTTCGTTGTTGATAAAGTCTTCCCAACATTCCCAGCAACTACATTGCGCCTCTGTGAGTCTACATTCGTACTTTAAAACGGTTGAATGTTCTGAAATGCTCACACTCCCCTAACCAGCGGCCAAAGCATCAATAAAAATTTCAAGCGACGATTTAAATGGTGATTCGCTGCTCTGAAGACTACCCAATTTTTGCAAGAAGGCGGCGCTGATCCTCGTTAAGCGTAGTAAGTTACAGGGGCCGTACGGAACATGTTTTTTTTTCATTTTCTAGACAATATCCATGTTTTCGTTCGTTTTCGTGTCCAGTTTAGGCTCAACTGCTCTTAGAAAATGTTCAGATTGTCCTCCGCAACGAACAACGTCGACGGCACCAATCCCAAGAAACGGATTTAGAAAAGTTTGAATGGGCGACTGGGGAACAAACATGCGTGTCCGTATTTCAGGCAAGACCTTTCCTTCGTGACGAACGAAAGCCTTGATTGTTTTCTCCATTTGCTTTGGTTTGTCGCTGCATACCGTTGTGTTGTTGATCTGAAGTTTAATCTTCACACCAGCGGAAGCAGCTACCAGCGCTCTCTGAGCCAGCCTCATGAGACACAACCGCAAAGTCGAAATCGGTGTGAGCATCAAACCACTGAGGGAGGCCACGAGTTTGATTCTGGATGGAGTGTGAAGCTTCAGTTGCTTCATGTTTTCTCTTCTTTTGAGAAACGGCTGTTTTCCAACGAGAGTTTTACAGGAACAAGTAATTTTTGCTAAATATATAATGAAGCAGTAATTTGTCGAAGAAAATTCTGAATTACTCATCTATACAACTGATTTAGAAGACAACCTTGATGCAAATGAAACGGAGAGAGAAAAATTTTTTGAAAGATATCCATATAAAACATCCCAACTTTTGTTTACGAATGGAATTATCTATTAAAGAAAAGAAGACATCTCGGTTTTTCAGGATTCGAACAACATTGAGGAGTAGGATATATGTGCAGCATTTAACTGTGTTTAGCAATTCCTGAAAGACCAAGGTGCCTTGGTTTTGAACAAAACTTCAAAAAATTTTATATTTGGATTGATAATAAGAGAAACGGTAATTTCTTACTCGAAGTGCTTTGTTCGGGAACTAATATGGACTCAAGGAGAACAACTGACAATGGGAAATGGGTTTAAAAAGGCTATAAAAAGGCTCTTTAAAAATGGGTTTAAAAAGGTTTAAAAAATGGTTTTAAAAAGGGAACAAATTCGAGAAAATCGGTTTTGGCGCAGTGGTTAAGCCCAATTTCAAAAAACTTCGAGATGCTGCGGGCGCGGGTTCGAACCCCGCACGGAGTGGGTTTTGTAGAAGTATGTCTGAAAGAGTGCGACAGACCCCCCTTTTCTCACTACTCGCGTGGGAATCTCTACCTCACAAACTGCGTTAATTTTTGTCCTCATAGTCGTAAAGGAATCGGACGTTGAAGAATCAATTAAAGATTTTTTACAAGAAAACTGGTTTCTATTTTTCGAAAGCTTTTTTCTAATAAGAAAACCCTGGGTCTCAATACTTTCTTCTGTTAGGTTCTTTGTCTTGTGTTGAACTATTTCTATACAAAACAACACCAGTTTTAATTGGGATTAAATGTAGTAACCGTTAATTTAGTGCATTCAACAGAAAAACTCTCGCAAAAAAGAAATTCATCACACCCGATCTAAAGTTTTTCACAGTCTCCTTTTAAATTCTCTGTTAACCTGACTGTGGCCTCAACGGTGTTTTGCAGTTTGGGCGAAAACTTTAAGGCCTTTAGTTTGCTACAGAGGCCACTTTGTTTGCATCTGCTCCATCGCACTTTCTATCTGGCTGTTGGTTTCTACTGCCCAAGGATAATTTGTTGCCCTTGAAGCAACCGCTCAAGGTCTGCCTGCAGTTGATGCAGATCTGCGGCAAGTATTTCCAGTATACTTTAAAGTTTTCACAAAACAGATACCTTATTCGTTGTCTTGGTCTATTCCCACATTGTCACTTCGTCTGAAGTATTCAGGTTGGCTATTTGCATCATGGAGGCCAGCCGTGGTACTCCAACTGTCAGAGTCGTCTTGGCTGTCTTCCATAGTTAAATCGATTGCTCTACAGATGATGACGGAAAGCCCAATGTAAGGCACCTCTAATATTTGTTGCTTCTGTCACCTTCCAGAATTAACCAAATGGCCAGAGAGTCTGTCTTGACAGTTCTGATGTCTGAGTTTGCTCTCCAGCCCCTTTAACCGCCCTGTACGCCCAACTTGTAAGACTCTTTTTCTTCCACTGAAACATTAGCGGAGTTGTTTTTGCTACTTTCATCACCTCGTAAAGCTTAGTGAGGTTGTTGACGTTGACTTTCAGAATTGAATTACGATCATTATAGATTCCAACGTTAACTCCTAATTTTTAATGCCTTTTCAAGTTGAGTAAAACGCCAGATTTCTATTGCGTTAGCAATTAACAATTAGATTGATGGTTGACTCTACGAATTGGAAATATACCAGGTTCTGAATTTACCCCTCATTAATTACTTGATCAACACATATTGTTGGAATGGCAGTGAAGATGAGGCAAGGACTTTTTCGGGGGTCACTCTCAAACTAATCCAGAAGAGTATGAGCCAACCTGAACGGAACGCTAAGCCAGTGCCTTTCAGAAACTTATGTTGACTGTAGACATCTTGGGAGCTTAGCTGGTTCAACCATCAATACTAAAGGGGTGAATCTGGCTCACAATGTTTCCAGAGTAGTCAGTCGTACCGTCAGCAATGCTATATTCTCCGTCGTCTCCAAGTAGGACCGCGGCTGCTTAATACTCTGAGAAACGAAGCGTCCTGGTGCCAACCGCGTCCTGGTGCCAAACGAAGCGTCCTGGTGCCAACCGCGTCCTGGTGCCAAACGAAGCGTCCTGGTGCCAACCAATTGGTCTCCAATATAATTGTCTCAGAAAGAGTCGGATAGGTACTGCTAATATATGAATGATTCTTCTTCTTGAGTTCGAGTCTTAGCCAAAGTAAAATCATCATATAGGAAAAGTTGGATTGTTTAAGGAAGGCTTTTCCTAAATTTTTATCAGTAGAGCACATATTTGGAATCTAAAAGTTTTTTAGTGGGTGAAATTTTATAGCCAGACTTTTAAATTTATCTTTATCAGACTCAATTTTTAGTTATTCAACTTTTCTCATATTGGTAATCTTTGTACAGTTTTAAACTTAAAATTTGCTTTTGGATGGGAATACCTCATGGTCAGTATTAATTTTCTTTCCGCAAAAACGTCCAAGTTAGATTTTCTGTTCCAAAAAAATGTGATAACGAATGTAAATTTAACGGAGAGTCTAATCACAAAATGTCAACTGCATTGCGTGTCCCAATGTTTGTACCGTAATTTAAATCATGTTGCTGAATTATTTGTCAATATGTTTCCTCCACAATAAATGGGCGTTCAGAGACAAAGTTTAATTAAATTTTTTTAATCATCTTTTCGAATTCATTATACACCTCAGTCATATCCGAGTCCAGTTTTTAACCCCAGAAAAAACATGCAAGAAAAGCACTGATAGCTGCTAAATTTATATTTCAGCGGATAAATCTTGCATAAATATGCGCTTATTGTAATGAATATTCATAGAAGTCACATTTCTTACTTGAATTCGTCACTTGTCTACAAATTAAGCTGATAGTTGTGCAAGAATGGACATTAAGCTCATTTTTTATAATTTCCACGCATTAGTGGAAACCTCGATCATTGGTTTAATCTTTTGATTAATTATCATAGTCAAGAAAATAATCAAAACGTTGTGTATCACTGTCAAAAACTTTTCAGTACTAAAACGAGCCAATAAATGACTATTCAACGCTTCAACAGTAATTTTAGATGTGAAAAGTCATTTACTCGCTTTAGTACTGAATCGTTTTTGGTGGTGATTTACAACTTTTTGATGCCTTTTCCTTGACTGAACACGTTTTAAATTTGCGTACCTCTAATCTGAAGCATAACTAATCAATTGGTTAATCCCGTACCTGGGTCGAGGTTTCTGCTGAATGCGCTCGATTCGCTTTCAATTGCTTTTCGTTGCCAAATTAGGTGCTTGATGAGATTACTAGTTCGCTGCGGGTGAAAATTTTGTTAACAAATTTTTCAGTGTTCTCTCCAGTGTGTTCTCCCTAGTGTTCTCCCCAATTTCCAACTTTATTTTTAGCAATTAAGCATTTGACTTCCTGACAGTAATGAGCCATTTACTTACAGATAAATTTGGGTGAATAGGATAATTTGCAGATTTTTATTTACGCCTCATTAATTTCACCCTGATCTAAATCTCCATTAATTTGCTTGCTTAAAATGTAGGATTGGCGACGTAATGGGGGTGGAAATCTGTAGGGACCTAATTATTGAGGGGTTAAGTGATATAGGGTATCGGGTCAAAAAAATTTTGTTAATCGAATAGAGGTGGAAAAGGAGGACAACAAGTAGACATTGAACACAAAATTTACCTCGGACAGACGACGCCGTTCTAGTGGGTTGGGCGTTTTAAAAAAAATGAGATAAAACGCAAGTTAAAGCCAAATAACTCCCGCTTTCTCATTGAGAAATTTTAACTTCATTATGTTGCAAGCATGTTTCAGCATTTTCAACAAACTTTTAAAACCAAAGAACGCAAAGTACATGGTCGCAAACCACTCTCCCCGTTGGGAGGAGGGGATTTTGATGCCTTGGAGAGGTGATGTGGAGCGCAACTTGTCCACACATCATGGATAATGATGTTAAGACAACTAATTCAATTAGCCATTTCTTGTTACTTTGATTTCACCAATCAAATTGTTTATCCAATGAAACTCAAGTGTTCGGCTGAAACTCTCGTTCTTTCCTCTTCTGCAACTCAGCTCAAGGCGAGAGTTCCTTGCTCAACTGCCAGGATCATAGCTTCTTGGCTCATAAACAATAAACCAGCCTGTTATCATAGATTTTAAGTCAGCAATATCTTTTATATGATGTGGTATTTTTTTACTACATCTGATCCTTCTTATTCATCTATTGAGACGCAAATCGACAAACACTTTCTGATATTGTTTAAACTTTCCTTCCTAACTCTCCAGTTGCATTACTCAAGTGTATTTAAATACATGTCCATATGTAGAAACCTCGTTTGGGGAAGGGGTTGCTTGGATCTCATCGGTTTGTCTTAAACAGCAGTCTGATGTGATATTCCTTGCTGATGCGAACCAACTCCACATCTAATGCATTAAATTACGAAATATCTTTAAAAAATTGGAAGCTTAATATTTTGCGCTCCAGCAACACCTTTGCGTACGGGCAATAAATCAATCTCATTGTCATTGATGATTGTTTAAAGTTTTCAGCCACATCGGTTATAGGAAGATCCATTTCTGCATAAAAAAAATTGTGTTCTTTTCTAGTAGAACTTAGGAGTCCCCCACCAGCTTAGTGGGCGCATATTATTTGCACCCCCAGACCCGCGCTCCATATTTTTACATTATGATCTACCATGTAATGGTACGTGATCAACGGGGGACTTCTGGGCATTTCATAGCGTATTGGGGAGCACAAACGGAAGAGATCCTAAAATTCATCAGTTTTACCGCATTAACTATTTTAGAGAGCAAACTGTAAGAAGAATCAAAAACTAAACTCAAGTGGAAAGCAGCAAGCAGTTCTTTTTAAAAACGACTTTTCTGTTAGAGATCTACGCATTTAATGCATTCCGCCGGTATCGCGGTTCAAGGCCATGCCTTAGCGGCTCACGGGACTTTAAATTAAACTATCACAATCGAACAAATTATGGCCACTAAAACTCCCAATCAATATTTGCATTTATTTATATGGGGTTTTATTTCATTAAAAATCAGACTAGGAGTTGTTTTACCTGGGAGCTATTTTAACCAAAACCAAACCCCGCCTACTAGTGTCAGCCGAAAAACTGGCCGAAGTCTTACACACCTTGCTAAAACATAAAAGATCTGGTAGCCGTTGACAATACTTGAAAAGCGATACACAAGAAGTTGATGAACCGGATTTTTGAAACCTCTTGTCGTGATGTTGATGAGTGCTTAACAAGATATGAGATTTCAGTAACATGAAATGGTCTTGATATGGTTTGCTATGTAATAATATATGTTTCGCAGTAAAAGTATCAATTTTCATAGCTTTGTGGTATCACACTTGATGCTTCTGGTACCCCTAGACGAACTCTAGCGGTTACCTTTTAAGAACTTGCAAGACTCGTGCAAAATTTCTTGTCAGATCCTGTAACACGCAAGAGCCGGGCGCTTATCTTGCAAGAAGCATGCAAGATCTGCAAGATAACTGTCTTCAAATTTTGAAGAAAGAAAATGCAGTTTCCAACTTGAAGCCTTTCAGAGAAATTGATCATACATTTTTCATAGCGATAACAAAGATTTTCACAGATTAAAATTGTAAAAGTGAAAATCGTAATTGGTCACTTTTATTAGCCTTCTAATACTTTTATGAAATTTTATATAGCAGAACGACGCTCCTACTGAGACTGATAACACATAGTTAAGTTCATAAAAGGGGCCATTTTTTTCAGTCGAGACTGAACAGAAAGTTTCATATGTACTTTGCCGGTGACAATGGTCTTTTAATCACTTACCCTATGCATTTACCCTATGTAAAAGGTTTTTGTGCTACAGAAAAACACATAATAAATCTTCATTTTTGTCTCTTCAGTGTCTCTTTGTCTCGTTCAGGCGTAATTTTTCTCAATAAATAAAATTTGTTTTGTTTAATTACTGTTGTGTCGCTGGTAACCAAATTCATTTCAATTCAATTCAATTTATTGAATCTCCTCTTAAATGTTTTTTTGGTACAGAAGCACATTCTGTTCATTAAGATCTTTTTTATTCAGCTCAAATGAACCCCACTTCTTTGCTAAAACTGTGGCACAATTTTGGGACATTAAAAACTTCACTACAAGATCTTAGACATACATTCATGGTGATATTTTTCAGAAGATCGTCAAAAATGATATGCAAAATTTAAATTGTCAATCTACAGTTTGGCATCAACTACAACTTTTTCCTGTTACAGTTGTTTCCCCTCATAGCAAATAGACTAACTGAAATCAAATACGAGAGCCTGAGCAACTATTGAAAAAAAACTGCCAATTAATTAAAAAGCTGCCATTTGCAGAAGCAATCTAATTAGTACAGTTTGCGAGAAACAATTTTCCAAAATTTGGATAATGGATCATTTCGAAAATCCCCTGCTCTATTGCAAAAGGGGAGGCGAATCTTAAATAGATTTTAAGCGAGCAATTTATTGACCAATCAGACCTCATGTGAACCGTAATATTGTGTTAAAATCTTGATTATTATGTAAAATTGTATGATTATTATGTAAAATCTTGATTGAGTATAACTTAGAGGGGGGGGGGAACTCTCTACTATATACTACAGGCAAGGCGATTGTTGAGATCCGAAATAACTACTAGAGTAGCAAGTTCGTTCAAAACCGGAAAACTATTATAGGAAACAACTATTCGTACCATATTAATCAGGTTATCTTGTTACTCAAATATTTTCTCAATTGGCCATAATATAAACTCCACTTGCATTCTCAGGAATTTTCGCACCGTGACCTTCAAAAGGACTGGTATCTCTGTAATCGTGCGTCAGGTATGTCACCCGCTTTGAGCGTCGTACCGGGCTCGGTGGCAGTGCAATTTCTTCCAGAGTCATTTTAGTTGCGTATGGGATTTTGTTCAGAGTTGTGTCACGTAAAATTACAAGTTTCCCTCGTGTCTGAGGGGGTGCTGTTGGCTTTCGGGTCATGGGTCTTGTAGCTGCGGTTGCGGGTGGTTTTGTTCGGGGAGTTATGGTTGAAAAAGTGTTCTCGCGGGCAAAAAACTGGGGTGGGGCACTTGCGATGCCATGGCGGATTCCGTGACATCTGGAATCGAGAGATCTATAATCGCCTGAATTGTTTCCAAACATGTTGGAGGAAAGCTTCTGAAGATACAGGCGTCGCGATCCCCAAATTCCTGAAAATTAACTGATACGCGTTTTGTATATGCAGCGGAATTTTTATAATTTGTGACCATAAGTTAATCAGCCTAGATACAGAGGCAATCAAATAAATTACAATAAACGGAAATTTGTTGATCAATGATTCTGACCTGCTATATTAAATTGATATCGATTATTTTGGTTACTCTAAATCGAAAAAAGACTTTTGTCTCATTCATTCTCTTGCTTCAAAACTCAGCGGCCAATTTCAAATTGACGATAACTGTAATTAGGAACAGTAAAAAAAGCAACTGGGTGTAAATGTATTTAACCAGTTGCAACTGGCTATATTTTATAAAAGTTTGATAATATTTAAATTTACATTTCCAGAAAAAAATTAGATGGCAAAAAATAATTAATCTAAATTAGTACGAATATGAAGAGGCCAATAACATTGTTTTGAAAAAAAAAACATTTCAAAAAACTTCAAAAACCAACAATAGTTACAAGTATCAGATTGCTAGCTGAAACCAAGTTAATCACTAAATGGGAAATTAAAAAAACAGCTTCTGTTCGAGAACACACTTTTGGTTGTTGAACAACGCGGGCTGTACGAGAACCATAATTCCCGTTACCGTTAAACGGAAATTCATTTTCTGTAATTATGTAGCACACATGCGTACAGTACAACGAAATTTACATGAACTTTGGTCACGCGATATTCTGGGCATTGATTGCTCCAAAATCTGATTAGAGTCCAATTTGTTCTCGTGAATGTCCGACAAGATAAAAAAGCTCAGAATTTTGCCTGATAAAAATCACATATAAATCTACAATCTCCCTAGTTGAGAAGACAGAACAAAAACGCAAGAAAAGTTCGGTATATTTGATTTTCCACGTAAGAAATGGTCGGTATGATCGGTTTGCTCGATATGTTCGGTTTTGAACGTAAGAAATCGTCGGTATATTCGGTCTGGAACGTAAGAAATATTCGGTATGTTCGTTTTAGCCAGATTTGGCATGTTCGCATAATAGACGTAAAAAGCTTCGGTAGTTTCGGTAGCTAAGTTCGGTAGTTTCGGTTGCATACGTGAGAAATTGTCAGTATGTTCTGCTGTCAACGTTGAAAACCTGATGTATGTTGTTAGGGAATTTTAGTATAGAAGAAAAAGTCTTGATGTGAATATGTCCCAATATTTAAAAACACTTATTTCAAAGCCTAGTGATTTGTAGTTTTTGTTGAAGAATTGTTTATTTTTATAAACCACAGTGGCCGGTCCTCATCCCGGATAAGAAAAGAGGAGGGAAACAAAGCCACCAGAAAGTACTAAAATTTCTGAAATTTCAGAAATCTCAGAGAAATTTTGAGATAAATTTTCAAAAGTATTTTGGCCATATTATGTTTTATTCAGTTTGTTTTGTTTTGTTTTGTTTTAATTTGTTTTGGAGAGAGTTTTAGAGCGCGGTTTATGCCTTTTTGCTGGGATTTTTTTTCTCCACTAGTTAATTGTCCGTACCTCCACCGTAGCCGATTCCTAGTCCTGATGATAAAGAAGGAGGGAAACAAAACCAGAAAAAAAAGAAAACCTTTTAAGTTGGTTTCTTAAATCAACCTCAGATAGTCTTCCGACCATTTTCTGTAAAATTATCATCATCATCCAAGAAAACGACGATGCCGAATAATTCTTGCGTTTGAAAACGTTGATTCCGAATCAATTTCGCGCTAACAAACGACGATACCAACCATTTCTTCTGTTTAAAAACGATACGAATACCTCTTACGTTTAAAAATGGCGATAATATATCTATATCATAATTTTAAATCGAAAGCCTCACCACCATCTTTAAGCTCCAATCCTCACATATTTTAACGTTCCCTAAACATGCAGCCTAGGGTAATGCATGCGTTTTGAGACTGGCTATAAAACCAAATTCAGTCTCCTAACTGGCTTATTTTCTGCATGTCGCATAGCAAAAACAAGCAAGCCAAATAACCAATAACAAAAATTTGCTCAAAAAAAAGCCGAAAGGCATCAAAAATAGGCATTGGTAGCGTAGAAGATAAGACCAATGATCGACAAGGGAAGGACAGGAGTTCGAGTCTGTTTTAAGGTGGAAAAAACCGCTTCAGCTTCTGGATCTCAAATTTTAGAAGACGGTTTGCCTTTTTTTCGTTCTTTTTTTCGTTCCTTGTTTTTCATTCTTCTTATCTTTCTTTTCCTTTTTTCAACCTTTTTCGTCAGTTTTTGACTACTAATCTGACGGTCCTTAAACCTGCAGCCTAATGTAACGCATGCGTTTTGGGACACGCTATGTTGCTATATTGAAGCTCCTATTTTGCTCAATTTTTGCACTCATAAAGCATGCCGCATAGCAAAAACAAGTCAATCAAATAGCCACCAAGCAAACGTTTGCAAATTAGAAAGCAATAGGCATCAATTGGGTAGAGGATAAGACCAATGACTGTTAAGCAAGGGGCGGAGTTTGATTCTAATTAAAGACGGAACAAGAAGTATAATTTTCTGAATCACAAATTTCAGATTTTGGTTTTCTAAGTTTTTCTTTTTTAAGTTCTTTTCATTTCGTTCCTTTTTGTTTTCTTTTTTTCCAATATCTCTGTCAAATTTCTGCTCTTAATCTGCACAAGTTTTGCGCTCATTAAGTTTGCCAAAACAAGCAAGCCAGTAAAGCCAATGACCGAAATATTGCTGATTGAGAAAGAGGTAAGGACAAACGCAATACACTTTGATATTGTGAGAGATAAGATCTATGGATATTCAGCGGGGAACATAGGTTTGCTCTCCAGCTGATTCGAAAAAAGCTCTTGTTTTCTTTTCCTAAAAAAGTGGTAGTTTTTGTTTTTCATCCATTCCTATCTTTATTTCTTGCTTTCTTTTTCTTCTACTTTTTTAAATTTAAGTTCTATCTTATATTTTTTGCTGGAGATTTTTTTTCTATAATCCTTTAAAAGTATATCGCACTTGAGCGTACTGATTATTTGATTTATCTTCACATTATTTTACTGTCCGTAGAGCTACAGCTGATTGTAACGCAGGCGTTTGAGACGCTCTATAATGTCATTTTTAAGCGCCTAATCTGCACATGATTTTGCGTTCTTTCAACAGACGGCATACTAAAATTACGCAAGTTAAATAGCTACCTACTAAAATTTGATTATAAGAAAGGATGATAGACGTAAAGGCTAGTCTATATAATAACTCTAATGCTAAACCAACAAGTTTAAGCTCCAATCCTCACCTTTATTAAAGGTCCCTAAACATGTAGCTTAGTGTAAAACTTGCGTTCTGAGATGCCGCCTTGTTTAGGTTGCTATTTTTTTGCACTCGTCAAGCATGTCGCATAGCAAAAATAAGCGAGTCAAATAGCCACTACCCAAAATTTTGATCAATAGAAAGGTCAATAGGCGCAAGCAAGAGGCATTGTTAGAGTAGAGGATAAGATAAATGACTGTCAAAAGAGGGGCAGGGTTTGAGTCTGTTTGAAGGCAGAAAAGACTAATATAATCCCCTGGATCACAAACTTAAGACGTTGGTTCACTTTTCTTTCCATTTTTTTGTTCCTTTCATTTTGTTCCTTTGAGTTTTTCTTTTCTTTCTTTCCAATCATTCCCTATTGTCATATTTTGGTTTCTAATTTGCAGATTTTTGCGTTCATTGAATTTTCCAAAAAAGGCGAGCCATCGAAGCTGTTTACCAAAAAGGATCTGATTCGTAAAGATCAACAGACCAATGTAATGCGCATCCGTAGCGTAAGCGATAAGATCCATGACTGTTAAGTGAGGGACATGAGTTCAAAACCGAGTTGATGCGCAAAGTGGCTCCCGTTTTCTCAACACAAAACACGTAATTTTTGGTCGTCAACTGTCTTTTTTTCTCGTTTTCTGTTTCTTCATCTTCAATTTTTTTTTAAATTTCTTTGCCAATGTAGTTTTTTTCTATATTCTTTTAAGTTTAAATCGCACATGAGCACACTGTTTACTCGCTGTATCTTCACATACTTTAACTGTCCCTAGGCCTACAACCGATTTTAAGGCATGCCCATTAAGACCCCCTGTACAGCAATTTTTAAGCTCCAAATCTCTTTGAGAAAGCCACGTACAAAAAATACGCGAGCCAAATAGCCACCTACCTGAAATTTGCTTATCAGAAGGGGTAATAGACGTAGCCACCATAAATTGGTAGTGTACGGGAAAATGGCAATGGCTGATAAGCGATAGGCAGGGTATTGAGTCCGAGTTGGAGAGAAAAAACAAAAAGTTCCCTGAACGTCAAAATTGGGATGTTATTCTTTTTTTTCATTGTTTTCTTCCTTTTATTTCGCTTCCCTTTCCCGTTTTCTTTTATCGCTTTCCTTTTTTTCTCATTTTTCTCAAGTAAAATTTAGGCTTCCAATCTGCCCATGTTTTGCGCTCATTATTCATGCCGCATAGCTAAAACAGAGGAGCCAATAAACGCACGGTCAAAAAAATGCTGATTTATAAAGAGCAAATGACAAATGCATTACTCCGATGGCTTCAAGTATAAAATGCAATGGCAGTAAAATAAGCCGCATGGGTTTGAACTTAATTTAATGCCAAGAAACGCTATTCTCTTCTTGAACCAAAAATGGGTAACTATTGTCATTGATCAACTGTATTATTTTTTCTCTTTAAATCTTTAAATCTTCCTTATCTTTTTTTGTTTTATTTTTCCTATCCACTGATTCTACTAAGTGTGGGTCGCCCTTGCGCAAAATAGGTTAATGTTCTCCTATTTTAACATGCTTTAACTGCTCTTAGAGCTGCAGCCGAGCATAACATGCTCTATAATTCCATTTTAAAGCTCGTAATCTGCACTTGTGTTTGTGCTCATTAAACAAGTTGCACAAAAAAGCGAGCCATCAAACGCGTTGACTAAAGTATTGCAGAAACAGAAGGAGCAATAGTTAAGTGCAATAGGCATCGGTAGCGTAAAGGATGAGAACTATCACTCTTAATCGATGTTCATTTGTTCATGCCCGAGTTAGTGTTGAACATTTCTCCTTTTTTATTGAATCATAATCAATAGTAACTTTTTTTTGCAATTACTCCTGTGTTTCTTTCTCCCTTTCTTCCTGTTTATTTTTCTCTTATATTAATTTTGCAATAATTGTGCTATGTCACTATGATTTATCTGCTACTTTTCGGTTGTTTTGAAGCTTCTGAAACTTGCAGCGTAACGTAGTACACGCGTTCTGAGACACTTTATGGCACCATTTAGAAGCGTTTTATCTGAAAGAGTCTTATTGCTCCTTAAACATGCCACACAGCAAAGCCAAAAATAGGTTGAACAAAAGGTTGCTGCTACATAGGGCAAGAGACGTAATTAGTGGCACGAGCGATGAAAACTATGATTGTTAAGTGAGGGGCATCAGTTCGCACCCGAGTTCATGTGAAAAATGGCTCTTGGTTTTTTGAACCGAAAAACTGGCGATTATTGTTTTCCATCCACACCTAACTTTCTTTATTGCTTTCTTTTTCGCCCTCTTCATTTTTTGTCTTTTTCTGCTAAAAAAAATTTCTTTCTATATTCTATTAAATGTGAATCGCACTTGAGTGCACTGGTTATCCACTTTAACTTCACAGGCTTTAACTGTCCGTACAACTAAAGCCGATTGTAACGCATACGCTTTGAGACGCGCTATACCACCGTTTTTAAACTCCTAATCTGCACATGATTTTGCGCTCTTTTGAGCACGCGGCATGCCAAAAACACGCGAGCTAAATAACCACGTACCAGAAATTTGAGAATTAGAAAAGGCAATAGACGTAAACACTAGGCTGTCGTGGCGTAAGGGAAACGAGTAACGGTTTTTAAGCGAGAGGCAGGGGTTCGATTCCGAGTTTGGCGAAAAAAGAAAATTAGTTCCCTGGACTACAAAATTGGGCTATTATTCTTTATTTCCGTTGTTTTTGTTCCTCTTATTTCGCTTCCTTTCGTTTTCTTTTCTTTTTCTTCTTTTTTTTCTAGTCACTATCGATTATCTCTTACGTATATAAACGACGTGATTATGTTTGAAAACTGCGATGCGGAATAAGTCACGTTTAAAAGCGACAATACCAAAACTTTTTTATGTTAAATATACCGAACAGAAACGATGATGCCAACGAAACAATTGTAGAAACTTTCGTCGTTTTTTGTTTGGAAAAAAATGACGATACGGACGATTTCTTATGTTTAAAAACCGATGATTTCTCTACTAGGGTTGAGGTCAAATTCTGATACATGGATTATAAATCTAGCCAAAGATCACTGTTGTGAATATCAACCCATCCTCCAATTTGACACTTACGCTGAAAATAACCCGCATTAATTGAAGCAAAAAAATTCACTGCTCCTTGATATTGGACCAAAAATCGATAATACAATAATGTCACAGCAAATATTTTTCATTATGTTTATGATTAACTTGATTACATATTTCAAATTTTCAAAACTAAGTTGGATACTCATTCACTGAGTTAAGAATATCTGATTTCCAGATGTTTTGCATATGCATTACAAATTTTATAATCTGCTCATAGACAAGTTTGTGGACAAGGGTCTGATCGTAAACCCCAGAAAAATTCATCACCGGCATTGGAGTCTTTTCTGATAAGGGAAGGATTTGGTTGATCAAAGTCTTGAGTCAAACAGTTTGATCACAAGTCAAACTCTGGGTTTAAACGCTAGAGCTGAGCTCCTTATCTGTGTTACATTGTCTGATAACAGGTCAAAGTCCGAAAAATGATCTATTCAGAGATTAAATTCTGTGTCTGGGCAACAGTCTGACTAGAGGCACGGTCATCTCAACTTTAGTGGCCTGACCATTGACCAAAGTGTGGAAAGCTCTGCCTGGGACCATATTATCGGTAAATTTTCCAAACCTGTGAAATCTTTGTTGTTTGGAATCTTCCACGAGTCATTGTATCCTCGTTCAAGTTTCCTCTGACTCAGACGGGCATTTAATTTCTCCTGTGTAGGAATCTGTTCGCTGGGAATTGGAGCTGAGAAGGAAGAGGCTGTTGTCATTCGGGTGCCAGTTGCCCCATCGGGGTAATCTGTCCCTCCCTTTCTACTGGAGCGTGACCTTAGGGTTCGTCTTGATGACTTACGGGAAGCTGCAATAGCAGATTTAGTCATTAGAGCAACTTTAAAACTCTGCTCTGTTAAAAAAATCAAACAAAAAAATCAAATGATAAACGTGACATAACCACCCAGGTTGAGCTCCAGACCCAAATTGGTTTATGATCAGACCCAGTCGAGCGCACACCCGTGTGTTCCCAGACCAAAATTACAGGGTCTGGAAGGAAATTCGAGCGCACTACAGTCTGGACGATGGTCTGGAGATAGTCTGATCAGAGGTCGATTTGGTCTGAAAAGTCTGATCATAGGCGGATTCGAGCGCACTTGGGTCTGATCATAACCTCTTCGAGCGCACCTTGGTCTGATCAGAAATGTTTTCGAACGCAATTGGGTCTGATCAGGGACCATTTCGAGCGCACTATTTTTTTTTCAATTTTTTTTTGGTTTTTTTACTGAGAGATGTTGGCTTTAGCAATACTTTTATAATTGATTTTTCCTTAGATGAATTAAATACTGCAAACATCAGTTTTTATGAAAAAAATATATTATATAGATTTTTTCATAAGTAAAATTTTTCTCTGATCAGACTATTTCGAGCGCACTTGAGTCTGATCAGAACTGGTTTCGAGCTCACTTCAGTCTGATCATAAATGGCAGCAAGCGCAAGTGGGTCTGACCATAAATGCTTCGAGCGCAGCTGCGTCTGATCATAACCATTTCGAGCGCACTTGAGTCTGATCATAGTCTGATTAAGGTCTCGGCAATGGTCTGAATTTGAGTCTGGACCGTGGTCTGAAGATGGTCTGATCAGAACACCTTCGGTTTGAAAAGTCTGATCAGAGACCTTTTGTGTCTGGAAAATCTGATCAAAGGTATTTTGGGTCTGGAAAGTCTTATCAGGGTGAATTTCCGTCTGGAAAGTGTGATCAGAGATAATTTCGGTCTGGAAAGTCTGATCAGACGAAAATTTGGGTCTGGACCTCAACCTGGGCAGAATCCCATATACATATATCCAGGAATCACTCAGAAAAAGGCAGTGTAATGAGGTTAGTTATCTCAGAAAATTCATCACATAGCTACCGCATATTTCAATAAGAATGCAACGGATGTGCTGAATTTTTGGGTAAACATTATAAAGGTTTTAGAAGTGAAATTTTTTTCCCCAGGTTGAAGTGTGCGTTAATGACCGGAATATTAAAAACGCACTGGTTGTTTAATGCGTTTTTCATTACACTGAAAAATTTTCTAGTTAAAGTCTGCCTAAAGTCTGTTCACTAATGAGTCATTGACTGATAATGGGATCGTCCACGATCTGATCATGGTCCAGATCACGAAACATTTCACTATCTGACCATAATCCAGCTACGTATTCAAATTTTAATAAGATTAATAAAAAGGATTATAATATTTTGATTGCGAGTAAAGAAAAATATATAACTCCTTCTCATACTTCTTTTTAATAAGATTAAAAATGGAAAGAAATAGGTCGTCTGTGGTCGGATATCAAAAGTAGAATAATAAATAGGATATTAAAACCCCTCAAAAATGGACAAATTTCTAAAAATTAAGAAATCATTACGCAAAACTCGTAGCATCAAAGTCACAAAACAATTAATAAAAGATAAAACCGCTCGAAATATTAAAAATTAATTTACTTGAAATAAGTTGGCACCTTTTATTAACGATACTAAGCTTCAGTTTGATAGAAAAAATTAAAAAGTGGCAAAATTCACAATTTCATTGATTAATTTTCAAAACAAAATATTTTGAAGTCATACGGAACGCTAGGTATCAGTTGAAAGCATTATTTAGATTCACTAATATCTCCTAAGGAGGCCAAGCGGATTATTGACGAGTCAGACTAATTATTGAGACGTCAAAAAGAGCAACAAAGCAGGAGCAACAATATGTAAAAAAAGGAAAATACATTTTGTCGGATCCATGAAAATTGGGATCCATATATAGATTCATAGAATTCTCCATTTGCATGACATCTGTCAATGAGATCTCTAAAAGCGATCTGTCAATAATTGAACCTTGATATGAAAACAATCTGGTCATTTTTAACACAAGTCAAATTTGAAAAAGAAAAAAAATAACTTCGCCCAAGTAAAAGGTCGATTAGTTTTGAATGTAATTTCCGCAATGAGACCAAAGCTAGACTTGCAATTGCTGCGCGTCCCTTCAAACAAGTAGTTATTTCTTTTAATAGCTAAATAGACAATTTGGCTATAAACATTAGGATATGACAAAAATATGTCAAGCATTTGGAAAATTATCGATTTAAATTAGCAAAGAAACGGTCAAAGTTTATACTCCAGAATAATCTCATGGCCCTCAGCAGTAAAACTGGCACTCTAATTAGTTGACAAGGACTTCGCTAGCATTGACAAGGACTTCGCTGTTGACAAGGACTTCGCTGATCCATATATGCACACTTAGTGTCGTTTTCGGGTGCCGAAAAAGTTGGATCAAACAGTTCTGCGACCCTCTTATGCATTCAAAGTCAAATTCAGTAACCCTATTGTCAACAATTCTAACATATTTTAGTCCAAGTGGACAAAAATTTGAGGCAAAGTTACAAAAAGTGTGAACACAAACAACGGAGTTCAATCAGATTTGCACAAAATTTTAGACCTTGAGATCTCCTTGAAAAAACCTTCATAATGAAAACTTAAGGTATTTTATCAGGAAATAGCTGGTATTTTTGAGGTAAGTTCAAGCTTAACTTTAGGTGGTGCCTCCTTAATTTTTCAGGTATCTTCAGGCAAAGATGAGATTCGCTAAGATAATGCAAAACTATCAGAAGATTTCAGGTAAGTTACGGTTAATTTTTTCAGGTATACTTATCTGAACTTCACTTAGTTGTTGACATTTTATAATAATTTAGCTTATTTCTGTTTTCGAAAAAAAATTACCGGCGGCTGTTAACTGTTTTTTATTGTTTTCGGCTCCTTAGGGAGTTGAAAATAAAATTACGTTGGGGAATAAAGGCGAGTGCTTTCGATACTGACCTGCATCGTTTAACTGTATAGAAAGCAATGTAATCTCTCGCTGCATATCCTCTTTCTCTGTTTCTGAATACGCAGGCTGAGGCTGTTGGTGCTTCGGGTGACGTCGACTGGTACCCCTCGTGATCCGTGATTTAGCTGTCGTGACCACTTCATCTTCATAGACGTCAAAACTATGCTGTTTGAAATGTGATCTGCTTTGAGGTAAAAAACTGTAGTGAACTATATCGATATTCTTTCTTGTGTCTTCTAAATACTGATCTAACTGCTTCTGTTTGTGAAACTCGACATCATTTTCGAGGTTTTTTAGAGACGCCCGCAAGCGTTTTTGTTTCTTGCTGTCGTCCATTTATAACTAATGGACGAAACGATCAAGAAATAATTACAATATTTGTTCGATAATTTATGAAAAAAATGATAGTTTACGTTATAAATTGTCGTTTAATCATATTTATTTATTGTATTTTGTTATAATAAAGAACGTGTTTAAAACACGGTTGTGGTTATAACCTCTTTGAGGAGAATTACAAGTTAATTTTTTGCGTATATTGGTTGAAAGTTGGTTTGAAAATCACACGAGAGCTAATCTGAATGTGTTCAAGTAGAGTTGCTCTGTTGTATTTGAAGAGATTATTACAAACAGGTGCTGAGGTATAACACACGATAAAATCTTTCTTCAAAATTATATACTACTGCTGCTTTCATAGAAACATAATCTACATTGTAGTTTATGTTTTCACAAGATTAACGGCAGTTGCGTCATATATGTTAAATTGGTCGCCACAAGACGTAAAATATTAATGAACCGAAAGTTGACTGCAACTTGAGTACTTCTCGCAGTTTTAACATTTTGCAGTTACACATCTATGAAGAATGAAGACAAACTTAAAAAGCTGATTAAACGCAAATTTAAAGTGACTTTAGTTAGCACTTAATGTGACTTTTGTACCCGGGTCGAGGTACCCAGACGGAAGTGACCTCTGATCAGATTCCAATTGAGCGCATATAGTAAGTTTTCGGACCAAAATTACAGGGTATATGAGAATTGGTTCGAGCGCACAAAAGTCTGGACACTAGTCCGCTCGGGGTCTGATCGGAGGCAGCATCTGCCTAAGACAGTCTGATCAGTGATCATTTTGGTAAGGAACCTCAACCTCTGTAAAACTTTAAAATTTATAGATTTATTTCAGATTTCTCATTCTTTGTTGCACGCGAAGTTCGACATCAATCAAATTGAATCCTAATTTTTAAACTAGATTAGGAATTTTCAGCGAAGATTCAAAATTCGTATATTAATGGGAAACTTTTCAGTTATATAAAATCATTTCTCAGTCCTTATGCAATATTTTTTGATAAAACTGGTGTTAAGATTTTATTAAAATCACTCTCAAAACTGAAATTAGTTTTAAGTTTCAACTTTAATACATATTAATTCAACATTTCTCTGCTAGCTTAGATTTTTTGCCATTTTCTGCTTTATTTGCGAGTAATTTATAAGAACATTTCATTTACGGCAAAAACCAAACATTTCGAATTCTAGCGATCCAGAGTTTAGCTACGGATTCCATAAGGTGTTACACAGCTAGCTGCAACACAAAACCGTCTTACTTTATTTACACAGCATAATAATGGTAATCTTTTTTAACTATTGTTTATTATGTCCACATTGAAAATTCGACTTTTGTTTTTACGAATCCAGGGTTAACACGTTTAGAGGAAAACAAAGTTAACAATTAAACGCAACAGTTTTCTTTTAAAACATACATTTTCTCTAAACAACAAACGGACTGCGGAAAATAAAGTTTATAAAAATTTAGAAAAAACATATTTTTCTGTGTCAAAATTTAGACAAAAAGCATGAAATCTAATTAAATGGAACCAAAAGCCATCAAAAAATGATAACTATTTTTCTACCTCCTCAGGGCTTTTGATGCCGCCAAATAAAAATTAAGTGTTGCAATATAGCAAATTATTTAGAATAAATAGCGCACGAGCCTGGGGCGTAAAGTATATATGTCTGCAGATCGGGGCACTGGAAACAAAATAAAGCCAAGATTTCTCAACAGTTTTTTTCTATCATTTGTGTTGAGTCCCGAGTTGAGAGTTGAAATGAGAGTTGAGTTGAGTGTTGAGTTGATTGTTAAGTTGAGTGATGACTTGAGTGTTTTGTCGAGTGTTGAGTTGCGTATTGAGTTAAATGTTCATATGAAAGTTGAGTTGAGTATGTAATGCACGAACCCACATCGTGCCATAAATTTCAATCTGGACATACCTGCTTCCGTCGTTGACCTCAGCCTGTGCAAAGACCTCGTCGTCCTCGACATAAAAGGAAAGAATTGCACTGCTGGGGAAGAATTAGTACTTCCAGGTAAAATTAATTATTTTTTACAATTTCTTTGGAAACATTTGGTCTTACCAGTTCTTTGAGATGTTATTAATCTGTGTCGGCAATTATTAAACTGTTTATTTTTTCGAAAAAATGCAAAGAAAATGGTAAAACGAAAAATTTTCTTGGACTTCTCCTTTTCAACGTAGAATTTGGAATGGTGATCACAAACTTACCAAACAGAAATGCTGACAAACCGAAAGATAGGAGCGGGATCAAAACCTTGGAGAAGATTGAGGTTGTTAATTTGATGAAGCAAAAGAACATTAAACTATTAAAAATTTCTTTAATTAATTATTTTGAATTTTAATTAATTAGGATTACGATAATTCAAACAATTTTATTCAATTACAATCAATTTTTTGTTTCAAAATGGCAAACAAAACGCAATATAGTTACAACATTTTCGTCAGTTTAAGTTTAATTGATTATAATGATACAAAAAAATAATTTGCATGGATGCGGGTATCCTAACTGATCATAAATAAATAGTAAAGCGGAAATTGTTAGTGATCAACGGATAAATTTAACGTATTTGATAACATCAGCGTTTTGCATTTTCTGTAGCAGAAATAGCCATCGATTATTCGCTTTGCAGCAAAATCTCTGGGCTCTGTTTCGATAGTTTTTTTTCTGTTTCGATAGTGTTTCTTTTTCGTTTTTTTTCCTGCACGAGCGGTTTGCATATTCCATGATGCGGCAGCTGAATGAGACTGATCGTAAAAACCGGTTTGTATTTTAGGCGTCGAATGGTATCATTCGAGACACTAGAAAGGGGGTCTGGTGTTAAAGGTGCTATGCAAGTTCAGCAAGTTTATTTGGGATGCGAACTCGCATTGCACGAACAATAGTACTCATATGTTGGGACACAAAGCTGCCGTCTTCCCAATTTTTTGCTTCATATTCTTTTCACTTTTGTTGTTTCTACGGTTTACGCGCTTCAATTTCAACCTGTTTCGGCTCCTCACTCGTTCCAATGCCTCTTGTTCGATAGTGGGTTGAGATGGTTGTTTTATGTCCAGCTGATTGGCCATATCATTGTTGACAGTTCATTCAGGCATGACAGGGTTCTCAACTCTAGAGGTGGCTGGCAAAAATAATTATTACCATCCACCTGATCCGGTGGCAAGAACATAATGGAAGCTATTCAGATTATCGTCGGATATTTTTCCGTCTAAGATCTTGAGGCCAATTTTACTTGAATGACATAGTTCTTAAAATAGAAAATGGTGAACAAGATAATTCAGACTGACAATAAGCAGCGCGTAATGGTCTTCGCAAGGAGTATAATAAGTCTTCTTCCCCCCCCCCCCCTAATACCTTAAAAGAGGACTCCATTAAAGCAGGATTGTTTACATAAAAAAACCAACTGACTTTTATTAAATTAATGATTAATTCAACTCATATATATGAAAAGATCAAAAATATAGCGGAAAAACTGCTCCATTTTTTTTAAAACTGTTAGATAAACAAGCAATTCTGGCCTTTACCAACTTTAAAAGAAGTGGAAAATATTAAATCTTTGAAAATTAGCTAAAGCCTGGTCATGTCAGGTACTTGTATGCATAATTCTGCCTAAGGAATGAGGTAAAAAAACGAGCAGATTACTTAAATATGGCCAACGTTGAAATTGGCTGCTGGACAAAAAAAAGTTCTACACAATGCCTTTGCTTTGTTTCCGTCCTGGAGTTCGGAATAATTACCATTCTTCTTCCAAAATCTATTTGTATTCGACATTGTATGTCTGACTAAATTTTTTTTCACAGAAATGATATCATGTGCAGAAGGAACCCGTTCACATAATAATAGACCTTGCTTATATAATGTACGTATTCGGAATAAAAAAGAGTTCCCACTTTCTCGTTTCCTTTTCAACAACCTCTCTGTTATTTTTTCTAATCTTTTAATCCTATAATAAAACTTTTTATAATCTTTGTTTGACAAGACACCAAACGTTCGACACCAAATAATGGTAATAATCGCCAAAATTGAACTCATTTTTCAAAATGCCTCTATTAAATTAAACTTCAATATGAAAGATGCAAAGCTCTAATGAGATTTGCTCCCAAAGATGGCTCCCAAAGAATTCATAGTTTCGAAGGTATAGGTAAGTAAAGCTGGTATGATTAGAAGTAGAAAACGCATCATCAAAGCTGCCTCAATTTTGTAATCAATTACACTCATGTTCTATTGATTTCAGCTTTTTTTGGTTTCAAAAGTAAGGACCTACCGATTTCGGAAAACAATTGAACGCCATATTTAATCAAAAGCAATGCTTGGTAATTGCCGACATTTGCAGCAGTAAACGAAGAACAGTTGTTTAAAAAGCTTCAATACAAAGATTCATGTCGTTTTTCAGAAAAAAAACTATAACCAAAAAGATCATTCCTGTCATCAAAACGCACTTCTTCTCATTAAAAAAGGAATTGAATTAATAGTTCATTTTCTTTATTGTACCTCGTCAAAAATATTACACAACATTTAATGAGGCATTTAAGTTCAATTAATTAAAACTAATTACGCAAAAAAAACAATGGGAACCACATGGGCTTGAAAAATGAAAGCCATACGAATTTTTTTTTCGAAAAAGTTAATCAAACGTTTGTCATTTGTAAGGAAGCTTGCATTCTTAGTGGGTGAATTCTAGTTGCGATAAAGTGTTTTTCGATTTTCAACCACGTGGAGTACAATTATCTTTTATGGCATCTGAATTGCCAATTACATGAATCTCACATATTTAAATGTTCTCTGTGATGGCGATCAAAAACACATGTTTTAACATACAAAATAAACCCTGTAAACGGAAACAATCCTTTTTGTTACAGGCTCCATTCGTTTAGAATACATAATATCGTAACCTTTTTCGTCGTTGTGAGTAAATATTGGTCCTCGATTCAGCAAAAACAAACTTAAGAACGAGCATAGGAACACACACCACTTTCTTTTGATTCGGTGCGCTGTGAGAAGAGGTCACGGTGGCATGTCACTTCGGCCTAATCTGTTGCAAGGTTGTTTCTTTTCTGCAAACTTAATTGTTCACTTTTTGAACTCCAGTTTCTTCAAGTAAGACGTTCATTGGCACTCTAAATATCATGAATGGTAATATTTGTTATAGAAGTCAAAGTTTAACCACAAGCCATTTCGTGAACTAATTAATTATTGAATGTCACGATAACCTTGATAGGTAAAATTAAATAGCTAATGATAATGGAGGTCGTATTACTTTGCTTTCTTGTGGTTTCGACTTTCAATATTTTTCCATCATTAGCATCCCGTTAGTACGCTTTCTGCTTGCTTTTAACGATTGGAGGGGGGGGGGTCCTGTCCACGCCATTTTATTTGCCATTTGGATGTTAATTAAAGCACGGAGGTGCCTAGTCGATAAGCTACGGTTCTCTAACTTGAATCTCACATCTTGCAAGAATCTTGTGAAATAACGTATAATCTTGCATGAACAGAGTAGGTTCAAAATTGATATATCGTGTCGAGATGTTTCCCGGAAGTTGGTTGAAATCCTCTGGGTCTTTATAGAAGGACGTTGTGCAATGTTGAGCTAAGTGATGTGTAAAAATAATTTTACCAGTGGAAGGAAACATGGAAAAAAATTAAAGATCTTGATAACGATCTTAGTGAAAAAAACGGCTAACTTTTTTAGAAAATAACAGGATTTTTGCATGCATTTCTAAAATTTAGGCATTATATTAAGATGTTAATCAGACAAGTTTGAAAATATTATAAAAACTTAGCTTAAAAAATCTTGCAAAAGAATCACACCTGTTTTTGAAGAAAAAATACTTGTATTCAGGAAAAAAAGATCTTGCATAACTATGCAAAGTATAGGAAGTCTCGTTTCATTGGGTAGGAAACGAATCAACATCCAGAAATAGAAAAATGAAGTGCAATGTCAGAATACTTCTTCAAAATTTTTACTCTTCAAACATTCAAGACGCTTATTGGATTCATGAAGTTGCTATTCAGAAAAAAAGACATCTCGCGAAAGGTTCCGACCTCTTTGAATGTCTCCCATGCGCTTATTGTACCAATGCATCGTACTTTTTATACAGCGTTTGGAAACTTAACTCTAATCTCATCTAATTCATTTACCGCAAAATTCAGTTCTTTTTTCCAATTCAGAAAAATTCTTCTGCTTTTGATGTGAAAAAAACGGCCGACTGGCCATTTTCGTACACAATTGACAACAACAATTTCAATAATACATGCGAAAGAAGTGTGTGGCAAGATATGTAAAATATAATTTAAGAATGAGGGAAAATGCTTTAAAATGATCAGTTAAAATTATTAAGAGTATGTTCAATGAGATTCAAATTTTACTATAATTAAGAGAGCGTTAAAAATGGACGTATATTAATGATAGGCAATGATTGTTTTTATTGTTATGGATTCTGTTTAAAACACGAATGCTGGCAATCTTTCACAAAAATTTTAATCCCCTAACAAATGTTGTATGAAAAATCAATATTTTCTCCACAGAAGCAGTTACCTAACACAACTGTCACGTTTACATTTATATTTATTTGGTTCTTTTCCGTTTGTGCCCCCCCCCCCGCTTATTATTTGCAACCCCCCCCCCGACGCCCGCCGCACGTGCCATATTCTTCCATAATGAGATAACATGTAATGACACGTGCTCTGTAACTGGGGGGTGCATAACGTACCGTGGCACAAACGGAAAAGATCCGTTTATTTAAATAAGTAGCTGAAGATTGAGGCCTTTAGTTGAAGTTGATTACTCCCTATAAATAATTTTATCTTACAAGATTTAGGACACCCTTAGATAAATTCGAAGAACAGTCTTTAATGCGACTATCCAGAACTTGGATTTGGAGCAAAAAGACTCTACAGTAGAATATGAGAAGATAGAGTGTCATCTAAAAATCAACAATGATTTGCAAAAAACATTTTCCATTCTGAAAGTGGCAAAAAAACTAATCAAAAGATATTTTGTCTGAAGTATTTGAATGTGAATTATTATCTGACCTCGTGCTGTTAAAAAACAAATAATTTTTGGTAATCGATTTTAGTACAGTTTTGATTTTCAAGAAAACAACTAGAACAAAAAAATTGTGAGAAAAAGTGATACATGTTTGATTAACAAACGTGTCCAGCACTAAATGGTGCTTCATTCCAATAATTAAATCACTATATTTTTTCAAACCTGCTGTTCCCAAGTTATTTATTCAACAGTGTCCTCAGTCTTTTTGGAATGCAAATTTTTGCTTGAAAGTGAGCAAAAAATAACGCTGCACTTCATAAATTGTTATCAATGGCTGTCACAAAAATTCTTCTGCGTCAAAATCCCAATAATAACTCAAGAAAAAACTATTGTTTCCGGGAAAAAACTAATTGGAAATTTAAAACTCCTTTTCTCATTAACTTCATTATAAAAGACAGCAGTTGTTAAACGTTGATCCACAAAATTTTCTCAATTTTTATGCATCTTAAGCAACCACCTTTGGCTGTTATGGATACACCAAATTTTGTTAGAATTTTAGATCAATGTTATCATTTTTTTCGAACAAACTTTTATCTGATTTTTTATTTACATTACTACGTCCTCGAAAAACAGTTAGAAATATAAATGTTTTCTCTCTTTGTGCGTGTAGTCATCGATATTTTTTCTCTTTTAATTGTCTGTTTGTTTCGCTTATTAAATGAAACAGTTTAAGTTTACGTTTCTTATCTAAACTACTTGATGCCGGAGAATTTAAGTCTCTCTGTTGCCAAATTTAGTTTGAGCCAATTAAGAGTGTTTGGAATCGAATGAAGTTCAGACTGTTCAAACTTTTGAAAAGGACCAAATCTGCAGTTTGTTTTCAATTTTGTAATCATTTGCACAGAAATTGTTTCAACTGAACATTCTTGTGACCCGGGTCAAGGAAAAATTGTAAGATAGGGATGAAAAGTTTTAATTACCGAAAATTTCTTACATAATTTTGCGGTGAAATGCATTGAAATTATGTAATTTCACCTCTACAGTAAGCGATGAACTTACAAAAAGTCACCATATTTCACCTGCTTTACAGAGTTTCGAACCTCTCACATCCTGCATTTCGTGCACTTCTTCTTCCAATAAGCCATCTCTGACTAATCTCTTTGGTATTTTTGTTTTAAATCAAATTCACTCTACTTTCTGTAAAACATGCGGTAAAATTTTGATTGATTTACGATTTTTAGCGGTGAAATTCGGTGAAGTGTGTTGATTTTTGAAATTTCACTGCTTACTCTAGTTGTAAAATTACATATATCCACCGCTTTGATAAAAGTGTCAAAAAGATGTAAGATTATGGGATAATTTTAGGGGGGGGGGCTTAACTCTAACAATTCCTCCATTACTCCCCATTGTTTTCATCGCATTCACTGCTGATCTCACACAATTTTAACACTTTTTTCTAAGCGGTGAATTTATGTAAGTTCACCACTAAGTTAAGAGGTTAATTTATGTAATTTCATCGCAATCACCGCTTATCTCACATAACTTGAACACCACTTTTTCAGAGCGCTGAATTTATGTAAATTCACAGCTAAAATCAGCGTTGAACTTGTGTAATTTCACCGCTACCAAGCATTAAAGTTTTTTCACCGCATTCACCCCCTGATTTATGTAATTTTATCGCATTCGCCGCTTATCTCACAAAACTTCCCGCATTCACCGCTTATCTTACATAATTTTGCGTTGAATGGCGATGACACCTTGACCCGGCTACGATTTTTTGATTATTTCTTTTGTAAATAAATAAACAAAAACGGAAAGATTTTTTTAAATAAGAACCTCAATCGTTGTCTCAATGTTCAGTATTGCCAAAAGCTATGGACATTTTTTGAGGGGGGTCTAATTCAGCGCACTTCTCCATATAATTTTCAGTGAAAACTGCCACCCAGCTAAAGAGCAATAGTATGTTATGGTTATAAAAGTTTCTGACTTTTCTTCTGAAAATGCTCGCTAGGGCTTGCCCAATTTCGACGCTTATAAAAACCTTTTAAAAACAGTCAATCAGTTTTTTTTCTAAAAAATCAAAATCAGCACCTATTTTTCTTTGTTTAAAATTAGAACATTTGTAGGGTACTCAGATGAGAATGTTGATCCAAACTCAATGAGAATTCGATCTGAAATCAGAGAGACTCTGTCCTTCCAGTTGTCTGACCTCACAGACCCTCTCGGAAGAAAATGCTCAATTTACAGGTCAGCTTCATTCAATTTCGCTTCTGAAACAAACGCCACATTAGATGTCAGCTAGCGTAGGCCTTTAAATTTCTGGAAAATAACTAAAGTCACCCGGGTTGCTCATCATACAAAATTGTTAGTAAGTCATACTAGGTCATATATGATTTGTATGATTTCTCGGTAGTAATACAAGGATCATACAAAAAATTTTAAATGATGCAACACATTGGAAATGTTAATAGAGACCTTCAAAAAGAACAAATAAAGCCTTAATTGGCATTGGCAACCATTAACGGAGCAAAAAATTGACATAATTCCAATCTACGAGCAGTAGCATCTATCAGTTATGAGTTCTTTGATTTCATACAAGGATCATGTATGATTTCTTTGAAGTCGTACAAGGATCGTACTAAGAAATACGTTATGATTTGTAGGACATCATATATGACCCTTGTATGACTACTGCGAAATTTCCAGGTAGGCCTTAGGAAGTTTTCGGAATGATAAAACAGTTTTTGTATATGCGCTTGTAAATCATCTGCTATAAGAAATATTCATTTAATTGAACTTTTTTGTTTGTGATGAATAGACATATTATTTTTCAAAAGAAGCCTTTTTTGTAACCGTGATTTGTAAGCCTAATTTGTACGCCTAATTTGTTCGTGACTACTCTTTTCGTAAAAAACTAAAAAAACCATACAGCCCCATGGTTTTTTTTATAAGTGCAAATTCCACAGTCAACAATTGCTGTTTTGATGGAACATATTGCCTAATTGACCAAAAATTACCAAAGTGGAGCTGTTTCACCCAAACTATATTTATGTGTTCACAGAAGTTCATGATTGATTGACGGCTATAGATAACGTTAAGTTGCTGCTCCTTTTGGAATAATGATCTTGAGCTGATTCAATGTAACACTGAATGGTATTTAATCTCTCTCCAAATACGAATACTTTATTGCATTTAAGGCATTTTCTTTCACAATTGATGATTCTGACGATTGCAAAGTATACTTTTATACAAATAAAAATATACAAACATATATATATGTATATATATATAT